>NC_057426.1:11835799-12141349 GCF_019457755.1 Venturia canescens
CACTTCGAGCTCAATCTTGTTTGTTGACTGAGATATATTTACCAGTAAATTAGAGGCATCGTATCGTCACACGAGACATCAAAAGGTCATTAACCAAATGGACAGGGTCGTGCATGTACTGAACGAGGGATGAGATATGAGAAATGATCCATAAGGGAGGCATTTAGGATCGCGGTGTATGTAGGACAGAGTAATAAACGTATATAAAGAACCCACGAATGCGGGAGTGAGTATTGAGTGGATCCCGTTACATCTCGCCTCTTCTCTCAACCCCCTTTCCAAACCCGTGAGTCACGACCTACGACACCGGAGGTAACGCTTAAAATATTGTTTCCAATAACGTAGAATTTTTGCCCGACATTCACCTTCTCTTGGTCCATCTTTTCCGTTTTTTCTTCTTCCTCCTATCCTATTTTATCCATTTTTATAATACAGACATGCGAGCTTTCATAAGCGAAGCCTATAAATTGTGCGATTCCGAGAATTCTCATTGCTCGATAAATTTTTTCGAAAACTAACCTCTCGCTATCGTCCTCAACGTACCGTTATTATTATCAACCTTTGACGATGGATATTCGGATGTTGTGGCAATTTATAAAGTGAGCCCGAATCGGGTGAAATTTTGGTACTACGATGGACAACCGCTGAGCAGTCTCTCGCAGATCTTGGTACTGCAAAAAAGATGAGCCTGAATGATGAAAATATTAATGACCATCCTTGTTTCGTTTGGTTCTTATGCAATTGCTAAAATCAATTCAAGTTTGCGGTCCTGCCTCAATTTGCAATCTGAACGAGCGACACAGAAATTGCACGGTTTCAGAAATTTAGGAATGAGATGAAGACATGAAAAGGGATGCGAAATCAACATTTTTAGGGGTCCAATGTGCGGTCGACGTGTGGCTCCGGAGGTCATCAAAGTTGGAGCAGCCTCAAACAGGACTTGGTGGATGATCGCTCAACTACGGACTGGGGCGCGTGCATCAATCACTTAGACGGTAGCAGCATTTCTAAGATTCTGATGGTGCTGATCAGTTGGAACGCTGTGAAAATTTGACAGTTTTTTCCTCAGTTTCCATTGGCTCTAGTCTACATGGCAACACAGTAGGACATCAGAGAATAGCTGCTGCGGACAATAACCTTGGAGCAATCCTCGGGAACATGGAAATCAGGGCACTGAGAATTGAGGGGCGGAGTTAAGGTATGTAGGAACCATAAAAAAAAAAAAAACAGGAAAGGCCGCCTGCGACAAATCCCATTACGAAGGGAAATATGGCGCTCATCTAGCTTGGGCGAAGCTGGGATCAAATTGTTAAAAGGATTCGCAAAATTTTCATGTTCCTTTTCCCTCTAGGTTTGATCTTGTTTGCCAATCACTCGAATGTCGTGGCTTTTAAGCAGTTGTGCAACAAAGTGTCTACTTCGTGATACGAGGGTGCAATAATAATTCATGAAGCTGTGGGTGGTTTGGGGATTGTCTGCTTCGCGATATTCTCCAGGGTGGTGAAGCACGACGAAAGCTTCCAACACCTTGCTACCTCATCCACCTCCTTTCCTCCTCCCTCCGCTTCCTCCCGACCCCTCAAGTTAATCCAACGCGAAAGTGCTGACTCATAGTGAGGTAGTTTCGTGGTTGGACTCTGGCTCGTTAGTTGGTCATGGTACAATATTCTCTGTGGGTAATTGTTGGCCCGGAGCCTTTATACCATCACCTTACCAGTTGTTCCATCCTCCTCTCGAGTATTTTCCTCAAATTGAGTTCATATATCCTAGACCTGAATTCCCAGCTTTTCTCTTCTATTCCCAATTTCACCTCCTTCTCACTCTCTACCCTCCCTTCCAAATATTCGATGTACGCCACAATAAATTTCAACTTGTATTTTAACTGCTTATTTGAACCCTCAGAGATCGGATGTTCGTGTATTTATTGAGCCCCTGATGTATGGGATAGCATAAGAGTATTTTTCTACCCTCGTCATCAAGAGAATTTTATCTTAACCCTCTCAGACCGAGGTCTCACTTCAGGTTGAAGGAAAATTATTCCCTTTATAATTTCATCTCCAAATACTTTCTAGTTCACGAATCCATTGTTACATTTCAGTTTTTTTTGTTGGGTACAGCACCAGGTACTTGGGGGATAAAACCAGAAAAATTTACGAATGAATCGAGCACCTAATACCTTAAATACATCATATTAGCTTCCCTTTGAAGGAATATGACGTTTGAAGTACCAATGTTTACTCACTATTTTTTTGCGATAACACGTTTTCATAAAGCGCCAACTCAACACGAAACGTCAACTTCATATTGATATTTCGATGGGCTTAAGCAGTTCATCTCGTGGTTTATGAGTAACTATGGTGCAATCTAACTAGGCAGTTGGAAAGATGGATCCAGTTTTTTTTTAATACAATGAACTAAGTTTATTAAAAAAACACTGTTAGTGAAGCAATCGTAAGAAGAAGCAGGTTTAATTAACGCCTCGTGGCTCGATGGTCAATCTGAAAGCATATAAATCTTATTCAAGATAAAGGTAGATAATAATTCTCGAGTATATGAGGAGGGCGGAGGTTCAACAAGAAAATATCGTTGTCGAATAACAGCACTAAATTCCCTTATCTATCGCGTTGTCCTTTCTTTGCAATCTCGTGTCCCGACAACGAGAAATTAATGTCCCGATTATTTTATTTTCACGTTTTATTTCCGAGTCTTCTCGGTTATTTGTGCAATGAAATACTCGTTTAAAGTATTTTTCTGCAACGGTCTTCAACGTGATAATAAAAATAATAGTAATAATTATTATTTAGATTTCTATTGATTTTTCGTGGGACTTCTCATGAATATAAATATGTCAATCTCTGTCCATCGGTTCCTCCCCGTGAACTGGACACGAGGGAGAGATTAGGTCGTCGCGATTTCGCAAGATCTGTTTTAGTTGCGATCTCGTAACGAGAGTCTTTCGTGTTCAGTTTGAACTAATGGTGTGAGACATGCAAACCCTTTGTGGGATTCAACCTCCCCCTCATCCCCACTCTTAGCCGGGGCTAGTTGCCTTCAGGGCTCCTCCACGAGCCTATAAATGGCAAGGGTGGTTTAGAGCTTTTCACCCCCGATTCTTTTCCTCATCACTCGTCATGAATAACCGGCATTTATCCTCGGAATATATCGATCAGTAGTTACATCTTACATCGAGTATATTCCATCGATAAAATTCTCCATTGATTTTCGTAAAAAGTGTCACGTCGCCGGGGCTCGAAACAGGGAATAAAAGTGGAGAAAGTGAGAGATTGGAATTGCTGCTTTTGACGCGTTCTCAACGACCCTCAAAGCACTTATACTCGACTCAAAACCCTTCCGGTTTTTTCTTTCTTCAGGTCAACGAGCTTTGACTACACCGTGCAACTCCTTTGATCTCACATGGCTATGAAGTAGTGACAAGACGAAGGGGAAGTATATTTTGTTTGAGTGATTTTTCACAGCTCTTGCGGAAACATAATTGAAGGAAGTATGCATCTGTGGAATTTCACGTTGCTAAAACATTGTTTTCTCCAAAACAAAGCAATACGAAGACTAATCTCAGCCTGCAAGGGATCCATTAATCGTTAATTATTAGCAAATCCCGGTGACAAAACCTTGTATCGTCAGACTCCAGGGTGGGAATGGGAGGGCGTGCTCAAGTAGCGTGAAAATAGGACGAGATTTGAGAAAGCTGGAGCAAAGTTAACGAGGTCGAAAGAGACCAAGGTAGTGCAGGGAGTTTGGCAGTAGCGTAGGAACACGTTGGACGAAGGAAGCGAGGATAGGATGGAATCACCGAGACATATTGAATGAGGAAAGCCTCCCGAAGACCGGCGGAAAAAGGAGGGTTGGAAAGTGCGATAAGGGGATGTCGGAGAATCGAGGGTTGCTACCCCTTAATGGGGGGAAGGAGGTTAGGATAAAAGGGATGGGGACTTTGCTTAAATGTCTGGTATTAACAGAGCAGCGAGAATTTGCAGTGGAAAATAAGAGAAATAGGTTGAGCGGGGTGAGGGAAAGTGGAACGACACCCTCACCGTGTCGTCTTGGATGCTTTCGAGGTCTTGGTAATTTCGTCGAATCGACGAAACATGTGTTCGCATTCGGAAAACAAGAACTGTCACTGGCAAACGCTCGGTCAATTATAAGTTGTTTCGGGTACGTGTCTGTTTTGTCAAACTACGTGCGGTATCGAGAATAGCTCCAGGACCAATCCGAGAACTAGATTTCTCAGTTGACGATCTACTGCCTTTGGGAAAGATTTCCCTGCAGGTCTCTGCATCACTTATCCATCAGCAATTTCAAGTTCGACATTCCTCATTCAAGTTTCGCCGACCACTATTTTCTATCTAATCCACTTCGCCCAAAGGTCATGACACCTGATTGCATTCGACAAAATCATTTACCAAAGCTATTCGACAATCTGGTCTAACTTAAATGAGGTTTCGGGCTATACTCGCCCTTGGACAATTGATGCTCGCTCCATCCACGATTGTATTTCAAATGATTCGTTAGACCTGTACAGTCTATTTTTGAGACAAACCTGATGATGCCTTGGATAAACTCAAACTCTCCGATTCTTTATTTTAGAATGCCTACCGTGATCAATAACCTTCCTCTTTATAAATGCAGGAGAAAACAACATTCAAGCCGCCTGTTTACTCACTGGAATCGTAGCTGATCATGTCGATAACTCAGTCAATATATGCTTGCAAATCCCCTTAGGGGAAAATAGGCATATATTTGAGCACTTTCATCGGCAGGGACGACTGTCCGGGCGATATTGCTTCTTGGCTTCTATTCCCAGGGCTCTTTTGCCTGTACAAATTATTTGTATGTATAATTGTCAGTCCATTTCCAAGATGGAGACTTTCGAACGTCTTCAATCGCTGAAGAATCTTACTCTGCGTTCACAATCAACTGCAACTCTTTGATTCTACTCGATTTGACTGCAGAGCGTATACACCATGTTTGTAGTCACTAAAATTGATTAAAAAAATTTGCTCCCTCAAATCGTGATTAATTGTTTGCTATAAAACATTCCATAAGGTGGAAAAAATGTGTTTGTGGAAAAGTGTTTACGCGTCACTTTCAAAATGCTGAAGTACCAAAGTTGAAACTCCTGTAGCACAGCACTGTAAATAATCAGACTCTCGATTTGGCAAATGTATTCAGGAAACGTCGGCGAACAGTTAAGGACGCGAGGAATACGAATGCGCTTCCAAATTTTCCATTCGAGTCTGGGGGATAAAAATACAACATCGTGAAACTGGAGCGAGGACGTGAAAGAAGAATGCCAGGTAAGGGTGGAGAGAGGCTGCAGCTCGATGTATGTACCTTCTGTCTGAAGTATCGGGAAATGCGGTTGTGCCATCGCGTTCCTTCGAAAAGGAGGATTGTTATTGACACCGTATCTACGTGTGTAATCATATGTTACTCTAGTTATTTGTGAATAAACTGAGAGTGTTCGAATGTCAGCATTAAGGGTTTGAAAAGTAAATCGCAAAACTTTTGATTCAGGTGTCTTTTTCCTCTACACTATGTACCAATTAAGGAGTTTTTATTCTTTCATATTTACTTGGAAAACATCCAGGGGTAGTGACTTTTTCATTCGAAAGGGGATTAATCTTCTCGATAACCATTGAAGCTCGAGATTTTTTTTTTTCCACCAGTTTTTGATTGATTCAACTACAGTGCCGGACTCCCTCTGCTCTTGCGACATCTATCTTAAGAAACATACAAAATCGATTCAATCCTAACGTGATGGACGGCATTGGCTATGAATTTTGGGCGAAAACATTCATTCGCACTCAATAACGCAAGGCTGAAGTTTTGGCATTCGTTTAAGGCCTGACATCTGCCATTATGACGCTGCTTTTCTCAACGGTTTTATACGGAGATCGTTGAAAAAACCTTAGTCCTGTTACTGAAGATTCTATAGAAACTATTTAATGGCTGCCAATGAAATGATGGATCGTTGATGGGGCAGAGCGAGATCCCCATTTTCATTTTATTTTTCACAATGCCGGAATCCCTTTTTGGATGGTGATCATTTAGGAGAATGAAAATGAAATCCTTCGGAATTTGTTTGGCAGGGCTGAGACACAGCATGATGAGAGCTGCACCAAAGTTCTACAGTCCGACGATTTTTCACTCCCAGTTATTCGTAAAAGTGGTCATATCAATTCTTCGTAATAATCACATTTGGTATCCACCTTTTCTTACCTGAAAATTGAACACTAGTATAGACAAGGGACAAGGAACTTTCCTTTCCTTTTTCTTGAAGAATGGTAATTTCGGAGTACATCGAGGATGCTACTTCTCCCACCTTCATCCGTTGGCCGCGGTCCAATATGAGTTTCGACAAAAGATTCATTCGCGTGTAATATCGTGAAGAACACCTCGTCTTACTTTTTTGTTCTTATTCTTTTGACTACTTCGTCGCCATCTTTTATTTCATCTCCGCTTTTCTACGGCTCAAGACTCAACCAGGGTGGGATCCCTTCGTTGCTATGTACCGAAATGAACGGTCTGCAGGTTCCAGGAAAAATAGTAAACGGCGAACTATATGAAACCGAGAGATAATACAACGGAGGTAAAAGAAGATTCTCTTCTTTTGCTCGTTCAACATTTCGAACCGCGCTCAACCAGAGGCTACAAGCAGCCTCCCTTTTCATCCCCCCTTTTCAGCTCTCCATGATTTTCAATGCACCGAAACCCATATCTAAATACTGATTATACAGGGTGTCCCTTTACCGTGAATCTAATTTTGAAAATTTTTTCTCTCAGGTGACGACTAATCGAAATTTGAGATTGTCATGGCCTGAGCTATTTATTGCGTTTCTAATTTTTTCTTGACAAACTCAATCGATTGCATCGCATGACGTGATCAGTCAAAAATTAAGGAGAATCCACTAAAAAATCAGCTTTTGTGACCTCCCAAAATTCAATAACTCAGCACTCCCTTCACATCCTGCCTTGAAATCAAATTGTATTCGACTTCTGGTGCAAAATAGTCTGGAAAGTAACTTATTTAATTCCGTTTCCAAGACCGTGCAAGGCTCGCAAATTTTCGGTAACGAAAATACAATAATTGACATTCTTAATTATGACATTAAGTATGACATTCTTTAATTATGAAACCAACAAATAAATTTGATTCTTTTCATACCATAATAATCACGTATCTGGATGAACGACCGCGTATGCTCCAATATTATGAATTTCATGTTCCATCAGAAAGAAACTTTGTCACGAGATGTTATACCCAACGATTTTATCCGTGAAAAGTTTTTTTAATATGAAACGATTCAACGAACATTATCAAGTATGGAAACAAACTCGATGAGTATGTTGTGGTCACCTATTCATTCAGTTCGTTTTATAAGTATATGAATTCAGGAGAAATTGTCACCTGCAGAGTTCATTTTTAATAACACGGTATTGAAAAAGTTTTGTTCATTTCGACATTCACTTAACGGAAACTCGACTTCGTAACAGCGATCAATTGGTGGGAGCGCATATAAAAGTTTCTAGAATTTATGCAAAACCTCAACATTCTAACAACTCGTAATATGAAATAATTAACGAATGACCAAGTGTTGAACTTTCATTTGATAAATATTCGACGTTAATAAAGCGTGACAGTAACTTGTCTGGTTAATTGCAATTTACAAACGTTCTGTAAATTTTAGTATACGTACCGTAAATTTCACTATCCGCAATATTTACTACTATAAAACTGATAATTCCGGAAAATATTGAAAATTTTACAGTGCGTTACAGGAATTAATTCTTTTTCGTTAACTTGTCCCCGCAGTCAAACACATCAGCTAAATTTTACAGTTAATTTCACGCTAAATATTACAGTTTAATTCTCTCCGTACATCCTGTGAGGAATTCGGTATCATTTGATAAGAACCTGCATGCACAAGCCGTGAAAAAGAAGCTTCCGTATTTTATATGGCCTATTTATATCAACCCTTGATTGTTTCAATTCTTCCACCTCAGATTGATAGAACTTTCCCAGTTTAACTTGCACTATACCAGGAAATATGGTTGATATCCTGCTCCAGGGACCCGCATAGGGTCATACGTCTTATAGGTTTCTAAGTTTATATTGTTATTTTTAACGTCCGTGCACGCTGTTCTTAATCTATTTATTACTGAGCTGGTTTTCCTCTCAAGGCCGCCTTCTCTCCTCTATGGCATGGTGATTTCAGCATCGTGGTATCCACTGTACCCCTCGAACGAGACTTTCATTTCATTGATAGTAATTATTTCTGCGATATTTTGAAAGTGAATAATCGAGAAGAAGGGGAAAAATGATTTTAAGAAAATCAAATAACGTGGAATGAGGACGAGAAAAAAATCTCTGCTGCATTGTATAAAAGGAATTAGAACGAGTATTTAGTGGAAGTCAACAAGGATGCGGAAAGTCTGAAAAAATGAGGATCAGGGAATCAAATATCAGATTCATTATCATTTTCATATTTATATCACGTTCACAGTGTTTCTGCATCGTTTAATTATATTGTTACCAATGTTCTGGAACATCGATTAATTTTCTCATTGTTAACTCAAATCATTGAAGATTGAAGGCACCAACCGAGGAGGAAAATTTGAAAAAATAACGAAAGATCGGAAAAGCTCCTTGACAGTGAATAAAACTTTTATTTATCGAGCTTTTCGTCAAAAGCTTAGTTCGCAAGCTCGGATACTTTATCCGGAAAACTAGGAGCGTTCTTATATATTCGTCCTTATATGAGTTCGAAGTGGTGGACCGGTTGTGTGATACGTGCTGGGAACGGGGCCATATCCAAGTTTCATAAAGTCTCTGAAGCTCGACTTTCACGGCGTGCACCTACAACATGCACGCACAAGTATATACGTATATTTGTAACTTTTCTTCGGGGTGCAGAAAGTTGGGGAAGGTACACACTCGTATATACATATAATGAATAAATATACTAGCCGATCTGAGAAAAATGGCAGTCTGTTAGTTGTCGTATGAGGTTCGCACGTCTTTTTTTTCTTGTTCGTTCATTCAGCCTTCTTTTTTTCCTCGCTCTCTCTCTCTCTCTCTCTCTCTCTCTCTCTCTCTCTCTCTCTCTCTCCACTTCGAGAGTTGCTGGAATATTCGCCGAGCGTTGTACGCACGAATGGATCAGAGCGGAGTGCACACTGAACGCGATGCGTTCAACGCACTGCAAAACTGGTACCAGAGTTCCAAGAAAACCACTTTCCTCCCTACGTTTTCATCCCCCATCAGGGTATCGATTCGAGAAACTCCTGCTACAAGGTTGAGTTTCTTCATTTGCCTTTTCCCATTGCGATGGTGCCTTCGATGAGTTTTCCCTCTTTTCACGGTTTTACTCGCTGCGAGCCCGCATAGAGAATACGAAGAGTGATGGACTATTTTTTGAGGCAGTTTATTTTCTGTCGGGAAACATTCGCACACCGTCCCTTCGATTCTTCAGTGTTATATTTGCTCTTTCACGCGGAGAAGTTTGTTGGCGAGCACGGATGTGCGTAAAAGTCACACTACCTGTATGAGAATTCATGGGGGAGGGGCGGAATAAAAATTTGGAGGAGTTTGTCGCTCTCTAAAATATATTCGCGTCCCTGAATCCCAGTTTATTGACAGACTACGCTCACCATTTACCCACCCTTCGGGCTCGGCTCTACTGCGAAGGAGCGTGTGCGCGCATGCAGGGTTTTTTCTCTCCTCTTTCGCCAGTTCTCAATCTGCTTGAAATCTCCTTTTTTGCTCCCCCTTTTCGAATGGATTCGTTGAATGCGTGAGGGGGATATATGCCTGAGATTCAACGAGATATTTAAGGGAGCCTGGAGATATCGAGAAGATTCATCCGCCCAGGAAACAGAAGTTTGAATGACAGCTATTTTGCAGCAGGACTATCGATAAATTTCCGTATAATTCGAACTCGGGATTTGCCGGTAGAAAACTTCCGAAGAAATATGAGAAATAAAATACGAGATAGGGATGAATAAAAAAAAACCAATTAATGTCGCATAAGTTCGTATTTGGAGAAGACGAGAGCTGCATGTGATCGGCTGCGGCGAATGGGACCGGAAAGTGGGATATCGCAGAGGAAAAAACTTTTTTTTCGGTGCACCTTATTTTTATTTTTATATGATAAAACTCGAGCCCCGTTTTTTGTATTTCTACAACGAGCACGAAGTGAGGCAGTATAATACACGTCCCGCGTTTGGCAGCAGTAAGTTTCCTAATCGTCGTATTACGTACGTTGGTACATCGTTGATGGTGTTGGCCCGGCAAACGTTATATATATAAAGTGAATATCCAGAAAACTCGACGGTGAAGCGAGACCGTTTCAGCATCATTTTCTTTCTTTCATCGTCGAGTTAAGTGAAAATCGATCTTTATTACTTTATCAGGGTTAGTTTTTTTACATCATTCTGCCATCTCTCCACCCTCGCCGTATCTTTTTTCCCTCACCTCCTTCCTACACGTTTCTTCTTCTTCTTCTTCCACTTCACTCCTTTACGTTTTGCTCGTCTCTGGAGATTTTTTCCCCAATGCAACGGGCTACTGGCTTCTAAAACTTTCATAAAACGTTTTGGGATGGAATAAGATGGAATTTGTTCAAACTCTTGCTCCAATATCGACATGCTTTATAGTACTTCCATTTTCGACAGAACTATAAAGATTTTTTTCGCGTTTCAAATCCAAGGGAGAAAATATAAAATGGAATTTGAGGAGAACCTCGTGGAGGCTTCTGTGGGAAATGTCACACCCGAAATTTTTCGTAGCCACCTTACGACTTTCCCATGTACTTCGGCGCTGGTCCTGGAAGTAGTTATTTCGTGGTTGTATCAAAAATTCTACAGGTAGATTCATGACAATTCCGTATTCATGGATTACCGCGGGCCCCTTGATTGATTACATAACGGATCGTTTGATAATTCAGCAGGGAAATTGAATAGAGGTCCGAGGCAGGAGCACACACTAATTTACATTTGGAAGTAGTACTGTGGACAGCGCAGTATTTTCAGTGAGTTGTGACGCGTGTTTGTGTGCCGAGCTACCCTGAAATTGTGCGCTCAAATATAGGAGGGACGGAGAGTTTGTTACATGTGTTCACATGCGACTCGATGGAAGATCACTTGTATTTGATCCATCCTCAAACATGCAGCGATGATGATCGATGCTCGAGAGTAAAGGGGAGAGAGCGAGAGAGTCCGGAAGTGAAGGATTGGTCAGCGGAATGGTCGCCGTTATTGTTCAACGATCACGAGTTAATGTTTGACTGCCGGTCCAATAATTCCCAGTGATTTTCTCGTTCACACTCATTTCGCAAAAAGGAATTGATTTGGTCGCGGGAATACAGCCGGTTAGCTGATCAAGTTTGATTACGTCCGACCGCGTTTTATTTGAACTGGGACCAGAAATTGCGCTCATTGTTTTCAGACACAACAAATTGTAGATTCATAATTTAGTTGCTGATACACAAGCGTGCTAATGAAAGACACTTTTGGGATGCTCTTAACTTGTCCCAGTTGATTGTTGACATCGAACTTGAATAATACATGGAATCAAGGTACCAATTTTTATTGGGATCATTCGTCGATCCTCGGATTTGGGTACAAACTTTGCTATTTGGATATTCACTAACGAAGTGTTTTTGTTTATTTTTTTTCTGGAAAATCTGTTGCTCCGATGAAAAAGAAGCAATGAAAATAATGACGGGGCTGTATACGACACGTACAGCCATCAGAGGACTACAAGTGCTTTACTTTATAACATAATAGACTCGTATATTGTATCCAACGGCTCTTTAGTCGCTTTCGAAGAGAAGCGTTGAAAGACCCAAAGCCTTCTACTGAACAAAGCGTTTTTCACGCTATTTCGTTTTGCTTCAATGCGGACAACCCAACACCAGAGTCAGCCAAACTATATACTAGATTATATATAGACACACACACACGCGCAGACACACATACGTGTATATGATTGGCGAAGAGCCAAGTGGAGATCGTTTCTCGTCGGAGCCAGCGAAAATTTAAGGACTAAGTTACGAAAATACGATCATGCGGATATCCCGAGGATTCGAAAAGGCAAAAGGGAATCTTACTTATTTTTTTTTCGTGTTCATTCTATTCGGAAAGTCCAAGACTACATCATTTAGAAGAAGTTTGAGAAAGAGAATTGAAAAACGGAGCCATTGTAAAGCTTTGGAAATAAAATGACGATAAAATGTAGCAGATTTATAGGGAACGAATACGAAATATATAAGAAAACAAAAGATTTTTACATGCCTCTACTTGTGGAAGGCCTCGTTCAGACGGATTAACGAGCCGAGCGAACCGTGAAAATGGTGAAAATTACACTTCGAGACGAACGAAACGTCCTGGTGACGAAATAAATCACTTTCCGTCTCTGTACTCCAATCCCATTGAGTCTCTCGCTCCTTCTACTCTCTCTCTCTCTCTTTCTCTTAGTAGTCTCTCACCCTTCCCTCCCGATCTCATCCGTTATCGTAGATTGCTGTTTCATCGGTTCGTAACAACCGCAATCTCAATTCGCTGTGCACGAGGCTCCCGCATGTAGATATACACATACATCTAATATATATATAAAACATTTTGCTGAATGTTAGGAAGGTGTCGAGTCACCTGGAACAAGGTGGCAAAGGTATATAACAACGTCCCCCGTCTAGCGCTATTTAAGTCCAAATGGTACCGAATTAAATCAACCGGTTTATCTCAGTTGGTCTCTCGTGCACCCAAGCTGTACGATAAATCGTGCAATTAATTAGTTCAGTAATTAGCTGCGATCAGATAGGGCACGAATTTAGGTGGTTGTAATTCTTGAGTCAGGTGAGACCGGGAAGACCTGAAATCACATTTATACACGCACACACACACGTTTCTACAGTCCACACACATACGTCTCGAGGAAGATTAGAAAGACATGCATGGGCGAGCAAAGTAGAAGAAAGTACCATAAGAGAAAGAGCACGAGAAGCCTGCCTAAAAGGGTAAAAAGGTTCGTGGGTGCGTGAGCTGAGAACATAAGTCGATCCTTCTGCACTCGAAGCTCTTTCTCTCCTCACCGAGGAATAGGATAAATCTTTGCCACAGTTGAGAGACCAAATGCCCACCTCGGGGCAACACATCTCGTGTGCATGTTCAAAGACCCTTTATAATAGCCTTGGACGCTTAAACAACGAACCTCTAACTGGAAATTTCAAGGTAAAAATGACGACACGAAGCTTATTATCCAGAGACGTCGCTGTCTTCGCGCGGATGACGGGATATGGAACTTTGTAGAAAATGCCCAAAGGTGTGCTTTGAGATGAATAAATTTCAAAAACACCCACCTTATAATGCCGTCCAACTATTCGACTAGCAGAAAATACTTAAAACTTCTCGACCCAAGCTCCGTGTCAACAAAGCAAGTTATTCGTAAACCAACACAGATCCAAATGTCGAATGTACAAAGTGTGCTACCATCACCATGATATGACACGCGATATTTGCACACTTGAGCACTCCAGCAAATTATATTACACCGAGCTCAGTCATACGACACTTGAGATCCACTGTATCGTTACTAGGAAGCGATTCCGCTCGAGGGTTGAGTCAATCAGTTTGATGAAGATGGCAATGAATCATTTGCCCAAGAGGAGTTTAATAAATGCGAGAATGCGTCCAACGCCCGGCCTTTATGCGGAAGTGAAGCATCGAATGATGTGCATGCAACGTACACCAGGGCTCAAGATCAAGTGGAATATTGTTATTCAGCCTGGTTGATTTCTCCATCCAGGTAGTTGATGTTCTCGTTCACTCGGCTACTTCGAGCATCGATCGTATCAGGATCGAATGACAAACTAGCCGAGAATTTGAATCAATACACAGAAGTGGCTGAGCGGTGTCTCCCAATTTGATTTGAACCAGGGCTTATCGCGGGCGCAGTGTTTGATCAAATCCAAAGGGATTCCTGTTCGACGGGGGAGGATGCTGAAAATGCCTGAAATCATTTCCCAGGCTAGAAGGCATTGGTTGCGGTTATCTGCCTTTGGATTTTGTGACTCAGCGTTAACCGAATCGGGAGAGTGCAGGGAAATAGGTGGTCCGCCGCGTGGTTGGTTGTTGGAACCCGGTGACTTTGTGGGACCGAAGTATTCGCAGGGAAGCCGGCGTGGAACGTTCAATTTGCAGTAAAACTTGGCTCGCTCTCACCTCGAGATCACGCGTTTCTGTATCCTTGCAAGTACTCTGTTACGCGCGTGTACGTGGCTCGTACACGTGCATCGTTCAACAGACATTCACGTACTCGCCAAGTTATGACCAGTATGAAAGAAGCCAAATGTAACACATAAACATGGAAATTCAGAGCGTTGGACTCTGGGCTCCGCACGGGCAGCGAGCAGCGGAAGAAAGAGTGACTTGTGACCTCGTTACAGCTAAGAAAGTATTTCGCAGTAACTTTAAAATTCCAACGTATAGTGCACTCTTTACAGCGCTACTGTATGATCTAGATATGCAGCTTAAAGAGGGCACTGTAAACTTTATATTTGTCGCGGGCTTTCTTGAGGAAATTCCCTCAGTCTAAAAGTCCAATTTACCGCCATCCTTTTTTTCTCTTTTCAAAGTCATATTTTTTAATGGATGGCTCTAATTTTTCACGACCCGCCATTCAACTTTCCTTCATTATTTCGATTTCATGGGGCGGGCATGCGCCTGAAGAAAACTTGCGCTTCATACCCCCCTGAATTTATTGTAAGTTTGACAATTAGAGTTTAAGGGCCAATCCGACGAGCAAAATAGGGCTGTATGGCGTAAGAAGTAGTGCTTGTGGTAGTGTGACTTGCAGAGAGGCTAAACTAGAGACTGTGGCATGTAGATGGTAGACCGAAGGGTTGATAGAAGTGGAAAAACCGCACCATTTATTTCTTTGACGTTTGCTCAGTCGCTTTGACTAACGAAGCACGGTGAAACGGTTCGCAGAGGCGTTTTGTGGGCATACCTATGTATGTGTGTGTGTGTGTGTGTGTGTGTGTCTGCCACCATCCTCTCTTTCTCTCCATATACCACAAGCTCCGCATTACCATATCTCTGGTACATTTTTTTTGTTCATCCCCAACCGCTGAACGGCCAAAGGGAACGTGCATTTGGGTTTTTCCTGTTTTGCCTACCGAAATACTGCCTCGCAGTAGAGAAACGTCGAGGGGTTGAGTAAAAGTGTGACCTCGATAGTTTTTTAATTCTACAATTACATGATCACCCACTTCGTTATATTTCTTACTAAATTTAATAATGTTTTGAGGAAAGAGTTTCATTTGGCGAGGAAATTCAATAAATTTTGTAACCGTTGGACGAGAATTCGATAAAGAAAAGGAATAATTCATGGAATCAATGCAACGTTGTGGCTTCAGCGAATATTCGGAAAATTAACGTCGTTTAATGAATATTATCGAAAGCCATAAAATACGATAAACTAGCTACCGCGGCAAGCCGCAAGTGTCGCCACAATTTTATCGAAACGGTATTGGCAAGTACGCTGAACTGCTTTAATCCACACTGTATTCCATGCCGCGGTATAATAATGGTCGACCGTTACGATTCAGAACTGAAAAAGCTTCAAATCTTTTCAGTCCCGGAAGTGCCATTGATTCCGCGAAACGACGTACTGTGAAATTTTTAAGAAGCTATAACTCTGCTCTCACTGCTTTGAGTTTGACGCATTCGAAGTGTTTCGGTAAGCTCGCATTCTCACTGGAAAAATGCTACGTGCTTCATTCCAATATCTTCATTTCCTCGAGAGCGAGGCCACCGGGAATAATGATAAACATGTTGCGATACACCAGCCGTGCGGGTATCCGCAAAGAATCGAATTAAAAGTTTGTAAAAAAGCTTCCGGTGCAGTGGTTCGATGAAAAAAATAGTAGCTTAAAGCACGAATTTCTACGTTGAGAAAGATCGTCATCGGAAAATCGTGAAAAAGTTATAGCTGAGAGCAGAGACGAGATATGGAGCAAGTGCTACCATATCGAATTATGGATATTTCGTTGCTCTGGATTCCGAACCAGATGGTCAGATGTTTAATTAGCCACTGGAGTGCTCTTTAAACTGGACCACTTTGAGCTTCTCTCTGTCGGGAATTTACTGTGCTCACCTAAAGTAGCCTGCACCTATGCAGACGCAATAAACTCGAAATCTAGCCTCTGTCCGATATTTCCTTTACATATTTTAGCCTCTAGCTCAGAAAAGCAATCGTGTTCACGGAGCCCTAAAAGCATTAAATGAAAGTAGATCGCTCATAGAAATTCTCTCGGGAGTATTGGGAACGATGAATGATGAAGAATATGAGGAATATGTTGCTGGTGATTCACATCTCATTGGATTTTCATTCCATCAGACAAGCTGAACTTCTTTATAAAGCTTGATGTCGTAAGAGCATAATTTCACTCGCGATCGTGTTGAATTTATTTATTGGCTGGATCCCAGGTTTAAACGTTGGTGGTTGGCTGCTTGAGCCAAACTCTATCGGCCAATTTGCTTCAAGAATATCTTGCATGCATATACTATACATATACACATGTAACTTGCAATAGCTTTCTACCTCGCAGGACTTTGCCCGGTTTATCCCTCGAGAGAGTTGCTCAAGTCGATAGATGTGTACTTATAAAAGTTGATGCAATTGTTGCAGTAACTTTTCCCCTCTGTGTTGTAAATGTTAAGCGGCAAACTTTCTTTTCGCATTTCTTTTTTTCCCCTTTTTATTCTATTTTTCATCTCGATATTGACGCATTGAACACCTAATTGTCCTCGCTTGATAATCGGTGCTGAGAAACTGACTTCTTTTTACGACGTTGATCGTTCGCGAGGAAGAAAAAGATGGGAAGAGCAAAGAGCTTTAAAGTTTTTGAGAGCATATAGCTGCTGCACGCGATGCTAGCAGAACTTTCACGATTTACGATGCAGGGCTTCATCTTAGAAGACCTCCATCTTCCATGCCTAACTATAAATTATAAACAATAGAGAGTCTTTGAGGATAATTCATTTGGTAATTTGTAATGATTTTCACAAGCTGAAGAAACTTGTGAGAAATTTGGGCACTTTGATTTTTGTCATAGTGAATTTTTGTTTTAAGATTAACTTGGAGTTGATATTATTATTTTATAAGTTATCAAAAAATCATAGAGCGTTGATGGAAAATGCAGTTGGCAACGAGGTTAAGACCGAGTGAAAATTCTCTTGCAATTATTGCTGTTCTGCTGGCTGGGCGTGTGAGCTATATTTTCAAATACGTGTGCTTACGCAAAGTACTTAAAGTTGCTTTCATATTTCTGGAGGTTTCGTATACTCGTAGAATTCATTATTCTCCCTCAAGTAAACCCAGGTCAGCCTTGCAACGACAAAACCGACAAGTACAAAATGCTCAAGATAAAAGGAGGAGACTTCTTCTCTTAAATCAGCAACAAGCGAGTCTAAATAATTCCATAAGACTCTCTCGTTCTCTTCGTTCACGATAGAAGAACTTGAATCTTTTCCTGTCCTTTTTTTCATTCTTTTCTGTACAAGACCATATTTTATTGCTCGAGTTGGTGAATTTCATCCGGTAAAAACTCGACAGGATTTCGTCCTTCTCTTCTCCTCCAATTTCCGGCCGTTTTTTTCCCTCGTTTTTCATCTCCTTCCTCTCCTCGAGCTTCTGTTCTTATTTATCCTCCCGCGTTTCCTCAATCTCTAACGAGAGAAAAATACGTACACGGACAGACGCACATCGCTCGGATTTTATCAGGCTTGCAATATTTCTTCACAAGATAGATTTTCTCTGAAAAAAATATGTAGTTGAACGATTGCTGAAAAAAAAATCTGAGAACAAGTATCTCCGTTGTATGAAAAACAAAATTATTTACAAGTATCGTTTTCTCCATTCCATAACGATTCATAATCATCAATATTATCGTTTTTTCATTCTACGAAATTGTCTCGTGCGTTTTCTATATGTACGCAGCGTTATTTTTGCTCTCCTTTAATGATTATTTACCTTTATTTAGTTGTCATGAAAATACAAATTTTTCATTTACTCTTCCGAACGTCCAATTATCCCGTGCGTCATCCTCAGTCAACTGTCAGTAACGAGAGAAGCGAGAGAAAAATATTGTTATTGTGTCACCACTCAGACATCGTCGTCCGGTAATCCAAAAACAAACAAAAAAAAAACAAAAAGAAGAAAAAAATGATAAAAATAGTATGCCTCTTTCCGATGAACTTCCATTGTTCCGGTCGTTCGAGTTTTTTTGCGTTTACGGAGTATAAAGATTGTAGAGCTGAAGGAGATTCTCGAGTCTCGAAAACTTGGATAACTCAAGCTCGCAGGAGAGATCTGCGAGGCTATTGTTAATTTTGAGCGTAGGAAAACCGTGTCAGGGTTCCAGCGTGTTCTGGAATTGCAAGCGTTCCGTTCAACATACAACCTCGGGAGGCGTCCACGATAGCACATATACAGCATTGCTATATAGTGTGGATTCTCCCACGGTCAGTGAGCTTAATTCCTGTATCGAGCCTCGAGTTACTTAGATGCCAGGGAAGTTACAAAACTCGTCACTGGATCATGACAAATAGTTAAAATTTGAAGTCGTTATGAGTAAAGTTTCCAACGATTTATTTCTTCCACGATCCACGAATCTCAAAAAATAATCTCATCAGTGGACAGCCAATTAAATTCGTTGCGAATTACGAGGTCAGAGTAAGAGGGAACGTGCCTTGCTCACTCAGTCTGGGAGACGAGACGGGGCGGCCCACTTTGCTATCTCCATTGGCTGTTGACCAATCAGTTGATATTTTGTGAGTGGTGCAGCGTAAGAAAAATGGCCTTGGGAACTTTCGTTAAAGAATTTTGCTGTCTCTCATTTACTCCACAGAATCACCGTGATGTGTGATGAAAATAATCGTGAGTCCGAGTTTCTATAGTTAGGGTCGTTTAGAAGCAGAAAAAATAAAATAAAAAAAATCGACATAAATCTCGATCATCCGCGACCCAATTTTTTTCACGCTAGGATGAATCAACCAAAAGAGAAATGGATATAAATTGTTTAAAAAAAGGAAATATTCTCGACGAGAAATTCACTGGTTTAACTCTAATTCGAATCACGTAGATACATTCGTGGCTCTCGGTTCTGTTCGCGACATGAAGGATAACAGTAAAAGAGAGAGGAAAAGGGAGGGGCGGGAGTACAAAGCGTGGATGAAAATAGAGATGAGAATGAAAGGGGATAAAGATATTCGCTAGGGGGTAGTAAAATGCTAATTTCTGGGAAACATATTCGCGAAAAAAGTGAGGTAACGAAAATTCGCATTGCCCCTTTCCCCTCTATTCCAAATTTCAAAGCCCACTCAGTATTCCTATCGTTCCTAGTGTTTTTATATTTATTTTTTATTTTCTTTATCGTTTTATTTTCTGGGATTGTATATATGCTTCGTTTGTCAACGGTACTCGCGAGCTCTACTGCATAATTATTCCAGTCCTTAGCTCGTCGACGTTCTTCGCATTAAAATTTTTTTTTCCACCTCAATATTTTCCTTTTTTTCCAATTTTTTTTTCATGCTTATACCGTGCAGCAATATTTCACGTGAAAACCAGCCTAAAAAATGACCAGACGGCTCGCTGAACAATTTTTAATTCGTTAAAAAACAAAATCAGAAAACAAAAAGGGGTAAAAATAGAAAAAAAAAAACACTGCGGCCGCTCAGATTTTTATTGTGTGTGTGTGTGTGTGTTTTTTTTTATCTAGCTCCAGATTGCAAAGTTCTTTGTTTGCTATGAACAATCGAGACAGCGTTCTCTACGTCGCCTTCTGTTACTGGCATTTCCCAACAGCCCTGAGCGAGCGAAAGAGACAGCCTCGAATACCCTCACAGTCAGCTTAAACAAGCGGAATCACATCGTGTCACGTAAACGATAATGTAATATATTCACGTCAAGAACGATATCGTCTAATAATTTAAATCGTCGAGCGACATTGAAAATACTTTTTCTTTTTATTTTTGTTTCATGGAACAGTATTTTATCTACCGAATTGAGAAAAATGACGCTTCGTGGTTCATGCTCGTAAACGCTGAGTGCGGACCACGAGCTCATAGTACATTTGGAGTATGATTCAAACCACAATGTGTCAAAGCCACAACCACACAAGAACTTCAACGAACAACAAATTGAAGCATGTCTGGCATCTTGGTACACGATTGCTTTCGTTATTTTCTACTTATGCTGGGTAGGATCGTTTTTTGTTTTCGTCTCGACGGAAAATTTCATTTCGATTGAAGAAAAAGGGATCGAAATTTTATTGAATTTCTGCGCGACTTTTTTTTCACTAGTGTGGACGATTCGAGCTTTGCTTTTCACCCTTTCGGCATAAAACCGAAGAACAAACGACGACGAAAGGAGAAAGAGGGAAAAGCGCGGCCAAAAACTCTTTCCTTTCATCCTCACGGATACGATTTTTTAATTGTACGATGCCGCTCCCCCAGGGTGAGCCCTGCAATAACGATGTAATAAAAAATGTAATATTACTCGACCCTAATTCATTTGGCGCCGGAATTCTGCAGTTAAAAACGCGGTAAACGAATGACATGGAAAAAAAAACGAAAAATCATGATAATAGAAACATTCGTACAGGCAGATTCTACATGAAAAACGAATGTTTCAGATTACAAGGTGGAGGAGGGTAAAAACCGTCTGTGTCATTCATCGCTTAGCGAGTTCGAGCAGAGAATGCTCATATTTTCACGGTCTGTGGGACAACGAGGCGAAAGTCGTTCTACAAATTCAGCAGACGTGCACAAAACTCTCTTCGGTATAGAATTCTCCTCTGAACTCTGTTTTTTGCCTTTCTCTACTTTTTTAAGCCTTGTGAGCTCTGTCACTCTTGAATGGCACACATTTTTTTTATCCCTACCTTCATAAGCAAGCTTTCTCGCACATGCACACTTTCATAGTCACGCACTACACTGAGAGGGAGAGAGGGAGATTAATAATTCAAAAGTCACGTGTGAGACATTCTCAAAGCGTCGTAACCTTCATGGAATGTATGTGTCCACAGAGCATAATTCCTCGTTGTAGCTTAAAAGGGGTTTTGTTCTTTCGCATCTCTCCTCTGCTTTTTATCTGCGAGTCAAAACTAAAAAAATGATATTCCGAGCTTCAGAATTTTATTTCCCCCATAAGAGATGGAAAAATTGACGACTAGTCGCTATTTCTCGCAATTTTTCCGTCCGGTCCGCGTATAATAATGGTACTCGGGGTGGTGCAAAAATATAATGTTACTTTGAATAATCGAGGTTTTCCAGCTCTCGCACATCGTGCCATTCATCGGAGAATGATTGTATAAGCGTGGCATTCAGTAGACACATCCTCGGATCCCCTCGGAAAGAAACATATCGGAAGGCTGAGTGGGCAGACAAAAACCAAAAAAAAAAGTGAGAAAATTTCTACGAAAATCATGGCTCTGATAAGATTGCAGGTTTCCACTAAAAACATATGGTTCCTTTGACTCTGGATTCGCTTTTGCTTCAAAATATTCAGATATCCCAACACGGTAAACATTTATACCGGTTTCTACATGAATTCAAAAAGCCTATACTTTTAGAAACTTTGCGGTAAAAAACTAATCAACGGATTTATTAGCGTGGATCGTCGCTCGCACTCTGGCGCCATTTTTAATCTAAATAATTTCTCCAAAGATACACACACACACACACACACTGTCCTGTTGACGCACACGATGGACCGAAGCATTATAGTCAACTTTCAAAGAGGCCGAGTACAAATAGAAGCTCGATTAATTCACGGCTGGCTCGTATACTCGATGGTGACGAGTTGCCTCGATGAATTGGAATAGTTCTGTCGAAAGATGGGGGACCTGGCCGGTTGGAGAGAAAGCTCAAAAGGTCCGTGCACTACTTCCACTGATTAAACCAGGCGTACTTCCTCCTTGGATTTTCACAATCATGGTGCTCGACTCATAGGGACGTTCTGTTGGTTAGGGAACGCCGAGGCTTCAGGGTGTTGCTCTATGAAGAGGTTCATCTGTAGCGTTTCTGGAGGAAGTCTAGGATATTATATACACGCGGGGATGTACATCAATGTATTTTATATCTACTCGTATATCAAAGGCAGTTCACATGCAACTTTAGAAAGCCACTCTGGGCGATCTGGGTTGCGGACTCATCTGTAACGTGTTTCATCCTTTCAAACTCTGTGTCCTTCCCACCCTTAGCCTGTTCCACCCCTGCGACACAGCCAGATGAGCGTTGCGAGGAAGAATTGAGTACGCTGGTAAACTGTTGGAAATTGGTAGTGTAACCCATAGCCAGGATGGCCAGCGTAGTCTGCGCAGCCAGTGCAACGGGGGTGGTTTTCAAGTCCACTTCCACTACCCTATCCCTTTTAGGCTCGCATTTCCGGAGTTTCTACTACGAGGAAAGTTACTCGTTGGAGTTTTGAGCTAGGAAAAGATACGTTTGTAGCTCAACTTGGTACATTACGAGCACTGGGATAGTGCGAGATGAAGGGGATCGTAAAGGGATGAAAATATGGAGAACCGAGTCGAAAATCCACTTGAAACATCGTCACGTGCACTTGCGGTCTAATTTCTTAGCCCCCCAGGCTACTTTTGGCTACAAAGGTATCAAAGTTTCTTACTCAAAATGCTTGAAACAATGCTCGAGGTGCATCCTACCAAAACGACTCGAAGAATAAAAGTGGCACATACGTAAGAAAGGAAAAGAAAAAGATCCTATTAGATTGGAGACGAACGCCAACGAAAAAAGCTCTCTAAGGGGATCAGAGGGCTGCAAGTTCAACGCTAGGCAGACGCTTCGCGTCTATATTTTCGATCCCCCTGCACTGCGGATCTCTTGGCCGAGATCCATGCTCTGGAATTACCCCTACTACGGGAGATACGGGTAATTTAAACAACGATTGGCATAATAAAGGTTGCCGAAAAAGCCCTATGAAAATGCCACATTTTTCACGGAATATTCTAATACTGACTTTGGATAAATCTTCGAATCCACTAATGACTTCAAATAAGTGATGCGTGCTTTCTCTTTATCAGGATCCATACACGACAGTATAAATTGTCACTGCTGCATCCACGGTCGCTTTTGCGAAGCAAAGCTCCAACTAACTCCCCTTGGAATAGTATTTCACTTCCGGGCTAATGGGCATCTGACGAGCTCGTTTTTAGTGGTTTTGGTCAGTGGAAATATCAAAGGAGCAGTTTCGAATGAGTCATTTTGAATATGCCCTCTGGGTTTATTGATTTATTGATTTTTCACGAAAGATATCGCTCGGAGGATGTAAAAAATTTCATTAACACGATTCGGTGAACTTTAAAAGAGCACCCCCGAGGTCTTACCATGCGAGCTTATCAAACACTCTCGAACTATCTAAACCGGAAACACGATCTATGTACGGGAAAAGCTCGGAGCACCGAGGTGGGGGCTTTGCGTGCACTTTTGAGAGTGATAAAGGAAGAATGAGGAAGGGAGAGGAAAAGAGAGCGCTGTAGATATAGAGTTCGCTCTGAATTCTCGGAGCGTACTTCACGGCGGTTTGTGGGGGCTTGTGATAGTAAGCACTGAAACTCCGCCACCGGAAAAGTAATGCCACCCAAGCCACGATCTTCCATTCTCTCCTTCCAATTTCTCTCAGCACGCAGCCCCCTCGCACTGTACAGTTCAGATTCAGTCCGGAAATATAACCTCACTGTACTTTGGCGTGCTCGAGTGTGCACGCGAACTAAGACACGCGGCGAGACATGGAACGAAAAAAATCGAGAAATGGAAAGCACCCACGCGGAGCGAAAAAAATGAAAACGGCATTAATTCAAGACTGAGGAAACGGAACGGAAAAATGTCCGGAAGTGAGAAAAACACACTTTATCGCTATCTACCCATCTGGGAAAAATCATCCTTTCTTCCGTTTCACAAATCAAAGGTGTAACCTTTCATGCTGCTTAAGCAGGAGCCACGAGTACCATTCGGGGGATCATTTCGGACAAATCGTTTCGATATTTTCACTGAACTGAGAATAATCTCAAAATTATTCATACAGAAATGATGAAATTTCATTAAATTATTAGTACAAAGTTATTTGCGTCATGATGACTCGAAAGAAACCAATAAATTTGCACGCACATCGAGCCGTAGACGGCAATCGTGTTCAACGGAATGAGAGCTCAACTGGACTGACATATAAAAACGTTTCCTGTGAAATCGGCCAATTTTGCCGAACGATATATGAATAATCGTTATCCGGAAAGCACACGATCAAGAGATTAAACGCTAGACATTGTGTGGGTTAAATTTGCGAGGATATTTTGCCATTTGATATCTTAAGTTCTTTGAGGTTTTCAGAGTTGGCTTATTCGAGGGGTCTGTTGAATCGTGGCGCTGAAGAGCATCAGCCTGCGGCGAAAGAATCTACACACACGCGGTGTACAGAAACGCCATTCATTCTCGACTGTATAAACAAAACTCGAAAATATTGTATACAAAAAGTAGAACATCAGCTGTAGTTTTGTACCCGAGCTCCTTCTCTGAATAAAAAAAGAAAAATAATAAAAAAAATAAAAAAAAATTTAAAACGAAACAAAACGACGAGATGAGATAGTAGGTGTACACAGAAATACGTCCTCAATGCTCCCCCATTGAGGATGGAGCAAATAAAATCTCCGGGAGCTGTGTACGAAGTGGAAAGGAGAAAATGGCAAAGAGAGAGTGAGAGGGAGATAGATTGTGAGGCAGAAGAAGAAGAAGAAGAAGAAGTGGAAGAGGTGAATGGGAAGCATCGGGAATATATCCCGGTTCGACAACGAGGAAAAAAAAAAAATTGAAAAAAAACAGAGTGAAGGCAAACTCTAGTGCCGCCGTTCATGACAACGAGCTCTATGTGTATATTACTACACGTGTATATACATAGATTTCATATATTTTGGATATATAAGACTTATATATTCGGGAGTGATTAATGGTTGCTAGAAAAATTCAACGCTATCCCCGTACCTTCTAACCTATTTCATACTCTACGTCTTCTCTATCCCAGCGAGGAATCGTTTTTCCAATAACCGATCTCGAGCTCTCGATGCCCCCCGGTCGACAGAGATATCTTGCGAGCTCTCCTTCTACAGCCCTCTGGCCCTCCTCCTCCTCCGCCTCCTCCTCTTGCGCCCCCGTCCACTCATTCGTACTCTCGTATAATCTGGCTCACTCGCACCTTGACACCCAGCAAAAAGAAAAATGCTCGCCCACACTTGCCAGAAGTGGCCAAAGCCTTCGCTTCCTAGGTTACCTGTGATGCGCTGCGGGTAAAAACGCGAATTATGGAGAAAATAAAAGTGGGGAAAATTAGACAGGAAATGGAATTCCAGTTGCTTATTTTTATCGTTGTTATTATTATTATTATTATTGGGAATTTTGTATCGTGCTAATTCAGTTGCTCCTCAATCGTCGTTATTAATCATCCTATCTGATTATACGTACTGCCAATATTGGTTGGTGCATCCTCTCAATTATGCATCGTTTAAGGTCGATCATGCCCGTAGGATCGTATTTTATGGGTGTTTAAATTTCATCGATTTTTTCCCCTAATTAAGGATATGATCACTTTAAATTAATGTCAGAGTTATTCATTCGAAATTGTAAATAAATTTTTTCAACTTATTTTTTGGCGAATGAAATTACAAGCCATTAATTAATCCATTACTGACTGATCCCGAAATTTCATTCGTCCCTTGCTAAAATACTATTATTTTTTTTTATGTAAAAAACAGCTTTCGAAAGCGCAAAGGGAAAATACAAGGGGAAATGGATCAAGAAAAAAGATTTAATAGCTATTACAGGAATGGGCCAAGCCGAGAAGAAACAAAATGCTGAAATAAGAAAATGTGAAGTTACGAGTGCTCATTACCAATTTCGTTCAATCTTTAACATAATATATTTTTATTACTAGTAAAAAAATCGTCTCGAATTTTTTTCCAGACCTTTATTATATACTTCATTGTTATTGTGTACTTTTTCATAAACTTCGTACGAAGCGTTCATTCGTTATAAGGAAAAATAAACGATTTTTTGCCCATAATCCCTACAACCCTGCGTGTTTTTCTTCATATTTAAGTACGTTTATCTGAATAACCAATAAGAAGAATCCTTTAAAATCTGATATGCGTGTCAGTCGACTACCCATTCAAACTCTATGTAAATTTCAAGAACTTCTTAAGAAATTCCTTTCGTACATGAATAACTACCTTGATTACCCTCGAATTCTATATGTGGTTTGGTTGCACGAGAAAAAAAGCCATTAAGAATACTCGTATGAGAAATTTTCAAGGAAATGGCAAAACGTCAGGGTTTTCTATTCGATGCCTCGATGTTTTCTTTCAGCGGAGTTCTACGTTCCAGGATCTTCGCAGAGCTCCGGGAAAGAAGAATGGGAGCTCGGGAGAAAGTTGAGAGATTGCAGAGGACTCCGTAAAGCAAGGGAGGTTCGGTTGAACGAGAGATGAAAAGGGGTTACCCTCGTTCAGTCGCAACTTACGTGCTGGGAATACGAAGTGCGAATAGAGTCCCGTCTGACATTTGATACAAGAGTGAGCGAGCAAAGAGCTTCCATCTTATGGGTTTCTGTCCCTAATCTAAGGAAGGAAGACTCTTCTTCACCAGGGAGAAAACGACTAGTACCTGAACACGCTTTCGAATCGTACTGACTCCTGGTGACCCATGAGATGCTTAACCCACAACCGAGTCGAGTCATGACCTTTGACAATAACTTTTAGTGCTGCCAGTGCTTCAACTCTCCACCAATTAGCTGAATTCCATGAAATGATGAGAGAATTGAAAATCACAGGAAAGAGGAGGGAGGAAAATCGTTTGATCTTCGTTTATCTCAGTCACAATAAAAAATACCGATCATGGTTTTTTTTTTTCATTTTAAGTAAGAAGTGTTCGAATAACGAAAAAGAATTTCCGTTGAGGACGTTGACAAATAAAAACTCGAGTAGCTCTCCATAAGGTTTCAAAATGGCGATTGAAGATAGGAAAAAGATCGAGTGCCAACTGGGAAAATTCGAAGGTACGTCAACAATGTTCGAGTCCTCCGTCCAGCTCTAGTGTCACCCACTTGTTTATTTTTCATCATTTGAAAAGGTGAATTCTCTAGCTGAATTCAATGTGGATGAGCCAGCAGAGATACTCAATTTAGAAGACTTTATTTCTCGTCCTCTGTCTCGTCGAGATAACAGACCACTAAAATTCGTTTTCCATTTACAGGTGCCAGCAAAAGTCATTGGCACATAGACGCAAACGTGAAGGCTATGATAAAATCGTTGCCAAACGTACGTACTGCACTCGAGATTTATCGTTCGAATCGGGGGAGAGGCTTGGAAATTCAATCAAGATTGACAAAGCTGAATCTGATCGGAGCAAGAATAATATAACGATCGACCTCGACTCCAACAACGAGCTAGAGCTTCGATGATGGCGTTGAAACCTCTAATTGGTAATCGAGTTATATCTGTGTGTGGGCGTATCCAGCTTCATATTTTGTTTTACTTTGGATTTTCCTTTTTCACATTCTAAAATTGCGGCGCCATTATCGATGAATAGTTTCATTACTCACTGTCGATAGACGTGATGAATTAGAACATTTGATTGAACCTAACTTTATATAAAATCACTAAAGAAAACAAAAAATTCTTCAACCACAAAGACCCTTGTTTCAACAACGACGTTGATGAATCGCGTTATTGTGCAGTAATGACGAGTCAATTTCATCCATGTTATTCGTCAGTTTATACAACAATTTTCAATCCATGCAGTATCGTTTGGAATCTATTCGCCATTCCAATACATTGAAATGCTCGTAAACACGGAGATTCGAGTACGATTGTACGTTCTATTCGAACTCTAGAAGTGCCCGGTACCCGTGAGAGTCGACAGAAAAACATTTTTAGTTCCGCGTTATCAACGTCCATTCGTATTTCTCTGAATGGTGTCAAATTGTGCGTGTGAGTATGATCCGATCTCGTGATTTGTTGAAACGATTAGAACGCCAAATTCCGGTCATATCGAGTATTTACAGCCTGCCAGAGCCAAGATTCGAAAAGTGTACGTATTTCGGTGTGTCCCACGTTCCCTGCACGGTCCCGTGCGTTGCTGAAAGCTGTGTGCAATATAGTGTACACCCAACGACCAGTGTTTACACACTGTGTCAACAAAAAGAAATAGATTTTCCAGCAGACGAGGCGGAAACCAACAAATGACAATGTGAGGTCGTGCGTGCGCGAATTTTCCTCTTTCTACAGACCCTCCCCCGGCCCCGGCCCCCCATCGGGGCGTACGCGATTCCCTCACCACCGCGAGCATTTGTGCAACTCTATGGCAAAGTGCCAAGAGCACCCGATAAAACACCATTCTGCGTTTTCATGATACAACATATACGCGAATATTAGGTATGTAGGGACGAAACTGGGTGACCGTAGACGTCGGGTGCTCAACGAAAAAACGGTGAAACAGAAAGACTTTTTTCAAAATCATATTTTCTCGCGATTAAGGAATTTCAATTCTCAACAACCTGCCCATCGAATCATTCGATTCGATTCAATTTTTATAAAAGAGAATGGATTCTTTATCGGCCTCGGTATCCGGCATTTTTTTCTATGTCTGCGTTGCGGTGGTTAAAATAATCGAATCTCGTAGTTCATTTTTTTCGAATATTGCAGGCATTTCGAGTAGTATATATCCATGAATACAAATGAGCTCATAAATAATAAGTGCTGATTCATGAAGAATAGAATATCTTTGGAGCTTCAGTGTTGTTGCTCACGCTAATAAATAATAAATTTTGAACGAAGCAAGGTAAAGAATGATTCGTCGTGGCAAGAATTTCGGTGAATCTATTTTCTAGTAGACAAACCGGCGTAATTTTTTATAAAGATTCTCGATGGTACGCCCTCGTGTATGTCAGGAAGGGAAATCCAGAGGAAAAGTTTTAGGCAATCGTTTTTTAGCTGCTCATTCGTCAGGGTTGGTCCGTGCATGGAGATTGCAATTTACTTGCAGTATTTTATGTCCCGTGTTCACTGGTTGTGCCAAAATAACCGAATACGCTGTTTCACCGATGCAACGATGAAAATTCATAATAAACGTATTTATAATTTGTCCTGTGTACGTATGTTTGGTTTGAGCGTTGAAGTTTCGTTCCAGCCTCGAATCCAAGCTCATCTACGTACCTTTCCCAAACACATGTTAACAGAAATTTATCATATAGATATGGTGCGTGTCAGAGTTGGCAAATAAATAATTTTGCATTGCATGGAAAGTCGAAAATTACTTCCCACGAAATGTACACAATGCTCGCATGACCCAACGAGCTTCAGCTCTCCTCCGCTCTCTTTCTCCTTCTAAAATTTGCGCATCGCAACCGGCTTCATAAACGAGATTAATAAAATTCATCGGACTGAACAGGTCACCGGTTTCAATAATATTATCGTTCCGTTTAAAACACGGGAAGGATAACCTCACCCGTGGCCCTTTTCTCGTCTCTTTCAGTGCATTCACTAATTGCGCGGCCGTAGCGAAACTTGATGCTTCGATGAAAAAATCAGCCCATGCATGAATATTTGCTTCTGTTACCCTGAAAAGCATGCTCTCAATTTTGACTTCTATGAATAGACGAACCGGTAGGGGATGAATTTTCGATGTGCTTGGCGCCAAATCTGATCAGACTCGGACTGATCAATAGTAAATATCAAGGAATAATTTGAACGATATCATACACGACTCGCACGTTAGATACCTTTTCCATCAACGAATCTATTTGTTACCAATTTTCTACACAACCCACCCAGTTCATATGCGGATATCTGAAAAAGATCGGCGTTGCATACATCGAATCGCAGCTCCTTGTCGAAGGATCATTGACAGCAAGAAAATTTCTAAATTATTTTCCCGAATTGCATCGTTTTGTATGATTCGGTATGATCATATGCTGAAAAAAAACTTTTAGTCGACGATCAGACAGCAGAATATTAAATAGATGGTGGCATGCTAAACTTTGCCTCCATCCCGGCGTTTTGTTCTCTACTATTCAGGACATACAGTTCAATACGGTCGACCAACTAGTCGATGAGAAATCGCAGTGGCCAATGCGTAAAGCATAGTTTTGGAAAAACTTTTTTTTCATTCTTCATCAGTTTTTTTTATTTTTTCTCATTTGTAACGATACGAAGACGTTGCGAACCGAAAGAGCGAGAGGGGGAAGGGGGGGGGGGGGGGCGGCGAAAATTATCGAGAGTACACGATTTTTATTTGAGGTGTGAATTGATCGATCGAGGAGATGAAAATTAGTAATCGACTGGCCATCGGCTATAGAGCGTTCGTTTGATAATAAATACGCTCATTCTTACACACGATCCACATAAAAATAAAGAAACCGAATCAAATCACCGTCGTCTTGAAATTATCAACGAGAACAGTTTGAAGCGTATTTTTGTAAGAATGATAATTTGAATAATTACTAATACGATATATCAGAGTGAAAATAAATTGAAATTCTATCAACGTTAAACCCCAAACTTTTGCATTTAAACAAAATATTAATATGTTTCATTTTGTTATTTCCTATATTTAAAATCATTTCATGTCTCTCCCTCAAGCATCTCGAATATGACTTTATTTTGGTAGACGATAAGGCAAATTATTGATTTCGGTAAAGAATAAATGTGTATATAAAAAAATCTAAAAGAAAAATGCGAATCGTTTCCAATGTATTTCATCTTCAAAATCGTATCTGCAACCAGAGTTCTGACACGAGCGCGCAGTCCCAAAGAGGCACAAGGCAAAATTTGAAGTAGTGAATTCGGTTGGGCTGTAGTTGGTGAATATCCGAATGAGCACGGGACGCGACCCAGTGACCTGTAGAGCGCAAAACAATATGAAAACTTGTGCAGAAGGACGGAGCGCAAACAGGCCACATGATCGAATGATATTTCAGCTCCTGAAAGAAGGGCGGACCGAAGAAGGGTGAAGAGAGAAAGAGCCATCTGGTATTCCAGCATGGTTGCTAAACCTGTACCAGCTCCAGGGGTTTGGAGCTACTCTGGGGCTGATGCCGGCTATACGTTGTCTGCATTCGAAATGGCGTTATGCTGTCGTTGCAAGTTCGCCAGAAAGGAGATAGAGTGAGAGAGGTTGGGGCTGCCGGTTGCACCGAGGCGAGGAGGATCGAAGACGACGGAAGGGAAAAGTGGCTGAGTGTTTGGTGGCTAGGATAGAAGGCAAAAGGGCGATGTGCGATAAAGCACAAAACTTGTATGCATCACCGCGTCCGCGCGCGGATAGTTCAGCCTCTCGCGCCAGTTGTTACGATCATGTGCACGGATGGAAAAGTCAACACGTCACGAGCATTGGAATACGTGTCAACAAGTTATGTCGAAGAATAAATGGACAATTGGGGAACCCGAAGAAGGATGGGGAATGGGAAGCGGAGGAGAGAGTCAAAGGAGGCGCGAAAAAATAAGGAAATGGCAGAGAGAAAGGTTGGTAGATTTAGTCGCATGTTGGAGGGTCTGGAATAGCTGGAACGTTCGTTGTACCTTTCATTGGCTATTTGCAAATGAGCCCATTAGGAAATACAACACCTTCGTCTCATTGTGACTACGTGAAATATCGAGGAAGCCCGTTCTGGACACTAAACATCGAGGAAACTGAAACAATTTAGGATCCACGAGGTCGATAATCAAAGCCAACATCGACTTGGGTCAGTTGAGAATTCAACGAGCTAGGCTAGTTAGTCCATTTGGTTATTTAATGCGGCCAGCACATGGTACAACGAAAGACTATATTCGTACAGAAACATGGGTAGAACAGATTCTAGTCGAGAATCAGTTTCTCACAAGCTCGGCACAACACGGACACTCGTCACGACTACGATGTTATGAATTCGCACTGCGAAACTCAACCCATCCATTTCGGGCTAGTCGGGCCGAAGCATTCTATATTATCCGGTGTATACATAACGTGGAAAGTTGAACGAGAGCCAGAACTGTATGCAGATACTCCCCCTGCACGCCCGCTGCCTGTGTGGTGTTATTGCTGGAAATTCATCGAGTGAATTTATCATTTTCTGGTCCACCGCGGTAAAAGCGCATGGCGAATCGAGATCTATGCACTGCCAGGACCCGGAAAATAATACATGTATGCATAGCCGCTTGGAAGTGGCAGGCACGAGGAACATAAAAATTTCCCTGTTCACTGATGCGTAATCCTTGTTCCCGTATTGATACTATAATCGCGTATTATTTGCGAGTACAGCCAACACTTGTATCGATGCAAACGTTTGGGGATGTGCTGCTTAGGTGGACCGATGTTCTCATAGAGTTATCCTGGAATATTGAGCTCCTGCATTTGATGGTCAGTATTGTAGAAAATTACTTGGAGTATACGTCATAAAATAAAACCGGAACGTATCCAAAAGCAGCTGGATAAAATAGCACCAGAAAATGGTGAAGGTCCGAACGTGATATCCCTGTGAAAAAGCGACAAAATTTCATCTCAACCCGGATGTAGCGTCCATCTGCATGAAAGACTCAGTCCGTGAACAAGAAATAAATTCATAGTTAATGGCAAGGCGAAGGGTCGAAGGAGGACCACGAAGCCATTACGACTGGGTGTGGATACCATTAACTGACCTCAGGATACGGAGGGTCTCACTCGGCTTGTACGATCGGCTAGACATATTACGAGGTCAACGGGGTCATGTAAAGGTCATCGCAGGAACATTCTCGACTCAGAAGATGGAAAGAGAAGGTAGTAGAGGTGTTTTTCAAGGATGGTCGCCCATTTTTCACGCCTTCCAATGATAACGGACAAAACAGCCTGAGAAAAGCATTCGCAGCCAACACACTGGAGCTAGGCGGTCTTACAGTCTGGAAGCTTGGAAAAGGGAACTCAACTCCCCGTTTCCTGATAATCAAAACTACTTCCTCGGTGCAATTGTCGCTTCCGGAGTTCATAAATTGATAGCCCTGCGACGCTTGGGAAGTCACATTGTAGAAAATCGTCCATTACTTTTTGTACTATACGAAAAGTACCCGAGGAATGATCTACCGAGACTTCTGGACTAGCATGCGCACAGAATTATTTCAGTGAACTTGGAAACTGGGCTATGAAAATTATTGCTCCAGTCATATCTTAAAATTGTAGAGAGCCAGTGTTCTTCCGGGTTCTAAGAACCCACAACGAATATCCTTGGCCAAGAAAGCAAATGACCGAGAATAACAATGCAAGGAACGAAGAAACCCATCGTCGAATAACTTCCGTAACTTTTGCCAGTGTATCTAACCGTCATCTTATACAGTATCGGAAGTACGAGTGCAAAGAAGGGCAAGTTCTGGTGTTAGAAAAGTTAGCACAGCTGAGGTTAGTAGATACGATTGGTCAACAATCGACTGAAGCATGAAATTTCTACGCTTCAAGAAATATCATTAAAGAAACGGTTTTCCGACAAGATCAAGAAATCTGCTTTTGGCCGATTACTACTGTCGGCTGATAACTTTTGTTTTTATATAGATATATAAATAACGCGTAGTGAACGAAAGCATGGAACAGAGATTAAAGTGCCTTCGTACAATTTACTTTTCGAAGAAGCAACCGTGACGGGAAAAAGTGGAGGAAGGAGGAAGGAGGCAAGTAAAAAGGCATCAAATGGGCTGTGACAATTCTGTTGGATCCAGGAACGATTGATAAAGAAGGAATCGGAGGCGGATTCATCACGGTCCAACAAATTACTACCGGCTAATGCTATTACTACCTTGCCCATTACCACGGGTTATTACTTCACGGAGAGAAGAACGATCGAGGAACAACTACCCGAGAATCAAACTGCCTGATGAAGCCAATTTTCTCTCCAGTTTATAATGCCCCGAGCATTTTGTCCTTCACATTCACCCTCAAGATTTTATTCCAATCGATCATTTGCTACGACAACTCGACGCTTATTCAATTCTGTTAATGGACCTTTCAATTGCCAAAGTGGGCGGAAAAAGGAGCGTTGAATAATCAATGGATGCACAAGATTTCAAACTCGAGGCTCGCTTTTGATGTCTTCGTCTCAAATAAGTTTGATGGAGATTGAGAAATGATATTTGAAATTCACTGTTAAATTTATCGGATGTGTTTGACTACGGGGACGAAAAAAAAAAATTAATTCCTGCAACGCACTGTAAAATTTTTAATATTTTACGGAATTTTCAGTTTTTTAATAGTAAATATTGCAGATGGTGAAATTTACGGTACGTTTACCAAAATTTACGGTGCATCGCCGTAAAATATCTTTGCCGTAGTACACTAAATCAATCATTTAAACACTTCAGCAAAGAGCTGAGCAAATAAAAACAATGGGGAAATAGGCCGATATAGCGACAACATACTCTTGCCGTATTATCGCCGCATCTCGGGACAAAAATTCGTATGGAAATTTTTACAGTGCAGCGCAATAAAATTCACCGGGACGCTCATGCAGTATTTTGAAATAAATATTAAAATAATCTTCAAAAATACGGCACATTTAATCGGACATTTCTTTTAGACATACTTTTAGACATACTTCGTTCATTTTTCCAACTTTGAACAGTAAATATTATTTAATGTACAGGAATATTCAATTTTTCCCCCATCATCATAATATCATGAATTGCAGCTCATCACCGTACTATCGGTACCGGACGGTGATTTTTCAAATTTAATTCGCTCTGTGTAGGGTTCATATTGACTATTTTTCAATGTGAATCTGGCGCGAGTGTTCGGCTCACCGTCCGTTTATTAAGGATGTTTTAAATGTTATTTTGAATCCAGGACTCTTGAATTCTTTTTGTTCCCGATTCTTGTCAGTTGGAAAAGATTTTCCGTTGCAAAGTCATTTTTTGAACAAGTTCCCGTTGAAGAGGCGACTAGAAAAGAGTAGTTTGAAAAAGTAGGAACTAAGTGAAGATTCATAGTTCGAAGATTGCCCCAGTTGGCGAATAGTCTGAGGATAGAGAAGTACGTCAGTTTCAACAGGGATCGCAACTCAAGCTGATCACGGCAATTTCGCCAGGAGTTCCAAGCCAGGGTGGGAGTTGATGTTCATTCGAATGTTGGGCTCTTGACACTTCGGGCTCTCATCGAAGCTTCGGGGAAATAGCAACATGCGGAGCTATCAGGTGAAGGGTAGTTCGCAGGGGTGGGGTTAAAGCGAACGAGATTCTCGAGCGTGGTCGGCTCCACGTGTGTGCAAGCCCCCAGGCTCGGGCTATAGTTGGACTAATTGGGACAATGGAAATTTCACGTACGCTCGGTTGTAACCTTCCATTAAGGGAAATATGTGTTCCATATTCTTTTTTATTTCAATTTAACGATTCTCTGAGTCGTTTATATCGATGCAAAACCACTGCAAAATTCACTATAAAAATAGTTTTCTATTAATATCAGTTCGAGAGAAAAGGTTTATCAATATTTACTGTTGAACAAATATTCTGTACACGACGCTTTTTGAAGTGTCTTTTTAAATGAAGGCTGCAGGAGGATCGGAGGGAGCGATACCGATAAAATTTGTTCAGCCATTCGGCGGATGTTTATTCTTGCTGTGTAAATATGAAAAGGAGCTAAAACGGGGTTGGCAAGACGAAAGAAACTGCTGAAAAGGACTGCAGAAGATAGGGGTGTTAATTAGACGCCTTCGGTTAATTGAGTTTGCAGTTTTTGAGCTTTTCGAGCGTGTTAAACGACGAAGCAAGATGTTGGAACGTCGTGTCTATTTAAAAGAGGTTAGGAGCAAAACTATCGGAAGCAGGCTTCTCCAATCTTTGTCTTCGGGGCTTATTTCGCAGACAGGAGCTTCAACTGCATTTGCGATTCACCGAATTGACTGGTCATCTCCAATTTTCTCATTTTCCTGTTTTACACGTTCCTGTTTGCACTTTTTTCTACCTCTTTCATGATGGAACTCGTGTATGACCTCAATGACCTCTATCAAAATGTATCACTTACAACGAGGTTTTCGTCAAACGAATTTATTTTAAAAAATTTGAAAAACGTATTTCAGGGAATTTCTGTAAACTCTGGATAGAGCTTATTATCGCTATATTAAATATTTCCCTTTTGTCGTCCCAACAACAGAAATTCCCTTCGAATGAATGCAAGTTAATTAGTTCTGGCGGATCATGAAATAAATGAATGTCAAGAAGATTAATTAAAATTTCGAATGAATTTACACTATCTTGTGACAGCGCTTGAAGAGCCTGATTAAATCAGAATTTATGGAAAATAATAAAATACCCTGAAAATGGTCTCCAGATAGAAAACTCACAGATGTCACTCTTTCTCTTCCCTCCCGCCCCTCCCGGTTTCGGTCCCTCCCCACCCTCTCTTTCTCATTCCTTCTCTTCGCCTTTCTCTCTTTCTTTTGCTCTCCTCCCTGTCTCGAATTCCCGAGCAGGCTCAGCATTAATCCAAACCCACAAATTCCGCGAATGCCCACTGCCTCAATTTGCTAGATAAATGCTTCACATATTTTGTGACCCAGTGCCACAAGAATGAGAGAATAAGGAAGAACAGAGCGACAGAGAGAGAGAGAGAGGGGGGGGGGGAAAGAGAATTGAAGTTATAGCGTATGGAGAGGGAGTGAGTTTCTCTCGAGAGTCATCGAAACGCTCTGTACCTCGAATATATTCGTGCTTTATGAATAACATGATTTATATCCCCCCCAAGTAAGCTTAATGAGAATAATATGTGTTCTGTCGAGGGGTGCACTCAAATGAGAAATAGATTCATAGAAAAACACTGTTTTTGTTTCTCCAACAGCTATGAAATACTGGAAAAGAGGACAATTCCAGTAAATGAAATAATATTTGTGACTCGAAATTTATTTTGATGAATTGTATTCAAATGTAACATTTCATTGCTGTGTTCTGTGGGTGTTGTTTCTATTGAAAATGTAATAAAAATTATTTGTTTTATATTGCTATCGCTGAAATTGTTTCGAAGAAAAGTAAGTGAAATTATTTTTTTATCATAAAGTCTTGCATATGTTATCGAGTCGATAAGTGCGTAAACCCCCTGAAATAAAACTTTTCTAACGATAGTATTAGGCAGAGACTAACCTGATTGATGGCTGAGGATAGCTATCAGTGGCCAAATGGCTCGCAACCACTTTCGACGATTCTCCTTCATGATGCGATTTTTTTCGTGAAAGCGCCAACGTGGCGCCCCCTGATGACAAAAACGAAAGAATAATAATAAAACGAAAACAAAAAACGACGCGCACACTTTCGGTTCGGAGGAAAAGATACGAGCACGATTTTTTTTCTAATGAGAAACGAGCACCATCAAATTTTTATTATAGAAATACATTAATAATAGTTATTTATTATCGATGAAATTATTGAATTTGAATAAATTAACGAGAGAGATGGGAATGCGGTGGCTTCTTTGTTCTTAAATATCTCTCGTTATCAGTCATTGTTGGAACTCGAAATAACAAGTTTCCGTGAAAAACACGTCTCCGAGCGATTTTATAGTTTTTTTCACTCCCAGTTATTTGATCGGATCGCTTTGAAGAAGCGAGGAAATAAGCAAAAATAAGGGAGTATAACAGCTTTTTTAATCTCCGGTTTATACGCGGTTTTTTAAATATTTCTTTTACCCTCGCACAGTTTCCTTTTGTTGCGCGCCGCTCACTCGGTCCTCGAGTTCCGTCTTCGAGGCTACGGAACAAGAGAATATTACGTTATAACACCGTAATCACGAAAATTCACAAGGAAAATAGAAGATTGTGGAAAAATTAGTTGCCACCCTCTGCGACTTGGTATGTGTGCGTTTATTCTTTGTGGATTTATCAAGTTCCCTATTTTTCTAAGGAGTTTAACAATTCAATTTATAAATTGTAAAATAACGTGACGATTTTTAGCGTTTATCGAAATAGATCTGTTTTAACGTCGATTTTAAGATTCCAAGGCTTGTTCCCTCGGGCATTAAATACATTTTCGGAGTTGCGATTGCGAAATGAAAAAATATTTTAATGCGGATGAATGATGAATTTTTTCTTTACGTTAAGGAGTCACGATAATTGTTGATTTAATTTATGCCAGAACTGTGCACAATCGTCACGAGTGTGTAGAACAAGGGTAACTCCACTTTATCGAGATGAACACGTATCACGTAGGAGGGCACACTTTCCCATAACGTCTCGAGTATCTCTCGGTATTGAAATTCTCTGCACTCGACAGTCGAATCACTGTAATTTGCCTCGATCCCACGTACACAACCTCTTACACCTCGACGATCCTAGTTTTCCCATATAACCGAGTATAATAAACACAGGTACACGTGTCGTGCAGCCATTTTCCTTATTTTGCTTCCGGTGTGAGCAAACTTCTCCAAAATATGCCTGGCTAAGTATTCCAAGCTGCAGAACCGTCGGAACGATTAGGACAACTAATTTCCTCGTGTTTTTTTTTTTACTTTATCATCCGTCCTGTTATGGGTTTTTTAATCGTTTCTTCCGAACGTCAAACTTTTTCAGTGCTCCCGTGTCGGGAATCCCCCGTTCGAGGTCCAGCATTCCACAAGATTTTCCATTTGTTTCCTGATTGTTTTTTTACCACCAACTAGAACAGAAAATCAAATTTATTGATATTATTGAAAATGAATCGATTGGTTTACAAATGAATCAAGTGATTTTCATAATCCGTCGTTCATGACCGAAAAGTATCCTACAAAATGGGGCAGATTCTCGCAAAAGCAGTTTATTAAAAATATGCCATACGATAATCACGAATGTTGATCCGATTCGAATTGGTACGTTGGATTCTCTGTGAATAGAGCTGGCGAGGGTTCGTGAGCTCGGAATAAGGTCGACTTGGGAATGTTTCGAAACTTGGTGTTCTGTACGGTGTTAATTAATCAATGAATCATAATTGATCGGGCAGTATCGACACGGGGTGACAAGAGACTCCGAGCTGAAGGGTTGTTTACTCCATTAACCCTCTTGGTCGTTGTACACGGTTATCAGACCGAGAGGGAAGGCAGCTCATATACGTCACAGATACTTGTTAAAGGGGTTGGGCTTGGGGAAGAAGTAGGATAGAGAGAGGGAGGCTGGTATATGAAGGCAGGTTATATCTTCTAATAGCAAGGGTACATGGGGTTGTACCGTTAGAACGGCTTGTGGTACCTGTGGGACTGGTATCCAAGCTTATCTCCTCGTCATAGCCATTCCCATCGAACGAATCTGCATCCAACGATGGAAAGCCTAGGAACATACTAACCACCGTCGTGGAAAAGCAAGGATACAATCCTGCGATATATAATCCCTCACTGAGAAGACTGGATTACAAGGAGACCTTGGAAATGGGAGAGGTGAAGTCGACCAACAACCCCTTTTACTCGAGGCTCGAGTGTTGCCTCGTCCAAACCTCACGGAGTTGAGAAATGGATGGAACCCGGAGGTAAATGACCTGTCTCTGTCTCTGGCCGCGTCAACATTCCCCAAAATGTCCGAGATCCCGCAGTTTCTGAAATGTCACTTTACTAGTCGCATCCTAGTCCGTGCAGAAAACCTCGAATTAATCATCAACTCGTTTGGTCAGCTTTTTCAGACCAAGTTCTGACGTCCTGGTCCATGCGAGTGATGGCTTCTTATGCTTTCCTCGAATTTCGGGGAATTTGTAGCCGAGTCAGTGCTCGTCAAGAGTTTTTGCAGGCTAAGAGACTTCGAAAAGACATCAGTCGGACTTTGAACTTTGGGTAAACAGGGCAAACTCGAGATGTTTTTAACAATGAGAAAATTGTTGGCAGTCAACATTTTAGGGCTCCCAGACAACCCAGATTTCTTGAAGGTACTCAAATCAATGGATCTGCTGATAGTTCCTGCAGCCCTTTTCGGAGTCTGATATTGATGCCCTCGAAAATGAAGCTTCATCAATCTACGTACGCATTGGGTTTTCCATGACACGGCTTCGGAAGACTCTCCAAACGAAATCTCACGTTCCCCTATGTTTTGCGATCTCGCCCATACCAGTTTATACTCGGTGGTGAGCCTCGAATTTACCTCGAATACTCTTAACGACTTCCCGGTGTACCAGGAGGGAAGAGAAACCCCGGGAGTGTGTGGGCGGCAGAGCATCGATAACCGTAAAAGGGGTTTATTGCCAAAGTTACTCGTCAAACTTTTCTACCGGCAGATCGAAAACTTTGTATACACGACGTTGACCCGATCATGGAGAATGAGAAAAGGAAGGAGCTCTGTAGAAAAGGTAGGAAGCCGAAGAGTGCTGATCCGACGGATGGCCAAAATGACTTCAAATTTTTACCAAAGACGCTTCATCAAGTCTCATTTTTCATCAAATGTCATTACTAAACCTTTTTGCATTCCATTTGAACGGAAATAGAAACTAACTTCAGAAATCATTGTTCAGACGACTGGGAAGTCGTTTTGGAAGATGGGCTGGACGATAAATTACTAAAATCATTTTAAACAAGGAACAGTTTGGTCGGCTCTCCTGAACGATGAAAGCGATACCAGTTTGGTTGGGGAATAGGATCAAAGCCGCCATCTCATGGCTCAAGCATAAAACGATTGTTTGTGAAAACCACAGTTTTTTCAAATAAAAAATATTTTTATGCTCATTGAAATTGAAGCCTCGTGAACGGGTTAGTTTAACATCGACGATGCTCATCAGCCTGTGCAACGCGATTTTCACCGCCTACCAGACGCTCCCAGACACGACCCGGCTCAACGAACGATCCCAAAAATCATCCCCAATATTGCATAAAAAGTGTGTACGAATTTTCGATGGTTTGTACGACTTTTTTCAAAAATTGAGCTCCATGGATAAAGTCTTATACATTGTTACTTTTATGACTGCGCCTCTGGAACAAAAGCTTTCGGGCCGCACACGTCCGAGACGCGATGGCGGCTTTCGAAAATTTATCGAGTCTGCCAACAATGGAATGGTACCAACAATCAAATCTGCCAGGTTTGAAATTCGTTAAAAATTTTGTTTTTTCATGGTTATTATGTACATCGCTATCTGAATAAAATTTTTTAATACGTTTTGCAACGACTGCGCTCCTTCAATCGAGAACTCGATTCTTCAGAGACTCGAAAATTGAAAAAAAATTTACGAGCTCAGTCAAATCATCAGTTTTCAAATAATTAACAGAAAATAACACCAATTAAACAATTATTCCGGTTGAAAACTTTCTAAAAAGACGCGGTAATTGGTCAGTTCGTTGTGAAAAAAAAATTTTTCACTCACGAACACTGGAGCTCTTTACTAAAATTGGAAACATCTAGAGTTTCGCATAGAAGGAAATAATTGCCGACAAAGCGAAAACTGCTGGTGTAGCGAAAGAATCAAGCTCTCGCACTCGCTGCAAAGCCCCATTTGAAAGAATGTAGTACGTACGAACGTAAAATAATACGGCCGAGCGTAGATTCGGTTGAGAGCACAGCGTAAAAAAGGAAAATAATTCTTACGAATGCCGAGAGAAAACATGATGAACTTACAAAAAAAGTACTTTTGGTCGCTGAATACGATGAAAATCGTCGCTTCGAGTACAATTATTCAATCATCTGCCAATCCGTACTATGAATTCGATTAAAAAAAAAAAAAAAAAAAAAAAACATAAGTTATGAGTATTTGACGATAATTCAAATTACTCATAATTTTTTCAGTCCTGTTAATTGATGTTGACATAAATAATTATTCTTATCAAAACGTGTTCAATTGACAAGCACCGAAAAATGACAGAACCATGATTTTGATTAATAAATTAAAAAATTTTTGGTTCCATGTCTTCTTGCTCCACAGCGTACCACAATGTGTGCTTTCCATTGGAGAAATGATGCCATCATGACTGAGAAAATACTCTTACATAATCACAAAAACTTCCAGAATTCATGTTACAAATTATCATGAGTCATTTCTTATCCTCTGAACAATAAGTCGTTGCAGGGATCCATATGAAAATTTTAGATTCAATTATTCAACGAATTTTGCTGATATTTTGAAAACAATTGTTTGTGCGCGAGCATGGCAATTATTGTATCAGTTTTACATGCACTCTCACTCAATGACACGATCAGTTAGCAGGAAATAAAACTTGTACGAACTCATTAATAACTTGTCGTTGAGAAACACTTTGAACACTGTGAACTTTCGGACTCGTCGTAGCAAATCACTTATTCAAAGCCGATGTACAACTAACCCTCATGCATTGAGCCTATCGAGAAAATTCCGGGAAATCGAGAAAAATAGGTGACAAGGTAGAACATTTTTCTGCAGAAATAAATTCTTATCGAGGTCAGGAGAGTAACCTCATTTTTAAATTAATTTTCTTCGACACAGTTTTTACGACCTTTTTTCAATCGTTGCAGATACACTGCTACAGTTTTCTAATCAAAAAGTTATTAACTATCTCGTTGCGAAAGATTTGTTTCAAGCTTTTATCGTTGTTTATACTCATGGTCGCTGATTATGTTTGATTTAATATTTCAATGACATAAGGAAATTTTCAAACGATTTCCTGCCATCAAATTATTTATTTCTGCCATCAATTATTAACTCATTGGTCGAACACAATGCTCCCATCACTTTTACTCAATTACTCATCGAGTATTCAAATGAAAATTAGTATTCCGGAGTAGCACACAAAATAATTTTTTTAGCATATAAAACAATCGATAATTTCCCATCAATTTTTTCATTCAACGAGATTATCTCAATTAAACATTGAATAATTAATTACCATCGACACTGGATCTTAGAGCAAAAAGTAGAGATGCACTTTCGAGACTATTTTGACCGAATTACCGGAAGTGTGCACTTTAAATCCAAGAGGTATACGATGAACGTAAAAATTTATTTGAAAAGCGCGGAACGCGAATATTGGGCAGAATCACGTAATATTACGCGTCGTAGTCCGATCCCGCGTGACGGTTTGTCCGCGACTGAGCGCTCAGTGAACCAACCCCCCCGTCGAGTTTCCAAGCTCTGCCGCCAGAGCGTTATCGCACCCCGAGTCGAATCCACCCCTCTTCATTCGCCCTACCATCCGACGAAATGAGAGAAAAAAACCTCTCGCATATTACACATTGGTATACATTTTCTTATGCGCTCTCATGTGAAGTGGCTGCAGCAGACCTTTCGAATGTGAAAAAGCGAGTTGCACTAACAGCGTTTCGAGAAAAATTTATATTTTTCTTCGTCTCTGTATTTTATGTTCGATTTATTGTGTCTATTTGGTTTTTGAGTTGTGCATCGCGCAGTGAAACTGTGAAGCACCTTTTATGTATAAACCGTTGACGTTATTGATTGCCATATCCAATATGATTATCAAATGGTTCTCGCATTCCTTTTTTTCTCGATTACGAGCTGCTATATCTCTTTGGCTCTAGCAGTATTTACAGAGAGCTCTCTTTCAGCGACGTTTCATTTGCGATCAATTCCGCGGTCGTTGTGCTCCCTGTTTTTAACTTTTTAGTTCAAACGGTGACTAGAGGACTCTGGAACACTGGAAGTGTCGAGTGATGCCAGGTACCAGTGCGGATACAAGAGTTTCTTCAGTCTCGTCAATACGGTGGCCATAGAATAAATATACCATGTAGGTTCGTACACAAACTACTCGCTTTTACCATGCTAATGACTGTTTACAGCTTCTACAGACCGTTGTAGAATGAGCGAATCCGACGGATGTGCTAACGTATACAGGCTGTCTGAAAATTAACGGTCCAAGGGAAATCGTGAGATTTTTAAGAGAAAAATTCTTTTTCTTTTCAAAATGCCATTGACCAGGTTTCAATTGTTCGACGAGTAACGAGTTTGGTGCGCTATTGAATGTGGGCTGGAGCCGGCGAGGGGGGGCATGACTCCACCAGTCGACTGTTTTTGTCGAGTACAACAGATTGGCTCGCGCAATATATTCAATATCCTTCGAACGGTGAATTGGAGAAAAAACGAGTGAAGATTCGTTCCCAAGAATTTTACGCTGCTTCCGCAGTTGACGAGTGGAGGCATTATGTTCAAGAATTTCACCATCGAGCTGCTTCCGCAGTTGACAAGTGAATTTTGTGGTTGACTGTAGATAAAAGCGAAGAAAATGTGATATAGCGGGCAGGGGGGAGGAGAAGCTCTATTATCGACACAGGCGCTCCCTAGTGGAATCGTTGTGTGACAGCCGAGGTAAAAGTCGAGGTTGGAGAGTTTATTTACGCGACTCTCTCTTTCTCTCTTTGCCCTACCCCGCTGTTAACAAAAGTGAGACAGGGAGCGGGGGGGAGGGAGAGAGAAAGATATTACGCAGACTGGTCACAGTGGTCGGAGGTGCGGTAATGTCACTGAACAACTAATAAATACGTGGAGCATGAGGAAACCTCGGGGAGTTAGGTCGTTGTGTCCTCCAGTGGCGATAATTAGTCCACTGGGAAACAGAAGTTGAAATGAGTTGCAATTGAAGCTGCACTTCCGCGCACCGTGTCCTGAGATATTTTCACTCATTCAAACGCATGAAATTTCAAATGCGAAGTCACAGAATTCGGATCCGGGGAAGTAGAAAACGTTGACGAAACGTTGACACGAATGTATTAATGTATTTTGTTCCAAGGGCATCGGAGACTCCGAGTACACGAACCTCAGCCCATTTTTAGGTTATGTAATCAATAGGGGCGATAACAAACGCACGAGAAACGTTATGTCCTGTAACACGAAGCATGCAATACGCGATCGCTGATAATACGTCGGGACAGCTCTGCGGCCCATCCGCTTCAACGTTCAACGATATATGTACAGCTAACACTCATAAATACGCGACTCTGTGGGCTGTTATACTTACCATGGGGTTAGAATTCACATACACCCGCCACACACGTATACGTACTTATTACTAATCAACAAAAGGACCGAGCGCAACGACCGTTTACGTGCTCAAATCTTGTTGGTCACGACCTTTCGTTCGCTCGCTTACCATACGGTTAAATATCCCGCCCCTCGTCACGACTCACCTTGACTGAACTGTCTGATTCTCTCACTCTCTCCATCTCTCTCCGCCCTTTCTCTCGCTCTCTCTCTTCTAGTTCATACACACACGTTTGTAACGTCTGGCTTTGACTGGCAAACGTCTGCCGTAAAATACGATCACTGATTGCAAACCGCGATAGCGTTGAACGCTTCGAACAAGGCAAAAGAGAAGCAGTGCATAGGTCGTCAGACGCATCGGACATCGGTTCGTAACTTTCCGCAAATCACGAACTGGAAATTAAGAGTGATCTATCGCTGTTTGGCCTCATCATTTTCAACCTCTTCAAGATAATTCTATTGTTTTTTTTCTTTCAGAGTCGTAAATTACACGCTACAAAATCACTACTGACAATTTTTCGTATGAGACTGGTTCCTTAATTTATCTGGAATCATTAAAAACAACCCAAATAAGAATAAAATCAGAGTCTGGGGTTTTGAGGATCATTGAGACGTTTGGCCTGTTGTTGGTAAGCGTCTCACGTGTATCCAATGTTGTTTGTAGGTTGTTTTTATGGTTTCGGGTGTTTTTGAGGCTTGACTCAAGCGCCGGCGTGTTTACAATCGAGTTTTCGTGTAACAGGAAAAACTTAGTGCCATAGCTAACTGAGAATAGTAAATAAAGCCTGTTTGTCCGTATTCGCTGGCTCCGTATTAGTAGCACTGGACGCATGTCTTCGTTCGCGAGAATATCGCGCCGTTTCGTCTCCTAGCGGCCGGTCTTTGAACTAGCGCATAACAAATACTCGACTCGGGGGTTGAAAGTCGGATATTTACACGCGTCCAATTGAATATCTTTACAGAGCGTGATAGAGCGGTCTTATTCCGTGGGCTCGAAAAGAATGTATTCACCACTCTCGTTAATAACCAGGCCAATAAAAAAGAAAAAAATGTCTTTTGAGGGTGCTGAGTGTGTGCGAAGGCAAATTTATATAATTTCTAATTGTGCTAATCGTTGTATAGCCGTATACATGTCACCGGTTGCTGGCAGGGTGAAGAAGGAGGCAGGGGTTGGGCAGAAGTTGATTACAGAAACGTGGTTAGGTCCGTATGAAGCGACGACACGACCGAGACTACAAGTATCGCGTGCCACTGGTCATTTTTCCCATGAGAGCGCTGTGTAAAGGGGGATGAAGTACGAGAGTGCGGAAAAGGTGTGAGAAACAGAAAAACACTATAAGACGAGTGAGCACGAGAGAAGACTGAGCACAAAATCTACGATAAAATTACGATCCCGCTGCAGCGATAATTGGTGAAATAAAATCACCGTCGTCTCAATAACTTTTTTCCATTTATTAAAATCAAAACTGGCAAATTTTTCACTGGGTGTCCTATTAAATTTGCTATTATTTTGTAGCAAAAATGAAAAGAAATTTCGACGAATTCAAGTTAATGAGTGTGTTAATGCCTGACCCGAATTCCTGGGAATCATCAAAATTGTTCCGCCATATTTTTCATCTCGAACCGAAAACGTCAGATCGTAAAAGCAATCAGCATCGGGTCCTCGATCATTGACGATGATGTATTCCCTCGTGATACCCTCACAGGGTCAAGAAACTAGGCAAAAACTGAGATTTCGAGTGGGAGTGTGATTTCGCCTGTGGTAATCCATCGGCAGAAGTTACCTCGTCCATTTCTCCTCAAGCAACACCTCATCAGACCTATTTCCATTTCAGAGGCGTTCTTCCGTGTCCTGTGGTTCATATCCAAGTTGGTGATGCATGCAGACGACTTGGCCTGTTCACAGTCCAAGCAACTCGTCGTCCAGGGCAAGTAAGCAACCACCAAAGCGAACAAGTCCGTCTCCCTGCCGCTCCGCTGCCTCTTCCTTGGCATGTCGCTCTTGAGAGCGGAGCCGAGGAACTCCGACGCTAAATCATAACTACGTATCCGGTTGGAGTAGCGCAAGAAATGAAGACAAATGCTCTTGTGGCAAAAGCGTTATATACTCACTCTCTCTTGCCTTCTTTCTCTCTTCTCGGCCCTATTCGCCCTTTCCTCTTCCCACTCTTTCCCTTCATCCTTATTTCTTCCTCTTTTCCTATTTCCGTCTCTCTCTTTCTTTGCCTCTTTCATCCTTCTCTGCCCTCCCACGTTCTCTGTATCACCTGCTTCTCTCTCACTCCCTCTTTTCCTGTGGACTATGGGCAATGGGACAAACGTCGGAGTGTGTTGTGAAGAGGAAACACGAGATAGTTCCCTCTGTCTCCGCAGACCGGAAGTAAGGGACGTGCAGCGGTGGAGTACTCTACAGGGACGGCATTACAAACCGAATCGCTTGTCTTCAACAACCTCTTCTCCTCCCGTATTCCTCCTCATCGTACTACTTCTCCGAGACAACTACTCTCTCCTTCATCTACCCTTTCCCTCGCTTCACTCCTTCCTCCCATTTTCAACTCGCCTTTTTCTTCCTTGTTCCATCATAACCATCCTCTAAATACTTGAATAATGACGCACTTGTCTCAACACATTACGTTGCATGTATAACGATAAACGAAAACTCCTTCGGTGTACAACATAACCGGTATATTCGTCGGGAAAGCACAAAATTCTCGTCGTACTGCAATCGAGAATTGAAGAAAAATATTATCCTCAAAAATCTTGTGTCTGCGGTGTTTTTATTCTCCCTAGCTTTCGTATGATGTTGAACTCTTTCACAATATTTCTCTAAAATCTGAATAATGTTTAACATTATAAAATGCTTAAAAAATGGAGAAACAACGTTTCGCAAGTACCTCGACGTTAAAACGTTTCTCAATTCTTTTTTATCCGAAAAAATGAAAACTTTTCACCCAGATTGGGTCTCTACCTAACAGATTGAGTTCCCAATCGTGCTAACAACACGCTTGCTTGAAAATCTCAGAGGAAAGTGCTTCGTGAGTTACCGTTGGAGAACGACGCCGTGTAATTTAACAGATTGGGATTTTCCAATTTACGTTTTCCACTATCTCACGATCCTGTGTGTTTGTGTGTGTGTGTGTGTTTCTCTCTTTCCCCCTCTCTCTCTCTCTCTCACATGTCCGGAAGTGAGAAAAGCTTGTCCGGTCAGTCTCCTTTGAAAGCTTTTGTAAACGTGACCCATTCGCACTCCCTCATGATTCGCAAACTCACTCGGTTTCTTCGAATCCACTGAGGAAAATTGACGTTGGATTAAAATCTGACGTTAGAGATTTTTCTTTTAATTACGATTTAACTATCTTATTCTTCATAAAAAATCGAATAAAAGGTGAAATTTGTTTGAAAAAATGTTGGCGAATAAAAAAGAACGAGTTATTTCTTATATTTCATATATTTCCTATTGAATTTTTATAAAATCGTAAATAAAAGAGTGATACGAGCATCATAATAACATTCAAAAAAATACACTATTATATTTTATATTTTAGTTGGATCGAATAATATTCATGAAAGATTATACGCATTGGATGGATTATCACTCTCAGGAGATTCGTGCACCACCCATAACACTCATGATGGTTACGATTGAAGGGATTTCCCACAAGTCTGTGTACGAGGGGCAGAAGGAAGCGGGGGAAGAAAGCAGAATACAACGTGCTGGAACTATCGCGATCCTGATGGATAATGCAATTGACAAACACGCTCGGGTCTGAACTGCTTCATTATTCAAAACGCTCGCATGTATTGGCAACCCCGAGGGTCGCCCTATATATGTATATTTACACGCCGCTTGTAAACAAAAGGTTTAAATCCAGCCGGTTGAAAGGATCGAGGCATGTAACTTGAGTCCTTTTGAATGTCAACGAGGAGTACAATATCCCGTATGTTTTGGAAAGGTAAAAGGACGAGGGAGGTTCGAGAGCAGCGTGTGACTGTGCATCACGCGCATCAACCCCAATATCCGCATATAAGATATAGAAATCTCAACTGACCCGAAAAATTGGTACACCGATGGCATTCTGCTGCAATTATTTACGCGAAGAGGAGCCTGAACGAGAGGGGTCATTGACCTCTGTTCTTGATGCCCAGGTCACCTACTGATAATGCTATATGAAGGTCTCTAAATAAAGGAAAACATTTTTCATTATTTTCAAATGAAAAAACAATACGAAATTATACATGACGTTGTAAAACGACAATTTATTTGAAGAAACGTGTGATAATTCGAATTTAACGCGATACAAATATCTCCGAAATATTACATCACACTACACCGACCATTTCAGGCGAATCAAATCATTAATAACGAATAATAGTTTATATTTTGTGGATCATTACAAACGGATCATTGAATCGACCTCATCGAATCAAATTATTTTGTTGTAATGTTTCTGAGAAAGTTGAAGATCTTTGAGGAAACTTCCAAGGAAATACTGAACCATATCTGATTGGGTAATTGCTCTAAATTCGATGACAATTATTCCGTCGAAGTACGCAACTCATAAATGGGTTATCCTCAACGGTTGACTGTTACGTGCTCTAAACAGAGAGTAGCTCTATCTCGAGGGAGAGGCATGGGATGCAATTTAACGATGAAACGAACTTACCTGTAAGTGAAGTCTTATCATAATTGTATGAAACATTTCTTCCGAAGAAATGGCTCGACAATAATATAACTCGTTTCCGTTGTTAGATATTTATCTGGAATTGTTACGACAGCACTTTCAAAGCATCCTGTTTGCAACAGATGGTCACTCTCATGGTGGGTAATCGTCTTTTTATTTTTGCTTGGAACTCACATCAAGCTAGTGAACAGGGACGATGGATATGTCACATATATTTTTGAAGAGACGAATCATACGTTTGCAATAAAAAAACCTGAATCGTATAGTGTCGTTAAATAATCGAGCCCCCAACAGCTCTTGTCGTATCGCAGCCGGAGTTACAAAACCTTGAGATTCTATTATTCGACGAACGTTTTTCAGCTTTCATTCAATTTGCATATTTTCATGGGGTACTTGATTTTTTGGGGTAAAGAAAAATTGTATTCAACTGTCGTTCTCTCTCAGACGTTTTTCAGTCCAAATGATTAACGAGCCGTCTCCGGCGATTACAGGGACAGGTATTATGTACAATTACTGAAAAGGGACGGCCCTTCGGTGCGACACAGTCTTAATTAAGCTGTCGAGGAAATTGAGGGCAATCACGAGCTCTTTTATTTTTTTTCACGTTTTTTTATCTCCCTTCATTTCATTTTATTACAAAAATGACATTTTCCAGGACTCCTTTGCGAGGATTAACTGCAGGACAGTGACGAGAAGAGCATCATTTTCCATAAATTTACAGCTGAAAATGTCCGCTGTGTTCTCCGAGGGAATAAATGTAAGCAAACACTTTTAATACCTTCGCGTGAATTTTGAATTATGAGGACGGTAGAATTCATTTATGCGACAATCCCAATAATTTATGAAGAAGAACAGAGTACGAGACCTTAAAATTTTTATTGATTTGAAATTTAATATTCCACATAGTCGCAGAATTATTTTGTTTTTCCTTTCATTATTGTTGAAATGTCCTGATACTCTGGATTATTTGAAAATGCGATTATGTTAACTGATTATTCCACCCGCGCATAACTGAATTGCTTCAACTTCACTCCACACTCTAAAAAGTAAGTCTTTAAACAAAGTTCATCAGTGACCATGTATATTTTTGGTGTTCTCCATTGTTTCATGAACCCGTACAATTTGTGCTCGCAGCACTTTGGGGAAACTAAAAAAGGAGGAGAATCGAAACTAAATCGAGTAGTCGAGTTTGAAGTAAAGTTGAAAGTAAAAAGGGATAATGTCCTCTACAGGAAGGAGGGCTGTGGAAGGAATGGTACGGAGAGGCGCGGCGGCGGGAAGGGGCAAGGGCAGAAAAACTTGGTGTTTCCTTGAAATCTGAAAGAAGCTGTGAGTGCAGATAAAGAGAGTACGACTTTCCTCGGTTCTTGAAGAAGGCACTCGAGTGCGCTCAGTAAAATTGCTCTTACCTTCCACTCGATATGTCTCACTCTTGCTCTCTCTCTCTCTCTCTCTCTCTCTCTCTCTCTCTCTCTCTCTCTCTCTCTCTCTCTCTCTCTCTCTTGCTCTGGCTCAATGTGGTCTCACGATTTTCCCGATCTTTCACAAACTTGGGGGAACTTGGGAGTTTTAACAAATTTTAAAGAGCAACGACACAGATCTCACTTCATCCTCTTGTTAGTTATCGTTGGCAACTAATGGATTTTCGCCAAGTACATAGCAATGACTAGCAGTAGGGTATCCAGTGACGTTTGTAAAAAAAACATTGTTCCGGTGGCGGGAATATTTAAATGGAAAATTCTGGCCCATGGAGTCTTTTTTATTCTCATGCTTTTCACATGGCTAGCGTTCGTTATGAGATTTACCGGGACAAATTGATCCCGAACTTCGGGAGAAAACGGTCTCGAAACATTTTTTGCCTCGGTGCTCCATCCACAAGATACTAATTAGTGAGCGATGTTCTATCCGCAGCACGCCCGAAAAAACGAACGAGCAAAGCACATCAAGCGAAATCTACCTCTTCAGTCACAACGAACGCGCTATAGAGACTGTCCGCTATTTATTTATTAATTCAGGAACTACGCGTTGCGCAAAAGGAAATAACTGGAGGATTCTCTTTTTAGATCGCCGCGATCTCCTATTTTTTCGCTCACGCGCGGTGTTTCCGGTAAATTTATAACTAACGGATAAAATATAAAGCTTGCTAAGGGAAAATAAAAAGGCACGAGCACTCGTACGAAATGGGTAAAGCTCTCAGCCTCGATATGTAGTGGTTCAAAAGTTTTGCGAAGAGTTCGATTTTATAGGTAATGGTAACAATCGAAAAGTTTGACTGTTCGCCCGATGCGTGGATTCTCCGTATCGTTAAAGTTCATCGTAATACCAATCGTGCAAGAAAAACTGTTAGGGGCGTCGAACGATTGGTCCTTGCAAGCCTTCTGTCCAAAAGAGCTTGCTGACTCTCGCCTCCAGCAGGTCTTTTGTTCACTGCTCCCGCCCCCCTTTTCTTCGCTCGCTCTCTCTGTCCATCCGATTTTCTCCAACTTGCCTCAGGGGATAATCCCAGTCAGTGGTCCACGCCAAGATGGACATCGGAGGCTTGGAAACAGGTTCGGTTAATCCGAATTGGACAGACCCGTGCTTCATATAGTTTTCTCTATTTACGGAATCGACGTTCTGCGATGAAATATTCCGAGCGAAATACCGGGCTTATGGTCACGAATCTATTATTAAACTGAATTTCCGGAAACAATTTATAAATACTTAAACGCGTCGAATGCCCCACCGTGCTCGAGGATATTGAAAATATTTATTCGCAATAAAACTACCGACTCCTCAAACGTGTTTTTTAACATGATTATTTCACATTTTTTTCGGCTCTGCCATTCATTTACGATGTTTAACACCTTTTTGTCATCTCAATTTCATATTTCCTCGGTTCTTAATGAGTCTAGTACCGTCGAAGCGATGCGCCACTTATATTTGGCACAGGAATGTCGAACGAAAGTTTATCTTAAAATCAGAGCCTCGCTTCAATCACCGTGCCAATCTAACGATACTGCGTCTCATATTTATCAGTACCTGCAGACGGTTTACAGATCATTAACAAACTTTCGTACCTCTTCCTATGCTTCGTTATAATTATATTAATTAGAGGCAAAAGGTAACTCTTTTTGTGCAACATGCCTGGGCGTGTTTCGTGTTACTCGAATCAACAAACTTCCTCCAGATGCTTGTATTGAAGTTGATAATTGCACAGGATTAAAACGAATATATGTGGAAATTCTGTGATGCTTTTTGAGCTTCCAAATTGCTTTTGAAGTCACATACGTACAATGAAAAAAAATGCATCTTGTTATACCTACAAATTAATAACGCTGCAGAAGATTCGATAGTGCCGAAAAATGCCGTGAAATACTTTTCATCACACAAAGTGTTCGTTTCATGATTGATATTCGCTAAGTATTTCACTCACTCTGCGCACGTGTGTGTCTGTGTCTACTCGTCCGGGCGAGGGTGCGGTTGACACATTAGATTCACTGGAGTTTTGCGATTTGTCTCTCATTCGAGCGTGCAGCGTATTCAACGTTTGCCTATTTCACGCTTCGTCGAATAACGCGAGTAATTGGATATACATGTGTAAGAGGAAACGAGGGACGAAACGGGGCAAGAAAATTTCGGGTTGGAATCGGATATATTCCTCGAGTCTTAATGCAATCTCGAAGTGTCGAGTGCACGCAGCGTGCTTGTCTTGTATAGAATTCAAATTTCATTGAGCATGAACTTCCAACGCTTCTCTCTGCATACAAATATCTTTTTTCAATAAAACACGCTCACTTTATCGGCACGTTAATATTAAAAACTACGTGTATGCGAACCATTTCTATATCCGGAAACGTTTCAAAAGTATTCGTGTTCAGGCATTTGCAAAACATCGAAAAAACGTGCTTTTTGTGTAGATCCATCGTTTTCCATTGACGCAGTTATAATTCACAGAAAACTTGTTGGCTTGTGAACATCAGTTATATGTAATTGAATTGTTATCAATCGTTAACAGACGAATGTTTGTCGTTAGAATTTAATTCGAAAAAAGTCTCGCTTTCCACGCACGGTACGATCATCCCCAAAATGGATTTTTAACTTCCATGTGACAGATGAAATTGCTTTTAAATGAGTGACCAAGTGAGGACAACGATATTTCGAATGAGATAATAATTCTCGAATAGAAGCCGAGCCTTCTGATTCATACTCGATCAGTTAGGTTTTTTGGATTGTAAAATAATAACAGAAGCGAGTGCCTAATCCTCACTTCAATCGATGCGAACGGACAACAAAATTCGGCTGCATATCCTGCAAAGGCGTGACGTGTTATGGCTTTCCCATTGAGCTTGTATCCACGTATACACATGAAATCTATTGCGTTCCACTTTCATACCCCATTTATATGTTGAAACGCGATCCCCGTTCGATTCGATATCATCGGATTACATGATTGAAATATTTCGCCAAATGTTCGAATATTGAAATTCTCGAGCGTCCCATAAAAATGGTGAGAAAAAAAATTTAATTTTACGAACTGACAAGAGCCAGAGAAATATTTTTTTTTCCTTACAACTTTTACTCAACCATTTGATTTATTGACATACGCGAGTCGGTGGATTGAGGGTAGAAAAAGAAAAAAAAAACGATAAAAATGTAACAAAAATTATTGACGAGCCAAACAGTCGTGTGAAAAAATTTCCGAAGAGCCCGACAATTTTTCACGACGTTTGAGTCATTGAGCTTTTGTTCAAAGTCATCAATATCATTTTTGAGGACAGAAAATACATCTTTCCATTGTTAGTTGGCAACTATGTGAACCAATGACGGATGGTTTCAGGGGTGCGTTCTCGACTAGGATATCGTTCTGTCCCTTCTTTTCCTTTTTCACATCCTCACCGAGGTTCTCTTTGACTATACAAGCATAGGTCACGTCTTGAGTATAAAACCTCCCGATCGATCGATCCACCCTGTACCGAGCATTGTGAATCCGAGAAAGAGGTAAAGGTATAAAGAGGGAGAGAGAAGGAAAGAAAAAAGGAAGAGAAAGATGTTCCATTTTCTGCGAACGTGGTCAAGCCAGTATATAACGCCCCTGCGGCTAACAGTATTTTCCAACAGGAAAAATTTCACCCCGTTGTAGTCACCCTTATCCCCTTCATACTCTTGCTACACTGAAAAATTTCTCCATCGTGTTTCTTCGGAGACTCCAAATCGATTTTTTCCCGATTTTACAGATTGATAACCACAAAAGATTACAACTGTATTTACCATTCAATTTCATTTATCTCAGCTGTTCGGTGACGATCACGAATCTCACATGTTAATATTAGCCCTTTTGACTGCAAACTCTCAAAAACAAAAATGTTAGCATTGGAAGGATCCTCGTTGAAAAGTCTCGAAACTTTGTTTGAGTAAAAAAAAATCTGAAAATACGTGTTCAAATTAGAGAGGTCAAGTGAATTAACCCTTGGACCGAGAAGAACAAGAGCGTACGAGGATGAAAAAATTTCATTCCCTTTCCTCATTTCCAACGAAAAGAGAAACAATAGCTAAAAAAATCCAAATAAAATCGCACTTTTAATCCTGGACGTTTACGAAGCGTGAAATAAAACCAGACAGCACTGAGTTTACGAGGAGAGCAGTTCACTTCACATATTCGTGGTACCGGAAATTCCTAAGTACAGGTTCCGATTGATATAGTTCAAGATTCACCTTGCGATGTGAAGGCAAATTTTTAAAGAAATGGCGTCAACGTGGTCCAATAAGCAGGCATATTATGAGGAATTAAAACTGCCGCAGGACTTGTTTCACAAAGGAGCCAAGAAAATTTGCGAATTAGCGAAAATCGCTGAACGTTTCAGAGGTGGGAAGAAAGAGTGGGGGAATCGTTGAGAAAAGAGGGTCCGAAGGGGCAAGTGAAAAAGCAGAAGGAAGCAAGAATGTGCAAGGGAGAAAGCTTCGTTGCATTAGTTAATTAGGTTGGGCAGGAGGCGTGACGTCGTAATTATTGCAACATAGCGCACGGTTTTGAATACAAATATATATACACTCTCGTATACGTGTGTCTGTGCAAGCATATTTATGTCTATTTATATGTAGATACGTATTGCTTGGTATATAGAGTGGAGCTATGCTAGCATGCCTGGCTCGCCTGCCGTTCTGTGCCATGCTTCCCTTTCCCTTTCCTTTCGTATCGTACACCATGGTTTACGAAGGCATACAACGAGAAAGAGAGAGAGAGAGAGAGAGATAGAGAGAGAGAGAGAGAGAAAGCCGATCTGGCTTGCCTACCTGCCACGACAAAGTTATTAATTGCTTCCTACCATTCCAAAGCAGAGCTAGTTCGTGGGGCGAATTCTCGACCCCTTCAACATCCAAGCCACGTTTCTATATCCCTTTCACCCTAACCCTCGCGGTTCCTCCTCTCCTTCCCCGCAACTCCGAAACTTCCCTCCTCATCAGCTGGACTCCCGATCCCTCCTCCTATGCATACCTCTGCTAATAGCTATCACTATTCATCATTGCATTCTATTAAACCGAAATATTTCGCTAATGGACATTGCGCGCTCTCATCTTGTCACATTTCAATCATGCAGGCTTCACGTGATCGCCGAAGAAACTTTACGTCAGCGCGATCGCTGCGATCCTGAGCTCTTGAACACGAGCATTACCCGAGAGCTAATCCCATTATGGTTTGGAATGAAGCTTCATTTAGAATAGCCGTTGGCTCTAGTTGTGTAATTCTGTTGGAAAGCTCTCTGAAACATCGCTTGATTATGATCGTCAAAATGACTTTTTAAATAGCACATTTGCTGATACTGCTATAAACTAATCGCCCGGCCCGTCCAAGCCTCCACTTCATTCCGCCCCTCCGCATATTATTTTCTAGTGGTTCCGCACCGTATGAAAATAACGGTAGCTCGTTCAAAGAAGAACTAGGCGCAATGTTGGTGAACCAGGAGGAACCTCACGAAAAAGAGAAAACGTTGGAAAGGGCCTAGAAAACAAGGCTTCGATAGGAGCTTCGGGTAATTGCGAGCGTCAACGCCAACACCAGCGTCACAGGAATGGGGTTGCTAGATTAAGCCAAGGGTTTGTCGGAGCTTGATGGCATCACCATTAAAGAGCAATTTTCAGTGGAAACAGCCGACGTACAAAAGCGAAAAAAGAAGGGCTCGAGCTTTTTGCTACGCGCAGTTAGGTACGCAGGTACAGGTAAGTGGGTAAGAATATACCCGATGTGGCAGCTTCCCTGGAAGAAGGCTATCACATATACCTTTAGTATGAACGAAATCCTGTTCAACGTATACAGAGTGTTCCGAAAATTGTGCCAAGCCGTGGGAAAAACCTTCGGAATGCAGCATCCTGAAGAAAACCTATCGAAAGCCCGAGTCCTAAAATTTCCATGGACCAAAAGCCCAAGCGAGAGCGAAGTTTCCTGTTTTTACCTTTTCAGATTCACAATTTTCTACTAAATGATTGAAATTTGTCTCATGAACAATGAACGACGAAAGCTATGTTCTTAAGGATTTTTGCGCGAGGCTCGAAGGATTTAATTTCAACAAAAAATGATAAACACGACTTTCGGACATCCTGTATATCCACCTATACGTATCGGCCTGTAAATTTTTTTGTGCACCGAAGCTTCGTCGTTGCCACGAGCGCGCCTTCCACTAGATGTTTTTTCAATGCCTTTCGTAAAAGGTTTTTTTTCTGGTGTCCATAGCACGGTGCGAAATTGCTAACGCTGCTACCTCTAGTCCTGTCGGGCATTTATGGTGCAAGACCAGGAATTTTCTCGGAGCAACTGTACAGAGCCACGATACAAAAGGGTTGGGAAGCGAACGCTCTGGGACGCGATACTTGTGCGGGGGTGGCTCTGAAGGAAACTGGAAACCAGCCTCAGTTTCCGAGATCCAAAACCTGAGCTGTTTTCATCGCCATAGTTACTTTAAGAAGCGGTTACCACTCGGCTTTCCTGAACTCTTTTTGCTCATGCATTTTGTATAGACCCATTAACGAACAACTGTTTCAACCTCGCACTCACTCACGTTTACCTGCATCTTTTGAAATACTAACGAAGCTGTGTAAGTAATTAATGATCTCGATCACCAAGAGTCGAAGGTATGCTCAAAACCTTCCCAGATTCTAGGACTATCGAAACGGAGGAGCTCGTAGATAAACGGGAATGCACATTGCAGCTAGAAAGATTAATTGTCAATAGCAAAATCCCTTATGGTTGCTTAGCCGGCTCAACTAGTCTGATTCCAGAACAAATCCAATCGCATCCCGGAGCCGCTGATGTTAAGATGCATCTGTTGGGACCATAGGGATTGTTCATCAATGTGATAGCCGAGCATTTTGTAACGGAGCTCGAGTGGCGTAGGATTTCTGGTGAAATGAACTCGGGTGGATGATCCGGTGGAGGGATTTGTGCGTTGGAGCATGGACGCCGAAGTGGAAAGTCCTGGCACGTCAGGGGGAAAGGGTCAGAGTAAACGGCGTCGATGTGACGGAAAACTGGATTTATGTTGCGGAAACTGTAAACAAACCGGCCGACTAGCGAATAAATAGGTGAAATAGCCCGACGGTTGGCGTTGTTAGCGCCGCTAGTGGTGGCGGAGTTAACACTAGGGGATGGTTAGATGTAGCAGCCGAATATACAGAGCGATCCCCTCAACTGTGTTGATGGTAAATACCATTTCAGGTGGAACGCGCTCGCGCAATGTAGTGTGTGGGCTTTGAGCTCATAGCAGTGGTGGGGCACAATGAATCGGGGACGCTTTCAATAAATTTCAATTCGGTGAAAGGAAGCCAGATATACACGAGTCGGAATGAGCCCCGCCGAGCTGGGCAACCCTACGTTACGATATTCGAGCACGCTAGAAATATATGAATCACGATGATTATCGAGAAGGAGGAAAGACAAAGTGAGGAACGAAGTGAGCCTGCTACACGTACCCGGCAATGAGTGGGGTAGTCGTGTTGTGTGCTCGATGGAACGACGGTGGAGCTTGACATGGAAGTCAGCCTGGTATCTGAGCGATCAACCACGCTAAGACGATTAAAGCCGGATAAAATAGAAGCAGTACGATCGATCCACCTTGTTGACCAACGGCTCGCCTTTGAAAAGAGAGCATACTTCAAGTCCATGTATAAATACTAAAAACATTGACTCCTGACGCTTACTGTAATTTTGCCCAAGGGAATCCGAATTCGAAAATACCTCGAGTAAGCTAACTTAACACCAAATACTTGGCAGGTAAACTCTAACGATTCAACCAGCGTCGAATAATTTTCTGAATTGGACTACCACCCCCATCTTAATATGACCCATCGTCCGACCATCCATCATTTATATACGATCGCCTCCGGAGAAAAACCATCCGCGGCTTGGAGAGAAGTCACCTCTAATCGAATCAGAAAACTCCCAATGGTAGCCTTTACGAGCGAGGCGAGACTGGAACGAAACGAGGGAGAATAAGTGAAGAAAGAGTTCGGTCCAGTAGCTTGGGAGGATACGATACAATCCTACTGGATCGAAGTAACTCACTCAGACCACGGATGACCTTCAAGATCAGCTTCGACGAGTGGTTCACCCACAAAACGTGGGTTATGGAGCTGCAGCCAATAGGCTGGCCGCAGCTGTTTTCAATGGTCTCGGAGGAGATCTGGACTGGATGGAGAATCTTCTCCACCAGAGTATCTGTCACGGTTCCGATAACGCCGCCCTTACACGATCTTTTAACCTCGATCATACTTCTGATGTAAGACCCCTAATCGAGAAAGCACCCTTCGTACAAGCTAAATCGATTTATGTAATTTGATAAATGCGAAACTATCAGGAATCAAGTGTTGTGCTTTGAGTAATTTTCCTTCGAGGAATTTAGTGCCTCAAAGCTTTCTAGTTGCTGAGAAATCGCGTGAGTCCCATGAGGAGGCCAATTTCGTCTCGTTCAACGCTCCCAAATCCAATATACTATACCAACCGTAATAAACAGACTAACGACAAAAGTTATGTGTTTTGGAAGAGCTGCGTAAGCATATCCAAGTTTCTGTGGACACAAGTATTTCCCAATAATTTGTTTTTCTTATGTTCTTACGAAAGAATCTGCATGATTTTTATTCGGAATAGCAGCCTGCATTTGGAGTCTCAGTTCACCACAAGCGTCGCCAGTCTCAACTCGCTCTTCGTGCATGCATCGATGTTTATAAACTACCTCAACTCATGTGCAAACTCTTATTACCTGTGCATTCCATCAATAGGCAAGACTGGCACGAACTTCGACGTGCATCGAAGCATCATCCGTGCTTAACTCGATTCGGTATGGAGCTTCCAACCTTATGTACATGCTCATCCCTATCCGCTTGATCCCTTCAACTTTGTCAATTGGAAGAATGAACTGCGATGATATTGAGACTTACGAAGAATAGTATTTGATCCTGGGAATTGGCGAGGGGGAAACAAAATTGAGGATAACATTATTTACCATCAATTCCTAGGCATTGACTCAGAGAAATTGATACAATATTCCTTACGTGTACAAGGTCGGATTACGGAACAAGGAAGTCGGATTACATTCGATTGGCTGAGAACATCGTAGCCTAAATCAGCTTTTACGTTGATTTACGTAGGTTATACTTACATTAAGTTACGTCACTGCAGTCATGAAAAACAAGCTCAAGAGCATGGATCAGTCGGTATATCGCAACTGTGAGTACGAAAGGAATTGCTGCAAAATGAAAGTGAAATTTTTCTTCACCGTTCGCTCGATAAAAATAATTTAAATGTCAGCCCATTTTTACCATCGCCCTGCGTAGGCTGTGTCAAAGAATTTTGATTTCGAAAATTCCAAGTGAGCTTAGGTGACTGATCCATAATCTTCAGAATAGGAAAGAACTCTTATCGATATACATTTTCGCGCCTTTTTTCTTTGAGTCACTGCTATCTCAGAGGTCACAGAAGTATCTCAATATGTACTCCCAAGTCACTCCCTTCGGGCATTCCTAACTCGAAATGGGCATCGTCTGTTCTTTCATCATGAACCTTTGTCTCCTCAATCCCCCAGCTGCCAAGGTTTCGTGGAGAAGGGCATTCATCCGGAGCTTATCTTACAGTATATACGTAGTTTTGTACCGGTAAGACTGGGTGGACCGTAAATCGTCGAGATACCGAGACAGGCTCTTCGTAATTCTGTTATCCTCAATATTGTCCTTGTACAATATTTCCAATCTGTCTCTATATCCGATCGAATGAAATCATTTATTACTGTATTGATCAAGGGCGTGGGTCTCGCAGTCTGGGCTCTACGATCCGCCATTTTGATTATTTGTTTCAAGAACTTTGAGTGAAAATACTTCTCAAGAATATAATTGTCCGGGCACTATCATAAAACTGGCTTGTTGGAGGATGGTTCAAGGCTATTTCATTTGCGAACGTAATCACTCCTGTCCAGAACTTACAGTGTCGTACTGACTCGACATTGTACGACTGAGGCTATGGCATTTCTTACTACTATACACACGAGTGCGGTTCCACGAACTGTAGAAATATTAATGTCGCGAAAAGTAAAGTGGCGTAAATGATCCACGATGACATGCTTTATACTTGTATAAGTCCAATCGATACATTTCACCCTCGATACTCAAATACTTTACGATCGATTTAACAGATGGCATGCGTACTGTGAATTTGAGCTCTATTAGCGAGCTTCGAGTGGTTTTTTATTGTTAAAACAATCAAAAATTTGTTATCCAAATGTTGGACCAATATTGTTTTACCAATATGGTTTGGCAGCAGATCGATGCTTGGTTTGCATTTTCACATGCAGACCAGTCGAGTTCGAAAATAAATATTACCATTCTATAAAAAAAACACTGTAAAATCGAATTAACCACAAGGATGATGGAGCAGTGTTGCTACGATATGACGTTCACTCACGGAGATGAATTATTGCTTACTCTGTTCATGGCTGCTATTTATATACTTTACGTCAATATTTGTCAAGTTGATGTACATGATATTCAACGATTTGGTCTGCTCCGCTAATGGAAATGCAACCTGAAAACATGCAGACTTGTAGGGACTATATTCAGAAGCGTTGGATATAAATTAATTGCTGATAACGTGAAAAAAGTCGAAAGTTAATTGGCGGGATTCGAAGAAACGAAGCAAACATTCGTTCAAATGAAAATATCGAAGAAAAAACAAATCGAAATTGAGAAAAAATAAGAACTAAAAAAAAATAAAATGAAAAAAGTGAAGGGAATTCATTTGACGAGTGCAGCTCTGTTTGCTTTCAGGTTTTATAAACTTTGTATCAGCAATTTTTGAAGAAAGTCATTATGTTAGGTAATATAGAATTCAGGTGATGTCGGGAAACGTCATTCGCACGTGGGTCGTTTTTTGCAGTCTTAAAGACTCTATTTTAGATACTGCCTGCCGTAATTATTTTCCAATAATTCACTGATTTAGATTCTTGGCAACGAATCGAGGCAATTATATGTTTAAACGACTCGGGAAGTTAAACGCTTAATAACAGCAATACAAAATCGTGGGTCGGTTTTTATTCAGTATGAGAGCTCCCCATTTATTCTGTTTCTGCTAAACTCCATTGATCATAATCTAAACCAACTTTTGAATAATTACAGATCATAAAACTCGAATCTTAAGAAAAATGGAACGAGTGATAATTCTTAAATTTTGACTTCACCCTTTTCACTTTCGTTATGATTTTATTTTACAAACATTTGGCTTTTCATCAATTCATTTTTGTTCGATGGTTTTTAAATCACGTCTCTCTTCATCTGGTACCACGTGCAATCAAATCAGTTCTGATTAGAAAAATAATTGGATTCATTTTTTTCCATTCATGCAAAAATGTATAATTGTAGTTTAATATCACTCAAGGGAATGGCAAATGTAAGATGATGAGATGCACACACCCACACACGCAAGTTACAATCGAGCCTTCATAACTGCTGTTTAGCCGCATTCGATGGACACTGAAAATAAAATGGGAAATGAAAAAGTCAACGATGCAAAAAAGAGGGAAAGAAAAGCAGAGATATAGAGACAAGGCTATTTTGTGACGATGCTTCGTAGACGACGCGAAAGCCAATTTACATCGTTGCTTAAATGGGAACGACTTCGTGCCCCCTGCCCCTCCGCCAGCATCCCCTTCTCTTCGCCGCCGACAACGAAACTTGCGAGAAGCGCGACGAGAATTCGCTTAAATTTTTCCAATTCGAACGGACGGATAAACGAGTCACGATCCACCCTACCATTAGCCATTCCGACAAGTCTGTTCTTTCCTCCTCTCATTTCAATTTTTTATCCACCTTTTTCTTCACCCTTTCGTCGATCAACGGTCCGTTGACCCACTTTCTCCATTATCCCCGTCTCTTAATTTTTTTCCTCCCTGCATATATAAGTATACAGCAGAAGGAAATTAATCTGCTTATCTTATACACTCGAAATATTGTCAGACTCAAAGAAAAACGTCTGAAGCAAAAAAAAACGTCTGATGCAAACAGTTATTGGAAATTTTTATCCATATCGTTTAATTGACATTTTTATGTCATCGACAATTTTTCTCTAATTGTCTAGCCTACTGATATTGAAGATTTTAAATATTCATCAAATATTCATCAAATAAAAATCTCAACCGAATAATTAAGCGAGCTGAATTTTTTTTTTGTACGTTAATGACGTTTTGTTTTCCATTTAATGAGGCTTTAATTCGCATCATTAAAACGCGTCATTTTTTATTTGTGTACACACGTGATGGATATCAATGAAAAATTACTTAAACGCAGCAGATTCGGAACGCTAGTTGCATTGCTCGAACGAGGAGGGACTTCGGAGCGTTTTAATTAGAACTACCGCAGCATATTTTTGGCACAGAGGGCAGCAGTAGACCGAGTGACTGGGATTCCCCATTCACTCTAATGGCGATATGATCTCAAATGCTCGTGTAATTGCGATCTCTAGCCACGAATAGGACGAAACGTTATTTTTGGTGCACCAAAATGTTTGTCATTTTTTATCATACCAATGGCAATGATAATTATTCACATTATTCACATTTGATGTAAACAAACTCGTTTCCTCGATCGTTTAACATCAGCGTGCCGCCCTGTTGCACTTCTCGTTAACTTCAATGTTGCGAAATAAAACAAAGTACTGAGCAAGATAATGTAATGTTATGTCGAGATAGATAATGTTTGAACATGTTCGGAAATCCATTGTTGCCTCGATTTTTCCAAGTTCGATTCATGCAAAACTCCCCCTTACTGTACATCCATTCGTATTGATACTTGGTGCGCAGAAACGGGAAAACGGAATGTGCGCAACGTTCGGCATTAAAAAGTGTTACACGGTTTTACGGATTTGTGTAGAAAAACATGCAGAAGCATTAAATATAAATTAATTGCTGATAACGTGAAAAGAGTATCAATTGGCGGGATTCAGAGAAACGAAGCACATTCGTTCAAATGAAAATATATCTAAGAAAAAAATAATTGAAATCGAGAAAAAATGAGAATTAGGAAAAATGGCATTTAAAAGAAGAAGAATGTGCGCAACGTTCTATATTCAAAAGTGTTACACGAAGTTTGAAAATTCGGAGTCTACAGATTCATATTAATTGTGCCCTTAATTATGTATTCAATTAACTAACTTTCATAAATTAGGATTATGAAGATAATTTGATAATTAAATTAACTCGAATGAAAGTTCGGATAAGGAAAGATTACATTGTACCGGTTGTACCGAGCCAGTATTTCTTGTTGAAGAATTAAAATCGTCTATGGGTTGGGAAATATAAATTAACATTTCATCCAGACGATCGGGGAATTTCTAGTAATTTAAAATTTGATTTGACTCATTTGATTTAAATGTCTGCAATATTTCATAATCTCACTTCGAAGCGTGATCCTCGTCGTGATTAATCATTAATTTGAACACCAGAGTTTAAGAGATCATTATTTTTACTCTCGACGAAATGAAAACGGCACCAGCGAGTACTCGCTTCAGTGAAAATCAGATATTGGATTTTCTATCACGAGAATTCAGCATTCTGCGAACGTACTTTGCATGTGCACCGTACCAGAAAACATTCCCGCTACTCCTACTGGATGGACGCTACTGCGATGATTTCATTCGGGTTGAAACATTTTGCTAATTGTAATAAAACGGCGTATCGTATACCGGCGGTACAATGGAAAGCATCGTCTTACACAACGAATCATTTGAAAGAGGATTTTTCATGGAATTTGGTTCCCTCGAATATTATGATACTGTCGTACAAGTCTTTGAAGAACTCGTTGAAAATTGCATCACTTTGTTTTTTCAGCTTCATTACACGCTCTTCCTTTGTACGGGCTTTATATTATTTTTTTTTTTCTTTTTTTTCGGTAGGTCGAGCTTGGGGGACGAAACGAATGTGTACGTATGCAAATGTGAGAGGGAGTAAAGCACGAGACACCTAGCCAATAGGAATTGTAAAATACCCTGGTGCTCTTTTGAGTGTACACACAGTTGTAATCCTGTGTGAGCTTGGCAGAATCGTACTATGTCACCCTTTTTACCAAGAATATACTTTTTCCCATTTTTTCGCGTGCCATGCTACTCTCGCAATATTAATACCACTATCCATCTTTCTCCTTCGTTCCCGCTCCGCTCTCGTGAGTCTAACTGTTTCAAAAATATCGGCCATCGCGATTGCGTTCCAAGTCCATCCACTCGTCGGAATAGATTGGAGAACAGTGGTGAAAATAATAACAAAGAAAAAATGTGAAAAAATGGGGAACATCGGAGAGAAACACGGGAGGATCGAGCCACTCGAAAAAACATTCGTTTCTCCCAACTTTTTCGCCTTTCAAACTCGTCTCGTGTTCCATTCATTTACGATAAACACACGTGGAAAATACCTCATATGACGCAACATTTCAAATGCCCCTTGAGCAAGGTCCCTGCGAGCTTATTGACTTGGGAATTTCGTGTTTCGCCAGCAAGGAACGCCGAGCTGCCAAATAACTGAGAGGTCAAACTATTATGCCAAAACAACTTTCAAACATAGAAACTCAAGCAAAACAGAGAGGCAAAACCAACGTACGTTGACATGGAACTGTTGAAAATAGAATCGGCAGCTCGACCGGGGTCGTGCCATAGGATTAGGGAGACCGGGGCTAATAAGACCAACTTTCTAGATTTTTGCTGGTAGTAGAAAAAAAATGAAAAATTTGAAAAATCTGCCTTTTCTGGATCGAAGGACTATTATATAAGGACTCTATGTCACTTTAGATTATTTTTTTTATTAAATATTAGGTTAAAAAATGATTCAATTGTTTTTTTATTTTTCTAATCTCTTTCTTCGATTCAAGGTCGTTCAATAACAAAAACCCCATTGCTTACGGAAATTTTGAAAAAATATCTAACGAATTGACTTAAAAAAAAGTAGTTCTACCGTATAGTTTTTCAGATTTTGCAAGTTAAAGTTCTACGGTTTCTCCACATGAACGCATGGTACTCGTCAAACAAAAAATGTGTATCGAAATAACTCGAGAACGGTTCCTACGATTTTGATTTTAAAAAACACAGTGTTGTACAGTGTTGCCACGATTCACGCGCTTCTGAGCGTTGTATGCTCGTATCTGTGTGCATACGGCATGAAAATGTATTGTAGCAGGGGCGTACGCAAAAGAAAAAATACAAAAATTCCAAAATGACGAGCAATTATGAAATTTTAGTAAAATATCGTAACCACATATTTTTTGACTGATCATTAACGATAATTTGAATGACTTATGTAACATATTTCACAATGAAGGATGTTCACGCACAGGAAGGGAGCTGCACCCTATTTTTTATACGGCACACAGCTATCGAACTACCTTAATTATTTGGAAAAGGATTCGCGCCAAAAGGTGCATCGTAATGTCATGTTTGAAAGAGCAACCGAGTGATTGAGCTCCATTTTAAATGGTTATAAAATCTGCAGTGTTTGTAGCCGTCGATTTTATTTAGATACTCGATATTATATTTGATGATGAGTTTTCGAGAAATTATCAGAAACTAGCACTTGCTTCCTCGTCACCAGCATCAGGAACCGAACTCGTCTGAAACTGTCATTCATTTTTAATCCTTTTCTGAATTCAAAAAACACAAAATGAAATAGCGCCTCGGCAGACAGCGGAGCCTAATAAATCTTTGTGTCATTCAATTGAGATTGGATGGTGCTTTCAAACTTTGGTCGAAATATCGAAATGGCTTTTAACTGCTAACGCTTCGCCTTTACCTGAGAAGTATCAATTTTCTGAGGAGTTCCGATGGATTATGTCCCTTTTTGAGAGGCCCCGACGAGAATAAAGTCTTCAAGCGTAGCTGCAAGTCCGTTCGGAACCACGCGAAGCTTTGGAAAAGGAAAAAGGATCGAGGGGAAAGCCCCGGGGTAAGAAAACCCGCGAGAGTAGAGCGTGACGGAAGCGTATAAAGCAACATGGGCAAAGTGCCAGAGCGTTGCAAGCCCCTTCGCGATGTGACACATCCCGAGGTCGGTAACTTCCGTCTTCTTCGCTCCCTTCTCGTCGTCGAATTTTTTTCCATCTCTCCACTCCCCCGCCGCCGTCTTCGGTAGGGCAAAAGTGCCTTCATCTCCAGGCTAAAGGGGCTCAAAATACTCCGCAGGCAAGACGAAGTGAATTTTACCAAAAGTCGATATTCATAAGTGACTTGATAGAAAAAAAAGACCAGTTCTCAGGCCCTACGGAAAACGTTTTGATTAAATGCTACTTTCTCGAGAATAATGATCAAAGAATACTTACATTTAGATTTTTCAATAATTCATTGTACAAGAATAATTCATCATTTTAGTATTCGAAAATCTAAATGCTTCATCATTCTCCAAAGGAATCTTACACTTGCAATTTTCCTCCACGAAAATACTTGTTTCCACAGAATTATCAATAAGCAATCGACAGATCTGTCTATTTTCCAATAATTGCACAGATGCTAGACGCGAGGGTTCAAAATTTAAAAATTTCCTAATAATAAAATGAATATTTCAGCGAACTAATTTCGGTACGTAAATTGATTACGTAAGCTCGATGACCCTCCAGAATGGATGGCCACGTAGGTCCATTCGTTGCAGGAGTTTTTCATTTGTTTTGAAGAAGATTGGTCCTCGAATACTCCGAAACAATTAGCGTGCATGGCCATTCGTACCGATGTATTTCACTTTTGCCACTCTGTTTCGATGAGCTCCTCGAAGTTTTTTTCGTATTTTTCCCTACACTAACTAGCCCCGTTTCCTTCACATGTTAATTATATCCAGAAAACGGTGCTGTTTACCTCGCATCACTCAAGTTTCAAGATTCCTTCACAACATATCTGCGAACCTGGATACCACTCCCTGGAAGATGGACAGGCGAGGAAAAGAGAAAGAAGAAAAAGAAGAAAATCCAAGATTGAGAATCGATTAACCCAATCATTAAATTATATCCACTTAAATACCTCGAGAGATTTCACTTCAGAGGCCGATGATATCGATCATTTTAAGTGGGTTATTGATGAGCGATCGATGAGTACAGATTAGCTACCGTCTTAGCTGCCCACCGAATTTTAATTGACATTTCCAATAATAATCTCTTTGATAGGAATTGTATGAATGAAGCGAGAAATTGCGAGTCGATTCAAATGATGAATAAATGGCATAGAAATATACCGTGATAGTATGGATGTTATAACGTTGTCTCTTAATAATTCATAGCCAACGAGAATAGAAGCCACATAAATAGATAGCGCAAATAATGGAGGATTCATAACAGGAACTACCCGTCGATGATAATTGTATAGTACGCCGAGGAATATGAATTTTTTATTCGTCTACAAGATGAATGGAATGCAAATATATTAAACGAGCACCATTGTCATAATGAATTATAATACTTAGAGATTTGATTTACTCCTAAATGAAATTATTCCATGTCTAAATATATATAATTATAAAAATAAAACGTATACAAACAGGGTGGGGGATAAAATGTTAGAATGACTAAAATTTCGAACAGCTCAGATCTCGAGTTTATAAACTTCGAACGATGATATACAGAGAGATCAATTCGACTAGAGCTTTGAATGTCGAAAATGAATGAAATAAAATTTCAAGATTCGAAGCATGTTTGTATCGAAAATAGAATGTAACAATCGCCCATAGAACGACGACTAAAATATCGATTTTCCAAAAATTCGACTGTCACTCATTCGATTCATAAATTGGTACAATCAGCAATACTGTGAATATTCACAATTTCGAAAATATAATAACGAAAGACCAAATGTTACTGAGGTTGAAATACTGAACATTAAAAAGTTGAACAAAGTAGCGAAATGTTAGAAAGTCAAGCGATCAAAATAAAGAAACGGAGCAGAGCTCAAAATACACGCGTCTCACTCACTCACTTACTCAGACCGGTGATCTCCAATTTCAAACATCGTCATTATTTTGACTTTCGCTTTTTCCAGCCATCACTATTCTGCATACCCAAGTTTCATAGGCTCGAAAAATTCACTTTTGATTCTTTGCTATTCCATATTCTCGTCTGTCTATAAAAGAACTCCATTTTGAATTTCGAAAAGAACTTTTCACATTGGTATGGTCCTGTTAAAATTGAATTCGAAATGAAAACCATCGAAATATATATTTTCGAGTAAATAGGAATTCGAACAAGGAAAATTCGATTAAACGCGTAATCTGCTGAATAGTTGATCGGAGATAGGAATTTCGAATTACGTATTTCTCTCCAATCTGATATCACAACTTGAAATTTCGAAATATCGACACTTCTACAATTTGTTTATTTGACATATTGAACCCTTACAAACAAATCAAGCCTTCGAAGAACTTTTGTATTTAGACGCATTTATAAAAATATAAATGCATATACGAATCTTCATATAAGTTTGAAAGATCGTTATTAAGATACTTCTTCGTAGTATATTTCTCTTCGGATATTTACATATGAGTATGGGTGCTTTCGTATGAATGTGTGTATGTGTGTGTGTGTGTGTGTGCACGTCTGTAGAAAAGTGGCATAGCTACTCCGAACAAAATAAATACACAACTGTATACGAGTTTACAGGGGGATACGAGTCGTCGTACACGTTTTCGACGATGCAGCTTACACGAGGGACATTAAACCAAATGGAAATTGTTCTCTCCTTCTCTTCTCCTTCTCTTCCTCTCTCATTCTCTGTTTCTCTCTCGATTGCGTCCTACCGTTTCTGTTTACGAATGGAACGCATGCCCAGAATAATATTCCATAGTTTGAACCCCCGTTTCCCTTCTGCCCACCTCAATTCAGAGCGTTCCTACCTCTATAAAGCACTCCCGGACACTTTTACTGCGAATATAAATATCCTAGCCAAATTAAAAGCGGTATTTTCCCACTGGCAAAAAGTTCTACGGAGGAAGAAGCACACGCACAATCCTCAGCCATCAAGTTCGTGTTGCTAGAAACGTCACGAATCGCCTGGCTCGTGTGTACACGTGATTTCATTTAGCGTTGTATATTTCGCACGTTTTCGTTTAACACTTTTCTTTAATGAATGACAGTCTTTATACTTCGTATGGAAAAGTGGAAGGGGAAAATTTTTTACGTTGAGGTTTCCTCTCGATATGGAGCAAGATTCTTCCGATTAACTTTGGCTGTCAGAACTTTTCGCACGATAAGCACAAAGGACGCATGTGTGCACTGACGAAAATAAAAATCCGTCCACCCTTATTCCATTAATGGGCTCCTAGTTGTCAAAATTGGTTCAGCCAATAAGGGACGATGGTCGAAAAGGGTGCAAAAAGCCCTGACGAACAATTAACGTTCTTTAATCCCCTTGAAATTCAAGAGGTAAAAGCAAAGCTCCTTGGGGGTTGGTGGTGGAAAAAAAAACAGTAAAAGAAAAAAAAGATGGCTGCGGTTGCGTCGTTGAAAACGTGGCGCGAAAGCTGACGCAACGAGGATGAAGCCTCAAAGAGGACAGGAATTGGAGAGAATTGTACGAACCGAGATAGTATATGAAAACCGAAAAAGAAGGGATCCTCCGCGGTTGGAAATGGAGGGAGGCTGCAAGTCCAGAGGATTCTCACGGGCCTTCCACGCTCGGGGGCGAGCAAGAAAATGTGCGGCTACGGATAATCCCTGGGTCTCAAAGCGAAAGTACGTTAAGTACAGAGGAGCAGGGAAAACCTCCCTTATTCTCACTCCAGGGAACAGAGAAATTTTCAACCTCTATTTTTTTATTCACCGTTGGAACATCGTCACCACTGACACTTCCACCATCAACCCTTACTCCACCGCACTCTCTTATCCTTTGCGACTTTCCTCTTTTTCAACCTCCAACGACCCCCAAGCTCGTGTTCCCGGATCGCAATCTTCCGAGTACTCGGAGATACGCTGCAATCCCTCTACGCCAAAAAGGTACGAACCGTGTCACATTTTTCATTTCCCTGCGTATATAAGAAATGGAACTAAAAAAAAACTTTGCGCTTAGCCTCCTCTTGGTCCTAGGGGCAGCTGAAGACTTTTTCTTTCTGATCGAACGTTTCACAGTCAAATCGTATGTTCGCCCAATCGACTTGCGCCAAACCCCTATAAACCCCTGTGAAATGACACCCCAACCGAAGAATCGCACCGTTTGACCATTTTTAAAAGCCAAAATAGCCTGATTCCGATAGAAAGGACAAGCAAAGTTGACTTATCAAATGTGATGTGTAAATTCACACTCCATTTGTTCGAAAAGCTTTTCTGTCCGGGTCCCTAATGGAAGGAAAACGGAAGGATATCTCTTTAAGGGCTTTTCCTTCAAGGGCTACGGGAACAGGCTGTCTGTCAACACACATTTTAAATATAGCTCCCTTCCTTATGCTCATTCAGCACTGCGAGTTTACAGCGAAAACTTTTTTTTGCGATTTCAGGTTCCGGAGGTGTTATAAATTGTTATAAAATGACTATGAAAAATATTTCATGAATCTGACGTAATGGAGATGCATGGACCAAAGCCCTGTTTTCAAATCCTTTTTCCCGTTCGTTATAATTTTTTTTTATTCATTGAAACCCCATCAATTTGATTTTTCAAATTCAGTGCAAAAAATAGAAATACAGCTTTCTCTACATTTATCCACGTATATCTACGAGTCCTCACGTACGAATGTGATGTGAAGCAGATTGCGAAGAGTCTGAAGTTTGAAGAAGCTCAGGCTCTCACGTAAGAAGATAATATATCCTTGAACAACAAGCAGGAATACGATGATCAAAGAAAATCGATTCCGGCAGAACCCGACTCGATTTCATCTTTGGTCAACTGAGTCCACTAACGTCGAAGGACGCAAGTGGAAAGCGTCTCCCGTTTCCGTCTCTTCTCATTGCTCACAGGAAAAGCTTTTACGTTCAATGTATCGAATGCATTTGAAAGCAACATCCGAAGATAAATATTATACGTTCGAGGGGACTTAATTTCGTGGACTACGAATTGCGTATGTAGGAAAAAAACGAGACGAAATAACTCTGTGACCTTGGGAAAAAAGGAGCGAATGATTCGTGATATGAAAAATTCTTTAATCAGATCAGGCTAATCCGACAAAATTTATCTGCTTTTATTTTTTCCATATTTTTGTTTTCTTCTTCTTTGTGTTTTTTCCTTGTTTTCTTTTTTATTTTTATGGCCACCTGCGCTTTTCCAATAACGACATCGTGCGGCTGGATTTTGACGGTGCAGCTGGGCTGTACCCTTCGTAATATAAGTCCCCATCGAATCTTATCAATAATTGTGCGAGCCACGCTATCTATTAAATCGAAGCAATCTGCGGTGTTCGCCAAGTAATATCCATCCCATCTTTTTCATTCTTTCTGCTCCGTTTTCTTTTCTATCCTCTCGGTTCTTCCCGTTTTTACCTCACTTTTTCCACTCGTACTAGCAAACCCGAGTAAACTCGTTCCACATCGTAGGATAGATCGCTATCTCAAGTCCGATCCTGAGATATCGATCTATCAGCCACATTCTTCCATTTTCTCCCGTTCCGTCAGTTTTTTCACCTCCAATTACTTCACATTCGTGTATCGTGATAAAGCCCATATCCAGAGAGTTTTATTTTTTGCTCTACTGTAATACGGTGAATCGATGGTTGAAATTAAATTAATTGCACACAATACATTTTGCAGCGTCTGCTCACCGGCCTCTGTAGTGGTCTCGAATTTGAAAAAATTTAATGCATTTTTTACTTAAGCTCGTTCATTCTTTCGTAAGAACCACGCAATAATACCCAGGAAGCATAAACGAAGATTCCGATCATCGGCTACAACGACCGATTCGAAGGGTCCCTTCAGAGTTGTTTTAACCGGATTCGACTCCATATCGAATGTGTTTGTCGATTCAGATGAACAGTAATGAGAGCACCGCTGGTGTGTGGCTGCGTCGAACTATGCAAAGTAGAGCAATCTCTGGAGAAGGGTTTTTGAGCCCCTAACGACTGATCGACACTCCGGAAAACGTCGTCCCGCAAGTATTGATTGGGTTTCTGAACATTTAAAATTGAGATTTCTAAACAATCGATATCGACGCGTAATTTTACGATTGGAAATCTGTTGGATGAAATAAAAATTCAATTTCACTGTAAAATCCCCTGAAAAATAAGCTTGCGATAACAAACTCTTTGCCGTTGCGTGAGAAGCTGGTCGGGGAATATCGGAATCGATGGTAAATAGAGTGTAACATTGTGGATGACTTGGAGCGTTGGAAAAATGTTTGTTTGACGAATCAACTTGCGATGAGGACGGGTGAAGTCTAAAATTCGTTGGAAATGAAAATGGGACTGGGTTGGATTTGTCTACGGGGACAGGAGAGAAAAAAAGAGTGTGAGAAATAGAAAGAGAGAGGGAGAGATGAAACAATGAGAAATGGAGAATGAAGGGGTTCGGGCAAGGGTTGGGGGATGTTTGTCGTTGGTCGAGTACCAGTACTCGAGGGATTGGGCGAGAGGCACATGGGAGTGCAGCGATACGGGAAATATTGAAAAACAAATGCCCTGTGAACTATTCACTTCTCTGTCTGCCACCGGTGGCGTATGATAAATGGACGCAACCCACGTCCTGTGCCAAAACTCGTAAAAGACTCCGAACAGCGAATTTTCGTCGATATAACACCCCCCAACCCTTCAACCCTGGAAAATCTCTCCCGTCACTTCACCCCCCCCCCCCCCCCCCTCAAATAGGGGTGGTTCGTACACATTTACAAATGTAACCTGGAAATTCCCCACCAGCGAGTTTACTTCTCCAGACCTCACCCTCGGAATACTCGCTTTTCTCTGCGAGTGTCAAAAATGTTGCTACGCTTGCTTTTTAAACGAACCACGGAGCTCTGCATCATCACCCCTTTAACGATATATTTATTTTTCCATTCTCGGCCACATTTAATTGCTAAATAAAGATTAGTCGCGGGCTGAACTACCCTCTAAATTGGGGGCTGCCATGCTCTGTATACAATCCTTGATATTGAATTGGGTCATTTAAAAATTGACACGGTGTTGGCTGGGACAGCGTGGCAAAGCAAGAAAGAGAGGGAAGGGAAAAAGAGAGAGGGTCGATAACGCATTTTCCATTGGGCATAGATCAATTAGTCGTGCCGTCAGTGCCAGCAAATTAATCTCCGTGCATGCTCGACCGAAAGGGGCTAGTGGGACGAAGGATGAATCTCCTTTCCGGTTTGCTATAAGCAGGTATATACGCGTCATTTATATATGTGGGAAGAATGCGCATTTATGCACGTGTGTGTACGTATATTCAATATTAATTAATCATGGTTTGTGGAAAATATAAAGCAAGAGGTGCATTATCGTGCAAAGCATTTTGTTTCGTAATTTACAATCTATTAGGACAAAAATTCATGCATAGTCAGTCGACTGGGAAAGCTCAATCTCTTCGCTAGCATGTAAGTTAAAGCTTTTACAATACTGAATTGCTTAGCTCTCGCAACGAGGCCTGCTCTGTTCTCCACGTGATTTATTGGACCACCGAACAATCAGGCTTCTCATCCCTTGACTCTCCGATGACGAGGGTCCAGTTTTACAGACCTGAAAACCTGAGAATTCGATCGTTGTATCAATTCGAATACAGCGGAGAATAGGAAGCCCACAAATCATTCCCCGCACGACCAGGATCTCGAGCAGCGCAATCCCAAATGTTCTTGTTCCTGATCTTCAGTCGAACTTGTTTCAAGCGCTTCCATGTTTTTCGATGTAAACGAAGGGAAGCAAAAAAGACAGATTTTCATCCGCGGATGGAAATTGATTATCGTACTTGCTCGCCTTTTGGAATCGAGACGGTACGAGAAGAATACAAAAAGGGCGTATAACCGTATTTCAGTTAAAACGAATTTCAAAATGGATTTGGGATCACATAAGAAAATGCGAAAATCAAAGAGTTCCAAGTGTCTGACGCAATACGGGCCTTTTCTACTTTATTGTGCTCGAACGTCGAGCAGCCTAACGAAACATGTGAAAAAGCACAAAGGAAAGGAACAACAAGCCTCTTTGGTCTTTGATGTCAAAAAGTTCAAGCGACGTGTCTGACTTACCCTCAGACTACAGCTCCATCGATTTTTAGCCCCGCAGTAGAACAGCGACAAAAACAACAGTTACTCAGGAAAGAAATTTCTCACACCAGTGGAAAACATCGGGTGTTCCCGTTGACTGTTATTTTTCGATTTATGCAACGTTCCTCCGCGCGCACGGGTGTAGTCAGCTTTTTTTATTATTATTCTTTCTCTTACAGGACACGTTTGTGAGCCAAACGAGAATTTGAACTAACGAAATGGAGAGATTCGATGTCATAACGAAATTTACTCGGGTCACGTTATTGAACAGCATCGGGCCTGCTGCTGCAGACAATCAAAACGCCCCACGCGAACTATACCCTGTGACTAATGTCAATTGAATTTTCATACCTACGGATCTCAATTTTTTCACCCTCGAAAGCAATATCGCCACGGAATTTCCTCAGCAAATGTACACTTTACTGCTAAAAAGTTTATTTTTTTTATTCATATTATTTTCTCAACTGAACATGTTTATTGCTCGAAATAAGTTCTAAAACGTTTCCGGCTGTCCCCAAATAGGTGGATTTTTCTTAGCCCAAAAACGTGAAGATCATAACGAATCGCCTCAATCAAGGAAACATAATGATCCTAACGAGAGTACCTGTCTTCAAGGTTTCTCACAAAAAGAGGATAAATTAAAGCCCTCGAGGAAGGGTTGAAGAAAAGATTACTCGGTCTGTTCGAATAATGAGGAGAAATTTGTCTTAGCGCGAAAACGCGTCCATCCCACTGTTACAATGACGAAGAATTTTCATTCGTTCCGTCATGGCCCGGAACAAACTTCATCCCTTGTGAGCCTTGACTTTCATTCGTCCTACAAATATAAGTCTCGACACTGCTCGTTTTATAGTGTGTGCTAGGGAAAAGCAAGTGCACATAAAAAAGGGACTAAAATCTTTCCCAGACCAGTCACGTGACAACCAGAACATTTTCTGCACACCATCATCCCCTACTTGTAAAACCCCTTGTCCGTTTTCCTTCACTCATCTTCTAGCACAAATTGGATGTTCTGTAGGAGATTTGGAGGCTCCATCCAATTTCGAATGCACGAAAATATTCGCACCGAAATTCCCTTTAACCCTCGAGCCCTGCAACGTTCTACCCCACAAAAATGGTGAACTTGTTTTGCCCTTTCACACACATATCGACATCTCACTAACTCCTTCTCGTTTATGCATATCTAGAAGAAATTAAATTAAAAAATAATTCTTCACTTTAGAAGTTTATTAAAAAAAAAATCCGCCAAGCTTCGGTTATTTAAGGGGAAATATCAGTGTAAAAAAGAGCTTGGGCGAAAAAGAGTTTGTGTACGGGACTCGGTAACAACTTATTTTATATCAATATTTATAAGTTACATCATTGAATTTTATCCTCTCAAAACTTCAAACGCGTTTTTCTCGAAACCATGTTTTTTGACCTGATTGACAGCACAACTCTGTCAAATTTTGTCCAGTAGACTTCATTCAAAAAGGATTCTCTTCAGAAAACTTATCGCTATCGTTGCATAGTCGATTTTTTAAAATTGTTTACTTTTTTTATTAACAATTGACTGAAAAATTTTTGGTGACTGAAAAGTTTTTTTAAATGGCCGTCATTTTTGAGTCACAAGTGCTGTGGCACTTGTGCTCTCAACCGTCAGGAAGTCTTTTTTTAAGACGCCATTTTGCTTAATCCTCTGCATAATAAAATGTACCAAAGTTAAAAAAAAAACATTCCTTGTATACTTCATTACTTTAATAATGAATGCACAAAATTTCAAATAGCTTGATCGAGCCGTCTTTTAAAAAAAAATTCTCAAAAAATACCTCATTTTTCAGTCTGTCGCGCCAATATTCCCCCTTAACGATCTTTATTCTGAACTCGGAATAGAAAATGATCCCGGTGAATCCGACGCTTTTACACAATCCGCTAAAAGATACCAACGTATGCAAAGAATCTTCTGTCTGATTATAACGAAATTGTAAGTTTTGAACATGAAAAACTATTCACTCCGAAAAATATTCCACTCGAGGCGCAAAGTTCACAAAGTGAAATCCAGATTACTTACGCACAACATTCGCCATGTGCCGTTGAGAAATTCTCGGGATCATCGCGACCAACAGTGTTCGTATAGATATTTAATAGTGACGACGAAATTCTATGAAGCTTTTTCCACCCCGCTGTAAAAAAAAGAAGGTCGCCTCATACGTATGAGTTTTTTAGCATTTGTGATTCATAAAACCCTTTGGAGAATTTCATACTTTTTACCCCGCCGGAATGAGTCTAGTCGAGAAGCCCCTGCTTTTATCAGTATTACTCTTTTGAACTCACAAAACGTAACTGGCAATACGTACTTCGTGAAACATATTTTAGTACGTCCAATGTCGAAAGCACTGTAGCAATCTAAATGGGTAAAGGGTTCACTCTGAGATTTTTTGGGAGCCAGACACCCAAAATTCTGTTTATTTGATGATCAAAAAAATGACGAAGAGATTTATTCTCGTAGCCTTTAAATTTTACATGTCAGGGCTCACACATTGACTACTTTTATTCTCATTTTTTCTACTAGCTCATTATTTATTTCCATATCAATATACGGAGATAATTAAACGACAATATTTAGGGCGAAATTCACTGTTAAATTCACCGTGATATATTTGACTGCGGGGACAAGTTAACGAAAAGTATTCATTCCTGTAAGGCACTGTAAAGTTTCAAAGATTTCGTGGTATTTTCAGTTTTATAACAGTAAATATTGCAGATAGGACGTCAAAGTTTACTGAATTCGCCGGTAAAAGTTCCTACTTGGAACAATAAATATTATTTAATTTATAGGAAAACTCAATTTTTCTCCCATAAAAATATCATGAATTGCAGCTCGCCACCGCCCTACCGTTGCTCACAGTAATTTTTCAAATTTAATTCTCTCCGTGCAAAGATGAGTTCCGACAAAAAATTCATTGGGTGTTCCTGTCGCGAAAACTAGCCCGTCCAAATTTTTTGGGCTGCCAGACTAATATAAAAATCAGCTGCAACCTGTGACCCCGAGCGAGTTAATAAAAAAAGCAAAATGACGCGACTCGTACCTCAATAATTTTTTCCGCGTAAAAATCTGGTCTTGCTCTCAAAGAAAACTTCCAAAGATAGATGCACAGCAAACAACCTCTTTCATATTGAATTTCCCAGACACAAATTTCGAAGCGAGTCTCTCGCCTCCCAGTGTGTATATGAATGAGCGATTTTTCGTGACTCCGCTTCGCACAAAACTTCACATGAGACGATATATAATATAATATTTTCTGAAAAGTGCCGTGGAACGAAGGAGGTGAGGAGTTTTTGGAATGAGGAAAATTGATCCGTTCCGAGAAGGCTGAACTTGGGATGAAAACAGTTAAAGTGAAAAGCGAGGGAGCGAAGCTGACCCCAATGTGTACGAAATGATGCATCGTGTTTTCGGGTAGCGTATTATGAATTTGTGTCCGTTATTATGACTGCATGCCGGCGTTGCATGGAGAAGAAAAAAAGGTTTGCAAATGAAGAGAAAAACAATGAACATAGAACCATAGAAATGTAAAAAAGAATCGTCGGACGCAGAAGCTTGTCGAGGAAAAACACGAGCTTCTCCTCCGCAGGCCTCTTCCAAAATCCTGTAAAATCATTTCGTAGTGGACATCCTTCACTGCCACAGCTTTTCCGTGTGCTACCAAGGTTTTTTCATGTTCGATTTTTTTCCGTAGTCTTTTTTTCTTCCTCCCCCGTTTTCTCCATCCCTCGCTTCGCCCTGTTTATCCATTTCCTACATCTCTCGTCGACTCGCGCGTGCATGCAGACACGAATAATAAAAAAAGAGACGAGAAGAGGAGAAAAAAAATTCGTGGGAACGTGATATAACGGAAATTGGATCTGTCGTGGGTGGCCTGTGGTATGCAATATCCAACGCAAGAATATACATATCACGCATCCTTCTCGATTCTTGTGGAGGAGACGATCGCTCGTCCGAGATAATTTTACCCATCCTTAATCCATTCTCAAACTTTTCATCTATTGTGATCCCATGCCTTTTTTCTCTGCTTATTGATATGTTGTATTAGGAAAATCAACAGAATTTCATCAACATTTTCAAATGAAATGAAAAAACGCTCGTTTCATCAGGTTGTCAACGTCTGTCAACATTAAGGGGAAGTCCTGCTTTAAAAAGTCAAAAAAATCTATTGTTTTGGAGAATGTTTTTAGGATAGACGGAAATAACTCATCATAGCGAACTTTTCGGTATAGTTTCAAGGATATTTCAAGAGTACAAAAACGTTGTTTTAATGTGAGAAATACTAATTTTGTACATGATTTATGCGCCAAGTCTGATTTTCGAAGTTTTTCAGCTGCTTACAATGTGGAGATCGTAATTATCGTTTGCAACAAAAATTCCAAATTCTTTTTCCATTTTCATATATTTTCCTTCCATATGAACCTATAAAAACCCGAAAAAATTGAACGTTGAAGTGATATTCTTCTTCTTTAAAAGCGTTTTTTTTAAACTCGCTAAAACTATAGAATTTCGCAACTTTTTCGGGTTTTTATAGGTTCATATGGAAGAAAAATATATGAAAATGGAAAAAGAATTTGGAATTTTCTTTTGAAATATCCATGAAACTATACCGAAAAGTTCGCAATGGTGAGTTATTTTTGTCTATCCTAAAAGCATTCCCGAAAGCAATCGATTATTTTGACTTTTTATAGCAGACTTTCTAAACCCGACGAAACCCCGTTTCGTCGCATTTACTACGAGACGTAACGATTTTTTGATGCGCAGCCTCTCTTTGTTTGCACCATTTTCCCTTTGACATTTCGCGAACAAACAAATTCCGAAGTGTTCACCGTCGCAGAGAGGGTTTCTCGATCGATCACGCTTCCATTTGTCACGTGAGCAAATTTGTTTGTCGAAATCAGGGAAGCGTAAGAGAACCGAGACCGAGAGTTTCTTGGTAAAACGGGATGCTGCACACAGTGTGACTGAAATTGATCTAAAGAATGATGAGCTTCTGACCCCAATGAGCTAGGGAGTTATAAGCTCCTTAATAATCGTGCAACAGCGTATCACGACCTTGGCAGCCACCCGAATAGCAATAATGAGCTTTTAGCCGGCCGGAGCTTGCAAGATAGAGGAAGCAGTTCTATTAAAACTACCTTCGACTTGAAAAGACTTAAGATGCGTGGCCGATAGTCTCATCGTTACGTCAAACACGTCAAAGATCCTTATACGATCGTCTTCCAAGTAGCGATTCACCTCAAGCTCAAAATATCATGTTCCAACATCTTGCCAAGCTTATTTTGGTGACCTGAGAAATCAACTTTTGACCGCTCTCTTTTCCGTCACTGTACTCGATGCTCTAAACAGTTAAATATGGTACAAACTCGCAAAGGCGAAGGTGGCTTCCGATGTAGCGTTGTCTTCATCGAAAACAACAACTCCGGTTGCTAGTTACTCGGCGTTGGCACATTTGCATCCCCCTGTTGGTGCTCGTTCCGGTTTTCCTCGAAGAGTGGGAGGAAGTGAAAACCACCCGTAACCCCCACCGCACCTCCGGGTGAGCGTTGCAGGCGTTAACCTTCTCATTAAGCGTAATTGTTTGCAATAATTTGATGCCACCTGTCTCTCTCTCTCTCTCTCTCTCTCTCTCTCTCTCTCTCTCTCTCACTCACTCTCCGTCTCCGTGGCAAGGTTCCTCCTCGGGGCAACTTCGCTGCTAAGTCCTCGCTCGCTTCCAACCTCCTCGTACATCTCAACCCTTCCACTTTCCGCACTTTATCTCCCCTGGCTTCACGACTGTCGCATCTCTGCTGGGAACATTCAATACTCGAGCTCTCCTTCGTCCTTATATACTCCAAAATCATCTCCCAACACCCACAAGCCCGACTCATCGACTTCAAATCCCTCCTCTCCCTGCCCGTCGTACTAAAGAAGAGAGCAAACGTTACTACCGACTCCGGCGAACAAGATGCGAGAAGGTTTTACTTCCCGTGCATCAGACATCTCTGAAATACTTTACTGGAATACTCCGGTAATGTCATCCACTCGCTTCTACATTCCTTCGACCCTCAGCGTTACAACTATTTCGTGAAATATCAACGTCACGGGCCGAATATTTCAAGGATTTGTGGAAAAAACCACCTTGGAAATGAACCACTCGGCGAGGCTCGCTTTCGTATCGGCAGCTTGCCTTCTACTCAGTTTCTATTGAAAATAACGAGCCACGTTACACGCTCGTATTGAGAGTCTTTTCTGCCTTATCCGTGTGATTTTTATTGCTGGCATTTTATTTTACAAACGTTGCTGCAAATGTACGATTGATTTTAACATATTTTCCTGGAGATAAGAACTCTTGTTATGAGCCAAAGAGGGATTCCTCAGTACAATTCGTTTATTCGTTTTTTTCAACTGCACGAGCAAAACGAGATCTTTTTCGAGACAATCTGAGCTTTTCACGTAAAAAAAAAAACATACAGAAAGAGCTTGTTCGTTAAAACTTCTATCATGGCCGGATTTCAACCATTTTTGCGGTCACTAAACCCAGTCCAATCGCTTTTCCGCTCTTCGTCCTTTGCATTGCCCTAAAAGACGACTAATTGGAAAAAAGCTGAATTTTCGTTCTCCCTGTCGAAAAGTCATGCAAAAGATCTCAAAAGTAATTGAATCCGGCGCGACTTTCATTCGTGCCAACAACGTTAAACTCGGGTAAAATACCCGCAGCTCTTATTTTACGAGGAATCAAATTAAAGAAAACTCCCTGCAAAGAAACACAAAGTTGAGAAATTTGCCTCGAAGGGTGCCGCGAACAATATTGATCGCGCATCGACCTTGTTCTTGATTGTGCCTCTGTTCGAGCAACGTTTGAACTCTTCGTTCCAAATAGCGTCGACTCTCGAGCATAAGATTTCCGGTCCCGAATCCTCAAAAGTGTGTGAAGAATAAGCTTCGGTACGTTATGTGGAAAAAAATGCGCAGTTTTTTCACGAAAATCCAAAAGAAGTAAAAAACGTTCAGGCTCATTCTGTTCGCACGTTGAAAAGAAATTGAGGTCAATCTGAGCTACAACATCCGTTGAAGCTGAAAGATGACCGTAATCTTTGACGCGCAGGAGCTTTTCGACTAGCAATCATTCCCCGATTTGCGAAAGCCCAGACAAAATGCCCCATTTCGATCTGTAAATTTTCATCCCGTTTAATCGCGCAGAGTGTGCGGAGTAATCTGACTCGCGAGTCTTCACCAGGTTGCTTAACGTTTCTCACTTCGTTGACAGTATTCTAGGGGGCTGAAGAACAGAAGAGACTGTAACGAGGTTATATCCTCCCTGTGAATCTAGGAGGGTGAGAAAAGGTAAGATAAACCAGGCGAAAAAAAGATGTTGCATTGTGGTGAGGGTGGATGCTTGTACCGAAGGAAAAACGCTTGGCACAGCCGGGTAGATTGCGGAGAACATTCGTATAATACCAACCCTAAGAGGCTTATCTGTTGATGATGCGCAGTGTATTTTCTGCTGATACCCCGCGACCCAGAGGAAAACTAACCGGAGTGTTCTTGCTTGATAGCGTGTCGTTTTCCCGCTCGTCTTTGTACCAACCCCCTTTTAACCCCTTTTTTACCGCCCCCGCTTGCCTCCGAGGCTCTTATCCTCCTTGGCCAACCGAATCCACGATTTCTTCACTTTTAACCGTTTGATGGCCTCGCCAGACAACCCCTTGACTCAATCCCACCCTCGAGTCAAACAACCCCCTTTTCTTGGTTCTTTTATTCGGCGCCTCATGCTTTTCCAGCTCGGCACGATTCACCGACACCCCCCGAACATCCGTCCTCACTGCTCGACTTACCGGGATATTCCTCAAGCTTTAGCACGAATATCGAGCCTCCAACTTTAGCTTCCACTTCAATAGGCTTCTCAGATTTTTTCAACCCTCTATCGTATTTTTATACACGTCAAAACTGCCAGGGTTGCGCGTGAGAGTGGTTTACGATCCACTTCATTACGAGGCGTTTCAGTGAAACCAGCCACCAGCCTCAAACTCTCTCAAACTCTTACCCCTTGGAGATGGAGAAATGGCTGCGGAGGTTGAACACGGTAATATTATACTGCCGAAATAATGAAGATTTTCAGGCCGAAGAATATCTGAAATTTTAACCACTTTTATACTTGATGGAAAGTACATAAAAATTTGTTTACCACTCGCTTTGATTTTGACTGGCTCAACGGGGATGACGCCTCACTTTTTTCACTGATCCTATCGATTTTTTTTCTCATATTATTCTGAAAATTACTTTAAGCAGTCAGACCTTTGCTCTGCGGAGAGTTGGAATTATTCATTAAAAGCTTGGAAAAGATGAATTGCAGAATAGAATAAAACACGTATTCAAACTCAATTAATTGAGAAGGAGCTTGTTGTAAAACCGACCAACGTCGTCGAAAGTCTACGCCTTGGTACATTTTATATCCCGATTATTACTTTGACAACGCGACTACCCTAAAACAAGGGGGTGGTTTCGTAAAATATAACGAAATATTCGAATCGAAGGAAGCATCATGAGAACGCACTACGTAAATGGGACTATTTTCCCGTTCATCAATTTCCTCAAATTCCCAGTAAAAAAAAAAAAACAACCCCCAATATGAATACCGATTATTGGGCTGAGAAGAGCGGATCTAAGATTCACATTCGTTGACTACAATCGTCATAATAATTTCTAACGAATGGTAACTCGTCACATTAGCTCAACGTCCCAAGCTCAGAGGACGATATTAGGTTTAATCATTCAATAAATTTCGATCGGTGTGGATTGTTGGCAAGGGTTGGGAATTGATAGGGAATGAGGTCCTGGGTGAACGGTGGACAGGATGAGTGAGCATGGCATGCGCCACGTAACGCAATGCTCTAATTTAAATTGACCATGGGTGAATACCTATTTATCCACCTTTACCGTTAATTATCTATTCACGTCGTGTCGCAGCGGTCCCAATCGACCTTCGAATTGCATTCCATCCAACTTCACGTTCAATAATGTGCATTTTGAATCTCCCCGATGGATTTACGGAAATTCATTCGCCGTCTTTTTTTCCACAAAATTAATGAAAACTCGTTGGGTTTGTTTGGGGCGTCGCCTCCATTAGATCCATTCAGGGCTTCGTGAATGTAGATCGAGAACGGTTTTTGAATTTAATTTCGAATCTGAAACGATTAAATATTACGGCTACCCCCGGATAATTATAATTAAGGGTATGAATCAACATTTTTTTATGATGTCTCCCGTGTTGGTGCTAGAAGTCATTCACACATTTTCACCCTCGTTGGATGACGTCCTCTGATTACGAATTGTACTTATTTTCCGCAAACGTAGCATTACTATTGGCGTTGTGGTGATAAAAAAAAAAAAAAAAAATAGAAAAAAAAATAAAAACAGAAAAAGAGCGAGAGAAAGAGCGTCAGCAATACGAGGCCTGGAGGGTTTACTTAACCCAGGGTTTCGAACCTTCCATCATCAGGTTTTTCTTTTCCTAATGTGACTCGTCCGAGAATTTTCTCTCGCACCGTCTCTTTTGAGTGAAAAAATACTCTGCCTCGTTCCGTTCCTTCACTTGGGCACATACTGTTCCACATTTCTTTACAACTCTTGCCTATTCATAGAGATCGTGTCATCGGGACAATTCTGAGCACTGCCCAGGGAGGCTATGACTTTTAACATAAATGTAGGTTCATTCAACGAGTTTCGTTGCTACTTTGCTGAAATTACTATTCCAAGTGGACAAAGCATGTCAAGATTGTAGAAATGAAAAAGAAGGAGTCATAAAAATGGTTAGCTTGCTATTCGTCTCTCCTTCCAGGAATCGAGAATGACTTTTCAACGAATTTGTTCATTTCTCAATTTACTGTGTACCAAAAAACCCTCGATAAGTCGGAAGTGATGAATTTATCGATAGAGTTTTCTTGGAAGAGAACATTTTTCCTCGGATACTTTTATTCTTGACGCGCGAGAAGAAATGTCGTTCCTTTATTCTTCCACTGTTCACGAATATTTTCGTTCATATATTTTCCATTCTTTTCTCCCGGGTTTGTTTTTATTGTTGTTGTATTTTGATTCAAAACAACGCAAGCATAGCTAAGTGGAAAGCTACACGAGTGCAATCAAATATCGATCGAACTGCGTTGTCACACATGTACCAAACCAACACACTTGCACCCACCCTCACACATGCAAACACACATACACGCACACCAAGTAGGTCACTCGAGAGTTTTATTCACGATCGTCTGAATCGGGAGAATACAGAAAGAGAGGTAAATCGTAAAAGAAATGAAAAAAAAAAAAAGAAAAACAAGTCGTGAATAAAAAAATTGATAGCTCTCTCCCTTAACGAGCGAGTACCTTGCTAACTTGAGAACCTGCAATTAATAAAACGTACTATATTCTTGACAATTAGAAAAAAAAAGAGGGCAATATAAGAGCGGAAATCAACATCGCAGAATTATTAATCAGGAAAACAATAACCGACGTGGAAACTTGCCAATTATTGTGTAATTTTTGTTTATTTTTCACTACACATACAGGTCATTCCACCTCAAATCGATATACTTCAAAACTCTCCTCTCATTATTTAACTCATATGTGTATGTTATGAATGGCCCATAAAAAGTAGATCTTTTGACTTTTCATCTCCCTTTCGTTAATCTCCGTTCGAATAATAACTTTTTCCACACTTGTTGCAAACAAAATTGAGAACCGAACATGACAAATCGTTCAATTTGTCAAAGTTTTTCTTATGAATTTTTTGAACGTACATATTGAACATTTTTTCCTAATCAAAAATATATTCAGACGAGCCAAGTAGAGAATAAAAATATTGCGATTCGGGATTAAATGTAAAAGTTGCGTTTCTGCTGGCAACGAATTTTCGATCGAAAAGATTTGTGTGCGAATTCACGCCTCAAAAACACGACTAGCGATTCCTGACATTGTAGAAAAGTGTATCCAGAAAAAAACACGACATCACAAAGGGTCGGGAAGCATCGCGTGACGCGGTAATAAAAAGGCGATAATGATCTTCCTGTCTCGAGTTCGGTGCACCACGCCAATTCGATCGTTACACACTCAGTTAGACTTATCGTCGTCTTGTCACTCTCACCTGATCATTCTGACAACACAACATAAAGAAGAAATTTTTATTGACAAAGGCAAACTACGATTGAGCTGATTTTTACGGTGATTTTAAAACATCGAACCAAACAGCTGTTTGATCACGTCAACTATAGCTGGACAATCGACTTGATTTTTCAGAAAATTTACGTCACGCTATCCAGAGATGCGGCAGCGTCTGGACGGCAAGTTTTCAAAAAACCAATTCCCAAAATCAGTCGTTGAATTCAGCAAGATCATTGAGCTACGGTTGAGCTGATTTTTCATTGAGATTGTGCAATTTTTTAAGGTAGATCATGCCCGTAGGATCGTATTGTATGAGTCTCTAAATTAGATCGATTTTTAATTCCTAATTAAAAATATTATCACCCTAAATTAATGTCAGAGTTATCAATTCGAAATTGTAAATACATTTATTCAACTTATTTTTTGGCGAATGAAATTACGAGCCATCGATTAAGAAACAAAATGCCGAAATAAGAAAATGTGAGGTTACGAGTGCTCATTACCAATTTCGTTCAATCTTTAACATAATATATTTTTATTACTAGTAAGACAATCGTCTCGAATTTTTTCCCAGACCTTCATTATATACTTCATTGTTATTGTGTACGTTTTTCATAAGCTTTGTTAAAAGCGTTCATTCATTATATGGATAAATAAACGATTTTTTGCACATAGTCTCTATAACCCTGTATATTTTTTACTTCATATTTAAGCATGTTAATAACCAATAAGAAGAATCCTTCAAAATTTGATATGAGTGTCAATCGACTGTCCACTGAAACTCTGTAAATTTCAAGACTTTCTTATTAATAAAATCGTGAACTACCTTGAACAAATATTTAGTACAAATCAGGATGACTGAAGACACTTCCCAATCCACTTTCATTTTACAGCCTAGAAAAATAGCCATACCTCCTTAAATTGATACTTTCGAGAGATTGTTGAAAATTTTGGTTAAATCAGTCGGCAATGAACTGTTTTTATAAACATGTCATGTGGTTCAAGTATTTTTGTTTCACGAGAAGGTTCAAGGCGTGTGAGGGGTAAGATTTGTGAAAGTGAGATTCGACTTTAAGGAATAAAATGGATTGTTTAGTTCACGAATACCGAGAGGGTGAAAGTGATGCTCGGCTCATAGATTTTTTTCTTTTTTTTATTCCTCGTGGCATTGGCCATATAAAAGGAAAGGGATGAGGGTGCAATAGAGTTTTCTACTGGACGTTGGTGATGGCGCTGGGTCGGTTCTCGATTCCGGATGAATATTTCATGCCGAGGAAGTACGCCGGCTTTCCTTTTATTGCAACGGTCCGCTCGCTCACGTCCTTCTTGTCTTTTTTCACTCCTGCTACCTCCTCCTCCTATTTTCATCCCACCTTTATCCGTGTCTATTCTATGCACATTCATAAATGATTTATTTTCGTTCGAGAGTTGAACAAATATCCGAAATCATTTTTTTTCTCGTGAAGGCATTGTAATTATTTTTCAGTCTTTTCTTCCTCTTTTAACCTTTTTTCGCAGATCCAGATGGAAGCTTCTTTTCTTTATCCGACGTTGAAGCTTCATTGGCTCACGTCAAATAGCTTGGCGATTTATTTTTTGAGAATGATAAAATTTGTAGAGAACCCTTTTCTCGGATCTTCCGATATTTCCGTATCATAAAAATCGCTTGTGCAAATAAATAACGAGTGAAGATTTGAAAAAGAAATTCGAAAAATCTTATCGAAACCAACAACTCCCATCATTTTGTATCGCTGGCGATTCAAAATTGCGGATCACTGCAGAGACGTCGCGGAGATCGTCAGATAAAAGATAACTCAACCCAAAAGTGAATTCAGCTGTGAATTTCACACGTCTTAAGTAAAACGGAATGAAAGAATTTCGTGCTTGAGGATTTTAGCCAGAATTAATATTCCATTTTCATCCGCTTGTTGTGCAGTGAATCCATTGAGCAAAGCCCTGAGAAAGTGTGAGGCTGGTGAAGAAAAACTTGTGTTATTGCGGTCTTTGAGAGCAAACATAACAAAAGGGAAGATGTCACAGGGGTGTGTATCCTGACAAAGAGAGAAAAAAGTTGTGTACGTAGGCGATATCATCCCTTGGCTCATGATGAAATAGGAAACGAGGCCAAACGGCGTTATCACAACGGGGGGTTATTTCACGGATTCATAAGGGGGGTGAGACAGGCAAAAGAGACATTCCGAGACAAAAGTAGACGGAGGCAGAGGTAGGGACTCGCGAGTCTCGAAACAAAAAGAAAATTCTTGATAATAGTCGAAGGGGATGAAACCACCCCGCTTTACGAATGGGAAAACATTTCACGTTGTGAAACACGACAATGGAGTTCCACGGTCTTGAATACCATTTTCGCCCGTCTTTTTCCACCCTCCCTGCGAAAAGCACCCCCCACTTTCTCAGCCTCCCCGCACCTCTCGGAGAAAGAACGTCGACGGTAATCGTTAGACTGCTCTCTTCGCTCGGCAACGTCTCGACAACGTTGTTCAAGCTCGCTCTCACATCCTGAACCACCCTCACCCTCCGCCTGCCAAGAAACAAGTGTAGTTCTCCTTCCGGAGTTCCTGCAACCCCCGAATCAAGCGGTGATCACGACAACGATAATTGAATGAACGTGGACGGACTGATAATGAGAATTAGGGAATCCTCTACTTCTGCTTTCTTCTTTTTTTCGGGGCTGAGTTTCCACCGCTACCGGCGGACCATCAGAGTCCGATTTGACTCCCCTGTTTGCAATGATAATCTGCAAATATCACCCTTCTCTGTGGACCATAATTTGGAACTGCTTCTCACGTGCTCCGGCGAGTGTCGCGGCACGTAATGCGGCACGTAACGTAATGTGAAAATCAAAAGTTTGACTTTCAGACGATTTCGAATTTTCAAAATCACTGAGAGCTTTTTTTTCTCAAAACCCCATTGCGAGGCTTTCCGAAAACGCGTTCTCGGGCTTGCGAGACAGTCTACGTGCCTCGTTTGAAAATCGCTCCCTCGTAAAAGCTTGTGATCCGGCACGAAGGGCCGATGGAAATCAATATTCCAAGGCTTTATTATAGACATTAGAGGTGACCGGGAACAGCCACATCCCTTTGGCTTTCACCTCGTGACGTGTCGAGAAATTTTTGTTATTCGTAACCGGCCATTTGCGCGGTTCCTCGAAGGTCCGTCGAGATATTAAAGGGCTTCGGGTTCTTTACTCCCAGTATCACCGGGGATAATTCCCCCTTTCCGGGAGCGTGTTCAACCTCCGTATTACGGCATGATTGGGGGGTGGCAAAAAATTTGCAATATACCGACGCGGCTCGCGGAGCACCTCCGTAACAGTGGAGTGTGCCATCGGTAAGCAATTCATATCAATCCAATATTGAAAGGATCGATTATTTTTCGAAGGCTACCACGAGAAACGGGGCTTCAAAAATTACAATTTCAAATCAACCTCGCCCACTTTATCTTTCTTTTTCATTTTTTCCCCCTACATTTGTCGTCTCTCCACTCAATTTTACATGGAAACAGATGGAAAGCTTTTTTTCAGGGTGTGAGCTTGTCGTTTTGGCGTCTTAAATATGCGCGGGTAAACAATATGTATCGTCATGGTTACTTGATCCTTAGAAATTACGATCCTCGGAGAGGGGGCATCGAAGGGTGATCGCGGCTAAATCTCACGCTCACGGTCTCTTCGCTCTGGGACGTCTACGAGGCTGGTTGGAACAGGATTCTCGGGAAAATTCAGAAATAGCCATCGTCCATTACGAGAGAATCAGTTTTCCTGTTCATCATCGAATCCGCACTCCAGTCCCAGGGCAAGAGCCACCGTGGGACTCGCAGAACGAATTACGAGATAAGTTATATTATATTCCCATTATTCTGTATTTTCACTTCGATTTATTTATATGAATGTTTTGAGTGTGTGAGATTTATGCCTTATATTTTTACGTCGAGCGATCAATATTCATTAGATTTTTATGAGGAGCGATCATGTTGTGCATACGCTGAACGAATTGTACGATGAAATGTGTGACGATCCGATGTGTATTATTGTATGGAGATTGTGAATTGAGATTTTGACTGTGGTAAATAATACAGCTATTCGAAACAATAACTAAATGTTACAAGGGACGCAAGGGATTATAAAAAATGGAGGTGGAAAATTATTTTTAATATATTTCTAGCCTAATTTTGAGCAATGAGCAGAAACATACGGTTATTAACGAACGAAAAGCTTTTAAGACTTATAAACTAATAATACCCATGCTTTGTAAATGAATAGTGCGACAATACATTCACAAATTATGAGCTTGATTTAATGCGAACATTTATAAATCGTAATCCGGTAGAAAGACTTTTCGTAGTTATTAAATTCCCATTATGATGTTCACTTTTTCGAGTGTTTTTCTACGTAAGCCTCCAACCAACGTAACTTTAATAATCCGGCTGATTTAAATGAGTTCTGTATTATCGTTGTGCTGTGCATACTAGAATCTGGTTTTTAAGAAATGAGTAAACAAAAAAATAATTAAAGGAACACACCGATACATTACGAGAATGTAATTCGAGGCTCCAGCCCAAACGGTGAAATTGTCCATGGTGCAGCAGACCCTGATCCATGTTCCGGGTCAGTTTAATACGCGCCAAAATCCCTCAGATAATCAAATCCTCACAAAAAGTTACGCAAATGAATCGTACAAAAAAACCAATCTTTACAATGATGCGGACTCAGTTTTTACATAAAAGCTGTAGTGAGTTTTCAGAAGTTTTTCTTTAAGGGATCTACCCTAATCAGACGTGCAAAAAAAAGACCATTTTCACGAATTTTTTGACCAATATAAATTGTAAATATGGATATAAAAAGTGTAAGGCCTAAAAAATGCACTCTTAAAATAAACAAAAAATATTTATTTTACTCAGTTGTTGTACAGAAAAGCGGGAGAGAAGGCAGGTCCAAAAAAGTCGGGTGTGCGCTGTTAATAAAATCTCTGGAATGGATGATCGGAGAAAAAAAATTGGTTTCAGATTCAATAGGTAAACGGCTAAGCGCATATTTTCATCGTTTTTTGCAAAAAAAAATAGTTCCACTCAAAACTTCAAAATTCGTATGATATGCGCTAAAACTACAGTCATTAAGAATATGTAGTAAAATTTCGGTAAGGGTCGGTTGAATAGTTTTGGAAATTTTATCAACGAGCCGTCCAAAAACGTAATTTTTAGAAAAACGCGTTTAAAGACAGGTACGCGGTACCGCACTTCACGGTGCGTACTAGCGCGCTTAGACAATCAAGTAAACGCGGTCGCTCAAAAGCACACACTTAGACTGCTCAGATCTTTATAAAATTTTAGTATCATACTTTGAAATATGCATACTTTCGAAAAGTGGGATAAAAAGAAAATCGATTTTTTGTAAATTTTAATTAGGGTAGACCCTTCAACAAATTCAGCCTCATTAACCCTCGAAAATTTAGTGAAAAACCTTCTTTTTGGCATGTCTTTAAAACTTTAGTCCTTTTTTAAAGTTTTTTTGTCATTCAATACATGCACTGAATGACCTGTCGTACAGTATCGTCAGCTCTGTTATTGCAGAACACAAACGATGGTATGAAAAATTAAATTCCATAATCGCATACAGCGGACGTTCCACGTCAGAGACAAGGTCGGGATCATTTTTTATTCTGTTGTAAATGTTAAGTTCAAAGAGATATATTGCTGGGTTAAGGGTCAAAGAGAACGTAAACGGCTTTACAGTATTCATATATAATCCGCAAACATTGTTGGATACTTGAAAAGATTTCAAGCGAAAAAGAATATTTGAGTTGAAGAATTCGGGGAATAAATCTGCTGAATTTACACGATTTATGATTCATATCCAAGAACTACGAAACAGTTCTGTTTTCTGGGATATTTGCACAAAGCCGGAATAAGGAAAAATTACTTTAAAATGAATACTGTCCGATGAAATTGTTTCCTACGTTATGCTGACTTCATGTATTGAACAATGGTAAATATGAAATATGGATTGAAGCAGATAAAATTTCTCGACTTTTTATGCTTGCTTAGTACACTTTTCGCCAGATCCATTCTTTTCAAGATCGGCCTGGAGAGTCGCCAACGAATATAAACTCTTTCTAGCTCTATTTTCGAAAGAACATCATGAAAAAAAAAGAGAAAAAAGTGATGAAATAAATACAATTTTACTATCAGAAGTAATGTGAAATGATTTTTTGTCGCAAAATATGATTCAAAATGTGAACACTATTGTAATAAGCGTATCAAATTATTCGTTTCGATTTCCTGGTTTTTAAATGAGATTTCGAGCGATTCGTTTTTCACTTCGGATCGAGCTTTTTGGTGAGTTTCGTTTACGATTTTTGAAATCTCATGACATAATCGGAAGCTGTAAGGAAAAAAATTTCAGATTCTTTAATTGAATGTTTTGTTCGTGAGAGAGCCGTTTGAAAATTCTATGAAATCATATTCGCGTATATGAGAGTGCGGCAAGGCTCGCGTTTTTCACTTCGGATCGAGCTTTTTCGTGAGTTTCGTTTACGATTTTTGAAATCCCATGACATAATCGGAAGCTGTAAGGAAAAAAATTTCAGATTCTTTAATTGAATGTTTTGTTCGTGAGAGCCGTTTGAAAATTCTATGAAACCATATTCGCGTATATAAGAGTGCGGCAAGGCTCGCGCTGGCTTTTCTTTTACGCGCTAGCTTTTTCTTTTAATACTTGGTGTCGAGCCGCTACCGCGATATCATTAAGAATTGCGTCGTAATAAGAACTCCTGACGAAAGTACTTTCTTAAGCAAACAGTATGGAAACTAAGAGTCGCCAGAGGTCATTTTGCACACGGAGTCAAACAAGAGGTTAATGATAATGGGAATTCACGTTTGCAATACCAGGTTTGGAATATTGGCTCAACCATAATAGACGTTTTCAAAGGGAACCAGAAAGTGGTTGCCATTTCTGTCTCTCTGAAAGAAACTGAACTCGCATATGTTGGCACTTAGCCAAAGTGACCTTTGACCCCCGTGAACAGTACACACTGCCTGGTGGCATTAGACAAAAAAATATTGGCTAGACACGACCCATTGACACACTTAGAAGAAGTTTGTTTTAACCATTCTCAAAAAACACTCCCAAATTGGAGGATACCGTTTTCGGAATTTTTAACAAAATTTATTTCGTAGAATATATCCAATTCGCAAACGTCGACTCTGGAAAGAAAAACCTTTCATTCCTTGGGGATCCGAGACATCAACGTGATGCCCTTCCCCGAAGGATCTTGTTAGCAGTAACGATCACCTCAACGAGGACCTTCGATGGCTATTGTTGGAACGAATATTGAATTTTGTCGCGAACGTTACGGATTTTCATCCTGATAAAAATTCCAGAACAGTGTGTTATGATGATATGCCAACCAAGAAATTAGCATTTTTATGCAATTATTTTTGAATGATTTCAAATGACGAACATAACAAAAATAACTTTCAGGGACAAACATATGTCTGTTTTAATGAGTTTGAAAAAGAATCTCAAGCTAATGCCGAGTGAAAATTTAAAAAGTTGGCCAGGGGAACGAAAAGAAGAAAAAACTTGGAGACGGTGAAGATGAAACATAAGAATTCATCGTTTTTTCTCTTTTCAAAATGCAGAAATGCAGTATCGTTTTGATCACGAACATTTAATAAATAGCCAAATTCTTGAATTTTCTTCAATATCGAATGGGGAAATTGAAAAATTTCCTGTCTGCGTATGACAACAAGGAAAACCACATCTCATTCGTAAACCCAAACAGACGTGTGTTTCCTCCTCTACATCTCATAGAAAATGAAAACAGCAATATGATTCCAAAAAAATGCACACAAGTCAAACGACAGATACGACAGCGAGTAGCGCAAAGTTTCTTTCTGCGAAATATATTTTTGTAGATTCTCGAACTTTGTTCAAACCATTAGCAGATACTTATTTACAGCTGGAAGATTCATTCGCGCGAAAACACTTGGACAAACTCATTCGTGATCCACACTATATTTTAACGATTTCTTAGGTGTAACCTCAAGTTTCGACATGTGTCAGTTCGTGTCTGCCGCTTATTACATTCTGTTGTTATAGAGAAGGTTAGAAAAAAAATTCATGATTTTTTTCAGACTCTAATTTGTACACTAGAATAATAAGCACCTCTGAAATTTTTTTTTCCAATATTTTTATAAAAATTCATTTATAAAAATACATTTATAATTCTGGAGTTCAACGCTCCGTTTTCGAGATCTGAGGAAAAAAATTCAAATATTCGTGATTATGATGTGAAACGTTTTGAGCTACCACCCGTGGCATGATTTCCTCTTTGTTCAGGCGCTGTGACCGTTGCCAACATTCTGAAAAATTCGAGACCCACCCATCGAAGTGCATAATACTTGAAAATAGCGGTTTTCTCGAATTTGCCGGAATTTTTTCAACTTTAATCGCTCGTATAGAACAGAAAAAATTATGCTCGAACCTTACGAATGATCAAGTGAAATATTTTACCTGAAATCTCGGAAGCTTGTTTTTCTTCCCTTTGCAAGTGTAGACATTTCCACTCGACAATAATAACGAAATTAATTGTCAACGATACGGGCGATTTCGTTGCTATTCGTCGACGCCGAGACGATTCGTGCAAGATTTTTTTTCCAACCAAAGATTTTCAGTTGAAAATCGGATTCTACAGCTTCCACTATTTGTCCAGGCAACAAGTATAATGTCATTTAGCAATAATCCCTTGAACCACGTCAATGATTGCAACAATCATAATGCTAGGCTTTGATGGGCACCAAACAACTTCGAAAATAAACATCCAAGCCACGTCACGTTTCCGTTTCAGTAGTTCAATAGTCTTATCACGTTATTGATAATGCTCCATTGATGAAGACATGTGCTTGCATGGTTTAAGCTTCGAAAAGGGAGGGAGCGAAGCATTAATAGGCTTAAGGGATAATCAGAATTACAAGGTATCCTTCAACGTATAATCGTATAATGTGAAACAATAGACTAGGCTCTTTATGGGACGAAGTAACGTAAGAGCCGGAAACTGAACACAAATGAGACAAGAACAGCGAGTGTGAACGTGGGAGGAGGGGCGAGGTGAAGGAGACAAATAACTGAAAATTACTCGAGTATCTTTGTTGTAATAATGAAACAGTCGAACGGCTATGCCGGAGGCAATAATAATAATCTTACAAGAGCTTGAACAGCAACGGAATGGATTGAAATAAAACAATCTTTGCTAGTACACGATGCATCGATCCTCGTTCCTGAAGTAAAAAGTTTTTTACTGGCGTTCGTGAATACTAAAATATGCACCACAATTGTCAATGGCAACGAAACCGAACCATAAAATCAAAATTGACTTTTTTTTATTATGTCATAACGAAATTTCAGTGACTCTGTGCGATACAAAATGTGGTTTGATAGAAAAGAAAACTCCCAATGTCTCGAAAGTGTTCAAAAAGCTTGGTCAAACTCCGTTGACTCTTTACGTTGTCCATTACGAACAGCATCAATTAACAGAAGAATGGCAAAACTATCAAAGTTTCATTTGCGGATCTAGACACCTTTGTAGATTGACAGAGATTTCCATTTCCTGAAAATAGTTCACTTCATCATCGTTCTTTTTCGGAGAAAATTGTTTCTCATTTTTGTCATTCCACAAATATTTCCAGAATTCCACCGTCACTGTCTACGCTTCACAGGGACAAAGAAATCTCTGCAAGATTAGAGAATTGGAGTGAAAAATGCCTCAGGACGCATCGCGTCGTCAATTTTAGATTTTTCGGTTCCCGAAGTATTGTCGACACCGGAGCCCGGCTGACGGAACGTTACCGTAGCTCGGAGTGACGATATTCGTCCTCGACAAGCACTTGCCCCTTTCCCGTTCTCCTCCTCCCCCATGATGCATATCTCTTCCTCAACTCGATCACCGCCGGCGAAGGGCTTGAGGAATAGTCGACGATCGGTTGCCACTTCCGTTTGGATCATCACCTCTGACCCAGCTGATCCGCGCTCTGACAAATACATTTCCTGTCAACTGGCCGTTAATCACGATAAGCGGGTCGTCTACCCAGCATTTCAAGCGCCAGCTCCTACCCCAACTCCGCCATCAACGAGCCTCACCCTTTCTTCGCTTCCCCCAATTTCTCCTGGTGATCCTTCGACACCATGAGCCATTGCACATCTCCTGGAAGGATTACAAAAAATGTTGAATTTCCGACAGGAAATCATTACGATTACCCGTTTCCCTGATTTTTTATTTATGGCCATCTGGAATGTTTCGTTGTACTAATTTATCTTGTATACGACGACGAACTCTGACAAGTCCCTTCTCCTTCGACTCGTCGCAGCGTCTTTTCGAAATTTCTATTCGGATTTTCATAGTTTTCCGAATCCTTCTCCGAAGGATGAGCGTAAAGTAAAATTCTATTTGCACTTTATCACTCCGAAGATGTACAACGCGATACGATTTTCCATCAACTACAAAGCCATTTCAACCAGGCCAACTTCCCTCATTCCATTCCGAATGCTCTCCTCCTGGGTTGTTCATTCTTGTCAGCGTGGATGTTACCGTGAACTAGTTATGGCTGCTCGTCTTTATTCCAGTCACAAGTGACTTTCCTCGTGCACCAATGAACCGAGGGGCTGTAACTCATATTCCTAAAGGTACCATAGCCATTTGGCATCGGACCCGACTGCGTCTCGGATCGAACGAAATAGTGGATTAGTAGGAAATTCATTATGCTGCCGGGGCGCTGGGATCTCAGGGTCGTTGCAGCATTCAAGGTCAGCGACGGTCATTCGGGATCGTTTCTACTGCGAAACCTGTTGGTGCCTCGACGGGGGAGCTTCGCAAATCTCTAGAGACACGTCAAAAAAGAGCCCTCGTGCCAAAACTCCCTTGTCATTTTCCCACTCGTCTTCCAACCTCACAACCTCACAGTTCGTGTGAAATGGCACCCCCTATGATTCGGGGATATACGAAGAGAGATAATAGGAGTTTAACCGGCTGTTTGGTCTCCGGTACATCCAGACCCGAGAGAATTATCGCGGCCTCCCACTTTGTCGCAACTTTTGAAACTTCGTTAAGCACATCGACCTCCTGCTCGCAAAGCCACGCACATCTTGTGTCGACACAAAGTTACTTACATTCTTTTTTTCGTTTTTGTTTTCCATTCATTTTGATTTTGTTTTTTAGTTTTTGTCCTCTTCACGAATCCTCGAACGTCCACTGCAGTCAAGAACTCGAACAATCTGTCTTTGATTTTCTTGCACAAGTCAATCTGCAGATTCACCTGACATTGAGATTTTTTTTAGATGCATTGTAACTTTCATTCGAATATCTCGATGTTTAGTTCATGTAATGCCGATCAATACTCACGCTTATATGAATATTTAACCTTTTTCTCTTGATTCTGATCTTATTTGAAAAAAAAACTATTATGTTACCCACAAAATATTATCTTACGAAATATATCGTCAATTTAACTAATCGCGCCGTTATTCTATAACGAGTTATTTGCACAATTGTTATAATATAGCACAATACAACGAGCGCGCAATAGAATGAAAAATTTTAGGTCGTAATTATGATATGATTTGAATAAAAAAGAAGCTACTTGCGTCGTGGCTATTATGTAACTCGAAATAAATGTTTTCACAAGTGGCTTTTGAATATAGGCACACTGTGAACTTCTCTACGAGTCTGCTTTAAATAGCTCGAATCTCCACGTGCCTGCTAGTCTAATCCGAACTTCTGAGAAAAACTGCGATGTTACTGTGTAAGTACAACAATATTTTGATATCATTTCAATGTTTTCGTCAAAAAACCTTCGTATAATAAAAAAATAAAAAAATAATCAGGAGCTACTGGTTCGCCATAGTGAATAAAAATTAGTGAATCTTCGTCCAAAATAAAAAGTACAGATCAATGATTCAATTATTTTCTTTTCAAGTATACATTATTGGGATTGTCACATGGTCGATTGCGAATTGCAATGGTGGGCCATTGGAAACACTAGTGGCTGATAACGTTGCAGAACTTCTAGTCGACCATATCCTCAATCATCTTACTCCTCCTCGGATCGCACATCTCGCCCATCTCTTGGACGAATATGAGAATCATCACAAAGCCAAATCCATCGCAAATAGCCTCAACGATTTTACAATGAAAGCTTATGAGGTACGATAACTGAGGCAAATATTGAATGAGAAAAATTTTGGAATGCGTGGTACCATAGCATCTGAAATGAAAAATTCATCGAAATCAGTCCAAATCAATCGAAAGTCCCATGCAAAAACGTAGGATATGACAAAGCGCTCAATAACGTTATGCGAGACTTCATTTAGCTAAAGTTGTGGGCATTTTTAATCGATTGATGGTTCACGCTAATAAAATATAAAAAATGTGTTTTCGCACGTTTTTTAAAATCAGTTTATCGATTATCTTCATTCTATCAACAGTCTATTGTGCGTGACGAATATGAAGACATCATTTTCTCGCCCTTCACCACTTACATGAGTCTCTCGATGCTGGGTTACGGAGCGAGCGGGCCTACCGAAGAACAAGTACACGCACTCCTTGAACAGGACTTTTACGAACCTCTTGATGCACAAAAAAAATTCTCAGCTATTATCGATCTATTAAATGTGAGTCATGGTGAAAAATATTCAGTATCTTTCGCAGCATTCGGGAATGCGAGATCGAAGTTTTTTCAATTACTTAAGAATCGAACTTTTCGGATTCAGATATTATTGTTCTTTGTTCGAATCTCAAGTTTGGTGATTTTTCATTTTTCAATAGAAATTTATAAGTGAAATTGCTAATTCGAATATTGCTCCAAATCCTAATTTCAAACATCTTTTGACATGAAATTTTTTGCAATTTTACTAAAAGGTATAACGCTATTGACGTTTTTCAGGGTTTCTCCCCATCAGAATTCAATATGAAGTACAAAATTTTCTACCCTAACATTTGTGCACCTACGCCCTTATTCAAAAAAATAGAAAAAATATTTCGAATACATTCAGGAATTGTAGATTTTCGGACATCACTTGTACAAGCTAAAACAACAATAAATAATTGGTTCTCGGATAATAAAGTGGGGCTCTCAAATATTAGGTCAACTCAATCAGGTAAAGATGACTACTTTAACAAAATTCAAATATCGTTTCCTCTTTTAATCTCGTTATTTTTTAGTTATAAACGATTTGAACGAAGATACGAACATGGTGATCACCAATGCAATTTTCTTCAATCGCAAATTTGAAAGAGCACTGAGTGTCGATGTACCACGATGGTTCCCTGATCACGAACAAGTACATGCCAAGCACGAGCGTCAATATTACGTTGCAGAAGGCATTTACAGTCATGGCGAAATACCTGAAATCCACGCCAAGTTTATCGAACTGCCCTATCAGGTAATAACAATTTTACAGTTATTTTCCAAAAATAAATCTTCAGACTTGCGATTAATCAAGAAGCCCCAAATATAATAAAATTTGGAAAAAAATACATTTTCAAAACAACGAATCATCAAACCGTCGATATTCAACTATCCTGAAACACTGAACCAGATAACCAAAACCTGTATCAAGAGAGTTAGAAATTCTTGAGAACCAAAATCCTGATAGTGCGAAGAAATTTTAAAATATTCGAAATTAAACATGCAACTTATTTTGATTGAAATGAAAATACAACTGAATAACTCAAAAACGTTCTAATTATGAACTGCTTTGATCCGCAGAATAATGGTGAAAAGGTCAACATGAGTATGTTCATCGTCATGCCTGGAATTGACGGCAGTTTTGCTGAGATAGAAAGTTTCATCGACAAAATCACTATGGAAATACTTCTGAAGCGTTCGTATGCTCGAATTAAAGCCTCGTTTCCTTCATTGTCTTTTTCAACGGTTCGAGAGTTAACCCTGCCACTGGGGCATGTAAGACTGGTTTTATTTTATTTCTATCAAATGCACGTTTTATTCATTCGATCATTTCGTTCTCGAGTGTGTTATCTGAGCTAATTATTCGATCATTTTCATTTCCAGTCACTCAGAGTGCCGGAGATATTTTCCCCTGAGGCTGATTTCTCGAGATATTTCGACTGTCCCAAACAGCACGTTACGAAGTTCATACAAAAAAATATTGTTGTGATGCGAACCGATGGCGGCGAGTTACAGCAACAATCGAATGGTTTGTTACTGGCATTGTCGTCGATGTATTTTATCGAATTTTCAATTAACGTATTTCCAAAATAAAATTGAAGATGCATAAATGATTCAATGTAATCGAAAAGTCGAGGAGAAAACTTCGTGACAGAAAAAAATGTTCATTTGCAGCTATTGTGCCAGGAGAAAATTTGGAACGTTGGGAAACGAATTCAACGGATATTGAATTCGTCGTGGATCGTTCGTTCATCGTCATCATCGCTGTAACGAGTCCGATTCCCTCGATTCTCTTGATTGGTCAACGTCAGAAGTAGGAGAAAAAAGACGAAATTCATGATTTGTGATAAAGTTTTGCGAAGCCACTAGAATGTAGTTGGATTAGCTGATTCGGTTTTTCCGGAGTTTGAATCCAAAGCGTTTTCACGTCTCACGTTTGTAACGAGCTGGTCAACAAATGCGATATTTGAATATAAAAATCTCGCGCGTCAGGCGATCCCTCTCCAAAATCTCTAAGACCTGTCTCTCGCGCATGATCAATTGATCAATACTAGCGGTCCTTGCTAATCGTCAGGCGAAATCGTTCTCTTTCGTTCCGGGGCCGTCAACAGAACAACACCTCCGATATCGCTCGTCTCAATACTCCGACCAATATTACCAGGACGTCCTGCAAAATTCGCATACTCGGTGTGGCCACCCGGATTAATAACTTCGTTACTTTGAGAGCTGTGAGCAGGAAGCCCCGGAACACATGAAAGAGCCAACGAGGGAGACCCCGCTAATTCTTGAGATAAGCAATATATTTTCTTTTCTTTTGTAACCAATGCATTTGTGAAACACGGCCTGTAAAATTGTTGAATGTGTGAGTGTGTGTTGAGTGTGAGATGGGAGGGGTTTTAAAAAGATCAGGTGGATTGGACGAATGGTCTGTATGAAATCAAGAAATGGACAACTTGCGTGTACAATAATCTATATATATAAATTCACGAGTCCAAGTGTTTTGAAAGAGGTGAACTCAAATAAAATAATAAATTGCTACACGTTTATCCATACACTGATACGTGTAGGTGAAAACTTTTTGAAGATTTATGTTGTGTCGGATATTTCTATGTTGTTGAGAATAAAGGATTCCACTGGAATTATCACACCTCGGAAAGCCAACGTGGCTGAATTAAAGCTTTCCAATTTAATCAAGTCCCTTGTGATTATTATCAATAATGTGTAACCGGTGGCATCAATCGGTAAAAAAATTGTGGCATTAGGCCATGCAACGGCCATTTGATACGTCGCGGACGAACGATTCTGCCACGAATTCGTGCCATCGACAATCCGTGCCCTTCCCGATACACTCTAAGCCCTTCAGCATACACGCTTGTGCATTTAAGCATGAACCACGTGCCCGAAAACAGTCCAATCGGTTCTCACTCGATCCGCATTCATCACACGCAACATCGGACAAACGTCGATAGAGCGCGCTTGTTATTTACGATCATAATCAACGAGTACGCCGTACGTCATCGCAACTCGGAATTCGGTCAACCTTCTTCACGCCTCTGCGAGCCAATATTTCCGATGTTAACTGCCGAGCCTCACGATTCTTCGTCATTTGCCAAACGACCAACCTCCAAACTACCCCCCGAGCGAGCATTCTAGTCTCCCGGAAAAAATACACTCTCAATTGAGAAGCGAGTAGTAAAGTTTTATAAATCTTTTTGAGGGAGCTGGTGCGAACTTTAATGGAGGGAATTGGAGGATTCGGTGTTGGGTTTTCAGGGGCCAACTGATCCGTTACGTGAACGCTTCCTAACGAATGGTGATTCTTTCAAAATATCAGACCGTTAGTTAACGACAAAAATTGTGTGGACAATTTTCTGAGGAATCATACTGAGAAAAAATGGATGAGAGTATGGGAAAAACAAGAAAGAACGACGAGAGAAAAAGATTTTTATCAAAGAAAGCTCGGCGGAATTTTAGTGGTGAATAAACTTGTGAATTTAAATGAACAGGTTGCAAAATCATCATTTCTCGCCATGAGCATCGTTCAGCAAAAAAAAAATTAATGTTTGGGGAGTTTTTTTACGAAAAAAAAAAAAAAACATACTCAACTTGTGAAAAATTTATGCAAACTCGTATTTTTGTGTTGAAAATATGCATCGCAGTTTTTATGCATTTTAGATTGTCCCACACTCCATTTCAAAGGTTGGAAGTTGAAAAAGTCGCAGTGACTTGAGCAAAAAAACAATAGAATTCATGGTCTCCGCTCCAATCTAATTTGTCTTCACGAATGCATGCAAAGCCTCCTCAAGAACTGGCTATGAATGCCGCTGTGTCATTAGGGGTCATCGATCTCATCGAGTTTCGCAAACCTCTCATTCCAGGACAGACTGTAATTATTCAGAATTAGCATGGGGAGAACCGAGAGGGATATTCAAGGACGAAAATGCTTTTTACTGAAAAATACAAATCCCATGATATTTTTATACACAAAAAAAAGGATTAAAAAGGTGTGTGGGATTGAGGAAAAATGAAATAAAAGTGCAATAGTAGCCTCGTTCGGAAGACAGCTCGAAAGCATAACCTCAAATCCTCTGCTCATTAGCGAGGGAGTTCCTCGCAAGCGCTAACGAGTGTACTTAATTTCTGGACATCAAGTTCGTAAGAGTTGAAGCACTACACTTGTATAGAGTACACCACGCGAGGGAAAAGGTGGCTGAAGAAGGGTTGAATCTGTCGGTTTCTTAAGTAGAAGAATTTCGAGGAAATAAATTGCAGAATTCGCGAGATAGTAAATAATTAGCAATGATCAATATTCGTCTCCAGGTGCAAAGAACATTTTCTCTGTTGCACACGTGCCATTTGCCTGACATGAGTCGCCTTACGAACCGATTCAAGGGTCTGATGCAGACGTGTCGAAAGAGGGGGAAAAACTTTTCATCCCAGAATAATGCGAGTCGTAATAGTAGAATAAAATCTGTTCGCAATTTCAGTGACACTGTAAAACGAACTATGAATGTGTGTTGAGAACAGGACGCGAAGGAATCATTGCTGTTGCACAGAAATATAAAAATGTTTAAAAAAGTGCAATCGCCGCTGCTCTGCATCACTGCTCCGAACTTTTTCCTCCTATAATCAGGAAGCACTTTGAAAAAGTAATATGATACGATATGATTTTCTCGAAAAAATAGGGACGAATGCAGCTTTCGCGAAAAGCGTAATAGAGAAAAACACATGTTAGAGCCATTAAGCCTGCCCTTCTCTGTGTGCTAGTTTCTCTCGCTCTGTCTTTTCCACCGTTTCCATTCCTTTTTGTCGCTTTAACCTTGTAAATAGAGCAGAAGCTTTGCAACAAAAGCTGCCCGAGCGGTGTTGCTTCGAACGAACAAGTTTAGCTCTCGCACACGTGGATACGCGTCCGTTGTTCACCGTGCTTGTAATGTCCCTAATGCGAATCCCATTTTGCATGCAGGCTGCTTATTACGGGCATATGGGAACATGGGGAGCGAGAAAGAGAAGTATGAAACTCTACGCCAGCTTGGAACTCGTAAAAGAAAATAATAAAAAATCATATAAAAACAGAAATAAAAATTCACCCGACTATTATTTCCACACATATACATCACTGATTTTTTTGTTTTCGATATGAAAAATGGCAAAAAAATATTCCCAAGCATTCTGCACTCCCCATCAACTGAAAAAAAATACTCCATTTTTTTAATGCATCAAACAGAGGCGAAATAATAACACAAAATACTGTCGTATCTCAGTTCTTGGTTCCCTGCAATGACACCATGCTTCTCGGGGTTCCTAACAACAGCATATAACATCTCAATGTTTTTACGATTTGATAATTAAAATTGAATGAAAACTTGATGAGCGAGACTCCGAAATAAACGTATGACAATTTTTTAATTTTTTCCCCCTGTGTAAGCACGTCCTATGATTAATAATTTGAGTTATACTTTTGCTACTTTTTTCGTTAATCGTATTCGGATTATATTCTCTATTCGTGCTTCCTGTATTGCGAATATAATCGCATTATAAATAAATTGTACAGCACCAGCAGGAATAAAAATGTACGTCATTGGTACTGACATCATGCGAGCCACGCTTTGAATCGGATTCCTGCTAAAATCCTATTTCCGCATTGCAGATGAGCATTCCTGTTGCGAGCAGTCAATGAAAGCGTTTTGGGATTTGGATTCTGATGAAGAAATAAATAATCATCGAATCACCATTAATTTAGCCATCATCGATGTTCGTTTAAATGCGTCCAATGACGTCCTTTGAAATCCTCGTACGTCAGGTTAGTGTGAAGAGTCAAAACAGCATCCGAGGTCCGAGATATTTATTGGAAATGTCAATGTTGGGGGATATGAGAGAAAAAAGGGGCCAGAAGTAGCTGGTCCGTCAACAAGCAAACAAAAAGGGTGTCCTCCGACGCAACGAAATCTGGACAGCAATGCCGGGGTCAGTAACCGTCTTCTGGCCGTTCCCACCCAACGAGAGGCAATCGTTATTGCCCGTTGGGCGACGCTCTTCGCGGACGGCGTCGCCTCTCCGCCCCGCCGCGCCGCTCGTCTTCGCGCCCATATCCGCCGACCCCCCCACCTTGCATACTCCTCCGCAAGCGAGGCAATTTATCGCCCTCTTGTTTTATTGGTCCGCCGTTACTAGGAGCTTTCGTCCGATATTCGGGTTATCGCAAGCAGATAACAGGAAACGCTCTCGCTCACCCGTGTCGCTGGCAAAGCTAGTTGATAGTCGCCTGCATCAAGAGTTGTGTCGAATCGTAACGGAACTAGTTCCGAAGAAATAGCATAAAAACAGCCGGAAAGCACGAGCTAACTGGAAATGAAACATCGGCATCGGGAATTCGGAAGCAGAAGGAAAACTGCGAGAACGGAAACGTTCCCTTGGGAATTCAGCACTCGTAAGATCATACTGCATGAGCGAACTCGGTGATGAATGAGAATCGAGAGAATCAACAAGGAAGCGATGGGAAGGAAAAATTATCACAAAAGTGGTGCTGCATCAGGAGTGAGACGAGTTTCATTTTTAAAATCTTGTGTACGAAACAAAATGTTTTACACGAAGAAAATGAGGCCAAAAATTCTAGAGGAATATAGTATCTCGCGGGGACAGTTACTAAATTGCAGCATTCATTCGAAGAGCAGTAATAAGAATTGTTTTATTCACCATAGTAAAGACCAATACCCTTACCTTTTATTCAAAAGGCTCAACAGTCTTTTTCTCTATAAGCATAGTAAAAAATGTTTTCAGTCACTTCAAATTTGTGATTTAAATTTCTACTTGTCAGTAAGTGCTAGACTGACACGATAAATAACACTCGAAAACAAAATGAAATATAGTTGTCACGTGCATCACTTTTTGCTATGGACATAAAACTGTTGAGAATTGAAGGGACGAAAAACAGTAAAATTGAAAAAATACTATGCTGTTTGTAATCGGTGGCTAAATACTTTGAAAATTCTTGAAAAATAATATATTCCTCACTATACGAAACGAATACGTTTTCTCCGTGTGAGGTGAGCCGCATGTGCTTTTGCAGGGTGCCAATAATTTTCTATATTTATCGAAAATTCATTCATTTAGTTTAAGGAGGGTGGCTAGGGACGATACAATGTTGCCATGCTAAACCATGTAAAATACATTAAAAATTTCAAAATTATAAGTATTTAATAAAATTTGGTGAACATATTCTTTAGAGTTAAATTTGACAATACAAATTTTTTAAGATTTTTCTTCTGTACAGTTATCGAGTAATTGATCACCTAAGTTCACGTGTATAAGCATAGCGTTTCCATATATATATAGGTATATATTCCGGGCATAAGAAATCTGCTTTAATGCGTAATTATTCGATAACTAAGCAGAAGAAAATTTTGAAAAAAATTGTGTCTTCGCACTTGATGTTGAAGAACATTATCACCAAATTTGATCAATTTCTTATCAATTTGACGAACGTAGCCACCCTCCTTAAACGTTCAAGGAATGAAGCACGTAAGAAGCATTTGTTGCTTAAGAGTATTTGGTGCCACAATTAATTGGAGTCGCGTTGACCAGGACTGACAGCATCTCCCATCACCCGAGATCTGAGCATTTGTTACGAATGATTACAAATGTGTAACACAATTACAGCGAATCAGAGAAACACGCAAATCCAAAACTAAGAGTGTGACGCAGTCTGCTCACTTGTAAGGATGCGTGAGTCCAGTTTGGGTGTGTAAATTCGCGGAGGATGAGAATAGACAAAACGGTATATATCGGGACGATAAGAAGTTGAATAAATTTGAAAATCGTGTAGCCAAGAAACGAAATATTGGCAGAAGGAAATCGTGGATTCTGGGCCCTTCGAAGAAATAATAGGCACTGAAACAAAGAGCCTGTGGGAGTATTGAAGTTGTGCAGGAGACCGAGTTATACACGTGTGAATTTGAGGGGTGAAGAAATGAAAAGAATGGAACGAAAGTTATCGAAAACTGTGGACTAAAGGGTAGGTCAGGAACGTTACCATTGCGTCAAAGAGGGATGAGAGTGAAGGGCGAGAATGGGGAAGAAAGAGACGAACACAAGAGTTCTTCATCCGCAATGAATCGTGCTTTTTGTTGTTATATTTCCCGAGAGCTATTAAGAGTCCACCCTTTTTTCCTCGCCCCATCTACCGTCACATAGCTCATTCTTTTATTTTCATCAGCGCGCCACCCTTCCCTCGATCTTTTTCTACCATCCGTCGGATACTCGGATTTTCTAACGGGTTCAGCTCCGGAGACACACTTTCAACAGACGCATCCTATATTCCGTGCTACGTAGAGTTAAACATGCAGCTCCGAATTCCCCAGACTCCAGTTATCCATGCCTCCACCTCTGCTCTGGCACGGGACACGTTATGACGTTAAATCTCCGCGTTAAAACTTTTGCAAACATTCAATTTTTCTATCGCTCCCTGCCGCTGACCCGATCTCGCCCTCGTGTGGGAGTGACATTTTTTGCTTTTTGCTTCCTTTTGCTTTTTCGTTCTCTATTCCGATGCGTACCTGGTTTCGCAACCCGTTGCTTGATTGATGGGAAGGGAAGATTAAAACTGAAGAAATTCGTTGTCTCTAGTAAGGATTTCAATCAACAATATACAATCGTTTTTGAGGTGTCATTCTTTTTTTCATTTCTCTTTGCCATTCTCATTTTATTTTACACAAATAACAAGTTTTTTCTCCTTCGTTCTCATCTAACTCCCCCCCCCGGCCCACTCATTTTCTATTCTTTGCTGATACGTAGATAGTCGAATGTATATTTAAGCATAACGATCGCGCAGATATGAGCCTGCCAATAACACGGAGTATTGCAAACCATTAATGAGCCATCCTTTTTACGACTCGGGACGCCCATAACTCCGAAACTTACGACCGTTTACGCACGTATTATAATGCAAACCTATCGTACGGTCTGCTCACACAAATTATACTTGTATGTATATAAATATACGTGTATCTGTGCAATATTGATTTACGCTCATGTCGCATCTATATTAATGATAGTTATTCGCTCATGTATTTATGGCGATCCGGAATAACTGAATAGGCACACACGTCTGAAACATACACGATATTCAGAATAGCTTTTCCATCATGAATACGAGAAATATTGAAATATATAGAAGGCTCCAATAGCCTGCACTGAGATTATTTCTTGGTCGCGGTTTAACGATTTACCGAAAAGCTTTGAATGAGATGCAACATTGAAAAAAACATGGAAAGGATTGTAAAATGATGTGACAGAGTGGTTCAACTGGAAGTTTCATTCTCGATACTTTTAATGTATTTGAAATGAATTAACTTTGATTTTTTAAAGACGCTAAATAAAATGTTTTGACGAAGTATTAATCTGTGATAATGCAAATAAAGCGCATCGAAAAAATGTATATATTTTAGTGTAGAAGAAGAAAAATAATTCTCAAATATATTTTGCAATTGTATATAAAACTTTTGAACCTTCGGACTCTTCGGTAACGGAAAAACACGACTTGGTGTTTTTCACGAGCTCCATGTTCGAAAGTTATCGCTTTTGTTGAACTCGTTCTCCGGGGAAATTTCGTAGATCGCTGGCATGCCAGGTAGCACACAAGTATAAACACAAATTCATACAAATATCAAATCTACATGTATGGAGTGTACAAAAGGTGAAAGAGAGATAGAGAGCGCGGAATAACGGTTTCCTAATTACTGGAAAATACGCACGGGCAAATATTTTCTTACCATTACTATATTTTTGCAGTCTATATATTTATGCAGACTTATGTATATAGATGTATTTTAATTTAAAGGTACGGAGCGAATTCTCACATGGAATATTCATCGGGCATGATAAATCTACCACTCAGAATAGCAGGGCGGGAACGACTTAAAAAAACAATTGAAAAATCTACTGTTCTGGCATTTTCTTATGGAGAAATTCCATTTCCATTACCTCGCACCGTGTAATACAAGCAATGAAATTAGCAATAACTCGAAGCACATCTAAGTAGAGCCACGATCGATTTTTCTTTTCCTTCCTCTTTTCTCCTTTCCACCTTTCAACAATGGCATCGACCGTCCATCAAAACTGACGATTATCAAAAAACATTTGCGTGAAGCGGGTGAAATGTAGAAAAATCTATTAAATGCTTTTTCGTACCTATTTCCTTGAGAACAAAAAAATTGAATTTCGATCAATTATTTAGCTAATATTCTGCTGGAAGATGATAATTTTAGCACGTTTTCGAGAGCGTATAACCTCATTCAATTATGCAGCAATATTCATCTCTTCGGATTCCCGTATTGCGGCTGTTTAAAAAAAAAATCACCGTCTTTCGGCACGTCCGTCAAAATGTCCCCGAGTTGATAACCTTCTTCCCAAATCCGTCTGATTCATTAATGAGTTTCTATCCCATTTTCATCCTCTCACTCTGGTAGCGTGGATGGAAAATTCATAGTGCGAAACATGATTGTAAAGTCAAAGCATTTCGCACATGCAACATATCGTTCGAGGCGCACGAGGGCACAGACTTTTCGCCTTAATATAGCCGCGCTTTTTTTATCTGATATTACAAACAGCCTGAGGGCTGTCAGTACTCGTTTACGACCTATTTGCCACGTCCTCTGACCGATATATCTATTTTTATACGTTGCGGGAGAATCGAGAGTTTTCTCATTCGCCACGTACACACACATGAAAATGTAATGTTGTCAAAAGCCTATCGAAATGCAAACACGCTGAAGCAGCACAGGAGAAAAGCTGTGTAAAAATAAGCACAATAATCTATAATAAGAAAAAAAAATGGCCATTTATATCAAGCTTGGATTAAAAATGGCACACTTGAATCTTGATTCCTTATAAAAATGGCTCTCTCGTTTGCCCATACGAGGAAACCGTATTATGTAACGAGAGAAACGTGAAAGCGAGAATGACGTAAAAGAGGCTGCATGGCTTTACGAGTTTTAAATTTGCAGTTACTTTTATTACTGTAAAGCAAAGTATATACCGACAGTGCTGGCACCTCTTCCGGTCTCTTTATCCTGATCGGTGATGATAAACATGGATTACTCGATGTTCGACGTGCTCGACCGTTAGACGGATTTAGAATCCAGGATGCTATAATTCGTGTGACACGAAAACGAAAAAACGAGTCCCTGGAATTCGTTCGTATAAAAAAGAAAAAACGGTGAAGAAAAAGAGTACGAAAAAAATCGAGCGAGAATGAAATTGTACGAGGGCAGCGTTGAGAGTGCGTGTGTATTTACAAAAGAAGCACGAAAATGGTATCCGGAACACGAAACTATCAGAAAATTGTTCTGCGTGTCACAGAGGGAAGGATTTCTCGAAAGGTTGCGTGTCAATGCTTCGGAAACCTTTTATAACTCCACTTTTTTCAAAGCCCCGGCAATTGCGATTTTCGCAATTAGCTTCGTCTCGTTTGAACGTAAAATACACGCCAGCCACGCATGAGTTTCGTGGAAAAAACGTGATGAAATTCAATGCTGAATTTCATAGGAAGTTTAGTTGCGGCTTTGGTTTCACCGCTGATATACAGACTGAAACGAGAGTTTGTAGCTAAGTTTGCCTCGAATACAATAAATTCTCGTCGTGGGTTAGGCTACCGAAGAATATTTAATCAGGTTCGACAAAAAGGGAGCGCAGTGGGGCTCCGACGCTTGAAAAATTCACGAAGTAAAACTAGATGTGCGGAGTCAGCAACAGTCGCAGAGCTTAAGTGGCTTCGCGTAGATGCTTTTGAAGGAATAACAAGCGCATCTTAAGCCCGTCGACGTCAATGAACAACTCGACGTCTTTGAGCTCAACCGAGCTCAAGCTTAATTGCCTCGGCCATCTTTCCACGCGCAAAGCCTCGAGTGTAACTAACTTTTACTTTTAAAACGGCAGCGTCCTGATCGAGGCTTCTGATGTTACGAAAAATATCTGTGTGCCCATTGAAATGACATGAACAAAAAAACTGAAAAAAAAAATCAGTTCAAGCCACTTATATCTCAAGGATATCTCTGCGGTGACATACTCCTGAGCATATATTCACCGATGAGATTCGTTACAAGTATACAAACGAGTCTTTGATGCCCCGGATTCTCATCGACTGGCTTTGAGAAGGATCGGATTATCACGATTGCTCGGAGGTTTAGATTACTTTTAGAAGCTCATATTGCACGAACTAATGATCTTCGCCACCGTTCGAACCCGCCGAATTCGTGTCGATTACGTCCCACTCAAAATCGGATTGTTTGAAAACAAAAGACAATGAGAAAAGTTGAAAGTGAAAGGACCGGAAGTGAAAAGACAGGATGAAAAAGCAGCCTCAGCACGACTCGGTTCATAAACGGAAAGGGTCACCGACATTGTTTGTACTTTAGTTTTCTAAAGAACGGATGTCAAATGGAGAGACGCCAAAGTCGTCTTGTTCTGTAATAATGGGAAAGAGAGAAAAGATGCATTAACCTTTGTTCCTTTATTTCGGTCCAACAGACCCAGAAACTACGTGAAACATATCACACCATGCCACAGGCAAAAGAGCATTGTTGTCACTTAAACAATTCACAAACATATGTCAATTTTTGTCCAACGCCACTACCCACCAGTCCTTCCTGTCTTTTCAGCAATGAAGGACATCTCGATGACACTTTACCTTCGCCGCTCGATGCTATTGTAGCGTCCACGTATATCATTTAGTTCATTAAGAATCCATGAAAATGGCAATGACCCTCCTCGTGTTGTGTCCAGCACAGGATGTGCATCCAAAAGAGGCTTTTTTTCTCAATCATTACTTCGGTAATGATTTGGGCTTTGTTAAAACGAAGCCTTTTCGGTTCTAGAAAATGTATGATTTCTAAAAGGCAATGGGAATTTGATTAGGATTCAGTGATTAGGATGAAAAATATTATAATAATTGATTCGGAGCAAGACTGATCTCACACGAGAAGAGAATTTTCACGAGACTCGCGTGAAACGATGATGTACTGTGTCTTGCTCCAGTTTGAGGATTTGAGAATTCATTGATGAGACATAACTATAGAATTGAGGTAATCGATATGATAGTTTTTGCGGAGGAACTTCATTGAATTAGAGAAAAAACACGAGTGAGCAATCGAATAGAGCATAGAAATGATCACACACAAATACAATATGATTATCCTAATAAAAGTGTTAATTAACAAGAAACGTCTAGTTTTAGTAAACCATCTGACGAAATCTTGATTAGCCGTACTTCAAATGAAGGAAGAAATGTAATCTGCATTAATTCGTTTCCATCACTCGTTCGTTTGGTCACACAGATGTAAATCTCGTCATGTCAAGAAATCTTCTTGTTCTTTGGCAACTCAAGTACAATTTTAAGGGTGAAGACGCAATTGTAACACAAAATATGGATATTAGACGTACTGATTGAATATTCCCATGATGCAAACTTTACGTTCTTTTTCACCGTTCCTTAAAGAAAAACTGTCTCCAAGCAAACAAACGTCTTTACTTCGTTTGTTCCTTTTTTTTCTCTTTTATATTTATATCTATAAACTAGTCAAAGACAGTGGGACCGACCACCCTCATTGTCATAACCAATCGATAATATTAATACTCAATTCAAAGAATAAACCATTTATCAAACCACAAGTCTCTTTATTTTATAACATCTTCTTATTATTATTTTATAACAGGCTTCTTGCCACGGATCATTAGTAATGTTTACTGGTTTTTGATAACGTTTATTTCGTAGGTATTCACGATCTCATTGGGGTCGTTTCCTCGTGTTTTAGGACCTCTATCCAAATAATATTTTCCTTCAATGGGAACTTGAAAAAGAAGTATAAGCACCTCGTGACCGAAATAGTGCGCGTTGTCTCCAAGAACTGACCAACATTAACCTTAATGGTGTTTACAATCGAAGATCATTAACATCGTTAGCTAATTCGTACGTTCAAGCCTAAATCGAAAATAAATTGACTTTCTAACTCACTCTGAGTTTGTTTGGGTTGGAATTTTCGACTGGTCTGTTATCCAGACTGTTCAAGGACATTTGCATAATTTCTTAGCGGCGCAACAACACTAAGGTTCGTTTTATGATGGATGGCCGTAGCATTTCTCGGCTGTTTTTTTTTTTTTTTTTTTTATTGAGTTAGTTGGTAGTTGGACGAATTGACTTGATCGGAAAGAGAAACACATTGGAAATAATGGCTTTAGCGAGGGCTCGAAGGGTGCAAAGGGGCAGAGGGGATAGAGTTACATGCCAATACTAGAAAAATACTTGGAAGGTTCGAACAGACGGTGTGGTAAATTCAACGGTCAAGGAGAAAAATCGAGGAAGACGGCCATCAAAGTCACGTGCACGACGTGTAATCCTATCCCCGGTCCCTCCCCCGTTCACCGTAACTCTAACCCTCCGATAGTAATACAACTCGAGCTGGGTCTACGATGGGTCGGATTTCATTGGAACGGAAAAAAGGAGCAGAACGTCGCACTAGGTTGAAATGAAATTGGCAGAGGAACGATTTCAAGCCTTTAGAAGTCGTTAATCGTTATTGCGGGTTAGTGCAGACTCGAGGTGGAAAAAACACTCTGGAGAACTCTGAATCGTTTGGTAAAAGGAGTCCGAGTTCTGGCGTTTTGTGGCTTTTCGTTGCGCCCCTATAAACTCTTCCGTAAATACATTTCTCGTCGGTAATCGTTTTGATATTTCCAATAGACACTTCGATGTTGATCAGAACAGTTGATCAGCGTTAATTATAACGGTTTCCAATGAGCAATTATCAATGGATAAATCGAGAACACGGTGGTTTATTATTGACGTGAATATTCATCCTGGACAGCCAATTTATATTGTGAATTACATGGTTTCTCTGTTGATACTGAACTCAGAAATATTCGGATATTCTCAGGATGCCGGGTGTTTTCATAAATGAACAAGTTGTTATACGCCGATAATTGGAGTTAAATTTATTTGGATGTCTCATACACCCAACATTGCTTCAGCAAAAAGAAACGAGGTAACGTATGTGAAAATAGCACAGAACTTTTGTATATTTTGAAAGGGAATGACCTTATCACACGTATAAATCGATATCGATTACCTTTATAAGACATTAATTATTTCCAATTGCAAGTTTAGGCGAGATACTATTTCCTGTCCACATTAATACGATTCCCTTAACTTTTCTGACCGGACTAATTTCCAGATCGGTTAACGATGGCTAATTTTATCTCGAGCCAAATCTCATCCTTACAATTTAGCTAGAACATTCAAAGGCTTTTCTCGGACTACGATTATTCGGACGGTCCGATTTCGCACCCGTAAATTAACTCTCGAATAGTTTCTCCCTATCTTCGTATCCCTCTTTTGGTTCCTTCAACGTTTCCTACCGCTCGATTATCCTTTTTTAAAACTCGCTCAATTTTTTAGTCTCTGGTTTTCTCTCCGAAATTTTTACCGCCTGCGTTCTCTCCGGCTCCTAAAATGGACTCATTCCCGTTGACGCGATACCTCCAACCTTCCTCAATTCTACCGGAAAGCCTCGCGACTGCCCGGAAGACCTCACGCAAAATCGACCGTTTTCACTCCCTCGTTTCATCCCTTCGCCGCTTTATAACCGATCCTAGAAAGAAAGGTCAACCTGCAAGATACGCTAATCGTCGTCAGTTGAAGGCTTTCTCACAATTCGGATTCGAATAATCCTTTTTTCGAGAGAAAGAGAGAGAGAGAGAGAGAACGCGAAATTCTACTCCGACTGATTTTTATTTCTTCTTTGTTTGGCTGCTTGGAGACCAGAAACAAGCCAAGTACCGTTGCAGCATCACTCGGGTGCAACACGTGGCCGTAATGGCACTGAGAACCCTCTAGCGAAGCAAGAAGTGCAGCCCTGTGTACACCAACCTCATCCACGATGTTTGCCCAAGTCATGTCCCAGAAAAAAAAGCTTACTGCGGTTTTTCTTCTCCACGGAAAGTAACCATATTGACTGAGCCAAAAAATGTATTGTATTTGGCACCACTATGTTTTGTGTCTATCGACTTAATTGAATCGAGTGTTGATTGAATCATCGTACGATTAAATGCAGTGTCTGAATATCCATGACCCAATTCCATTCCACATTTACTTTACTCTCAACATTGGAATGTACAAATGCGTTCATAACTCTTATTGATATTTCATTTTCATCATCGATTCGACCTGACTCGGAATTAACAATTATCCGACTTCGTCTATATCTGTTGTTGTCGGGTGATTATTTCTGGATGGTTTCGAACCAGCTATTTCGAGTTTCCATGCAGGACGTGCATACGCGTCCCATATTTTTTGATCAAACGGATAATTTTAACATGTTCTTATCCCAAGTATCGGTCTTGGAAAATAATTAGAAATTCAAGTTTAAAATTGGGAAAAATCGCAGTACGAAAATTCTGTCTAAAAGTTTTCCAACAAACAGTGTTTCATCAACTGTTCTCCGTCGAGAGCTGCATGAACCCGTCCATAGACTTCGAGTGTGCTGACCGAATAAAGCACCTATTCGTTGCTCTAATGGAGGCCAAATTATATTCACATACGATATAGCTCCATAGCTACGAAAGAACAGGTTTGTTCTCGAGCCAGAATTATCCTGAAACTCTCGGCACGATTAAGATTTTTTAAATTAACGCTCACCGCAACAACCGCCAGGAGGAACGGGGATGATGGCTTACCAGGGGTGGGGGTGTGGAAATAGAACTCCTGAATTCTATCCTCAGAGAAATTTTTTCGCCTCGTGTTATGGCAAACGAGTTGGCTGCGTTGAAGCACAACTCTCTCTCATTTTCAACCCGTTTTTACGTAAACTCATACCTTTTCAATGGATAATGAGTTTTCCACAGATATAATTTTTCGAGTCGCAAACATGGACGATAATGAGAAACATTTTATACGTTTTATCAATTATATGCATAACTTATAATATTATTCATAATTAACATTGACCATGCCAGTCCCATTTAAAGATCAAGTAATAAATTATTTATCGAGATTATATCATCTCTTTGTATTCTTTAACCACCATCATCGTTATTCGTTTTATTTTTCAACTAGCCCTTTTACTGAATTATTATTTCGTCCTTCCTGTGAGGATAATTTGTTGTTATTTACACAGCAGTTTATGAGATTTCGAAATAAATAATCGAGGATGAGCTCACAATCAGTTTAATCTCAGAAATCAGCGCTATGCTTAATTTGTTCACATTGAAAATGAATTTATGTTCACTTGAAAAATTATTTCATCGTCATCAAATGAATATAGAGTGCCAGGCGATCACACGATCTGAAATGTTTATCACAAATTAAATGTGAGAGAAAAGAATGTTTCTATACCAATTTCTGATCGATAAAAAAATATCTGAAAATAATAGAATGAAGCAAGCATTCGTGAAAAAATGTATGGTTTCGATTTTCGAGAACTCACTTTTCTGATGCACGGTACCGGGACACGAGAGTTGGAAGCATCCACGTCCGTAAGACGAGGTATATACATAGGTCACTCAAAGTATACGAAAACACGAGCACAATCCTTGGAGAATTACATCACAAAAAAATGATGGATCATTCAAATCCATTTAGTGCACTTCACTGGGAAAAAACAAACAAAATAATCCGTCAGTTTTTAATTCAAAGAATACTGCGACTCGAGTCTTGAAAGGAAGTTTGTAAAAAAGTTGTTTTTCACGAAAAACTAAAATTCAAAGTCATCAGGGCTCGATTTAATTTCACTGAAAATTGAGAACTCAAATTGCAAAAGATTCTTTTTTATCGTCGTAAGTTTCGTCGATTTTTTTTCTTCAATTCGCGTAATTGAACAAGTGGTGAGCGCCGGCGAACGATTCTCGAGGTTGGAAACAATCCCTCAAGATCGTATTTTGCTTTACGTGAGTTAGAGGCTCTTTCGACTGATACGCCAACGTTAAAGCGCGCAGGTCGATCCTCTACTACTGCTTTTCTCCTCGTGATGTTGGAGAGAGTCGCACGACGTCCTCCCCTCTAACCGCCCCCCGACTCCCAAACTTTGTGCCACCAACCACCATCTCCTCTGCACCCCTTCGTCATCGAACCCCTAATCCTTATTGTCCTATCATCAAAGGCCACTCAAAAATTAACCAGTAAAAAATTAATATTGTGCCTGCAGAAGAAGACAAATATTCTGAGAATTCTCTAGCCACAAAAATGCACAGAGGAACGACGAAAACATTATCAAAATTTGAAGAATGTTCTAGAACATTGTTAAAGATCTTAAAACGAATTATTTATTTTTCATATCCTCTTGAGAATAATTTTCATAGCATTTGGTGCTTTGTAACGACAAGCAAAACCTTTCACTTCTCAAAATTATATAAAAATAAATAATTATCACTAATTAATTGTCGATTATACGAGTTAAATGTCATTAATTATTTAGAGCAACTTGAGGACGGTTGGAAATTTTTTTCCCCAAGGGCATTTTCAACTGTTTTGATTTATCGCTAAACTTTGGGACGAGTAGTCAGCAAAATAATTTCGGTAAGGGTTCGCACCGTCCATCATAAATTACCAGAGTGATTAATTTAATGGACAGGCCAGAAACGTCTTTTCGCTACTCTTCTTGTATTCGAGATACATTTAACGTCTCTTGATTGCACAGAGACAATGAGGAGACGAAGGCAAAGTTCGAGAATTCCAGTAGCTCTACCCTACCTATATAATTATTATTTTCTACGAAAGATTCTTTTTTGCGAACCATCTCACGAATCTCAAAGCGAACATTCCGTTTCGACTAATCTCGTTTACGCTCAAGCGGTTCACCGTCTTTTCTTGTGGAAAAAAGAAAAATTAGATTCGTGCTAACCTTTTTTTCGTTTTATTTCCCATTCTCTCTCTCTCTCTCTCTCTTTCTCCTTAAACGACCGTAAGTTGGAAATAGCTCAACGAAATTCCTTCGTCTATGCAGAGAAGGAAAAAAATTTCACAGTTCTTTGTGGAAAAAAATTGAAAGTCCAGTGTCTGCCGCCCTCAAAATTAGAATTGAGAAGAGTAAAAAACTTTTTCACATTCTCTTCTAATTTCAAAACGAAAAACACAAAAATAAAGTTGCCGAAGCAAAATATATGAGCTTACAACTTCGGTGTAACAGGAAAAGTCCAATATCCTTTTGAAAGATGTATAAATAATTTTTTATACGTTAATGACTCCATCATAATGTCTGAGTCCATATTAATATTGAATTATTGAAATAATACTCTACCAGCTGGTAAATACTAAAATGGACAGTGAATCTTTCCGAAGTAAGCGGCTTTCGCATCAAAGCTTTTGCCTCTTCATACGAGTTTTTTTTTTTTTTTTTGCGAACACAAAAACTCCCAACCCCGGCTGCAACTTTTGGAAAAACTGGCATTTATTTAAGGAATTTTTTAATTAAAAAAAACATATGACGAAGCTCATCCCAGGCGCAGAATTGCAGTGGTCTCAATGGCATATTTAATGAAATAGTAAATATGACATAAACGCATATTTGAACTTGGATTTGTTTAAAAGCCGTTAGGTGGCGACACGGAAGAACAATCTTGCTGGCGAAATCTCCAGCCATTCGTATATATAGCAACTGCTACTCAGTTAATATTCTATCTCCGAAATGTGCGATGTCATTGTCCATTACGAAGTTGAGTACGATCATAAAGCTTAATTAACAAGATCTGAAAAATCATGAGTGCTGGAACGCACGGATTAAAAGCGTGATTTATCATCGAATGAATGTTTAAACTGACAGTATGTTCAAATTTAGTGCACGGTAGGAAAGGAAAATCGGTTTCACATTTCCAAAGGTCAAAACGTGTTATTAATATTTCAACGAATGTTCGCACTGCCTCGGGGAACCGACTGAAATTATTGTTATCACACAGTACAGCGATTACATACGTTAATTTTCGATCGTTACAAGTCCGTAGCGATAAAGTTTAACGTCGCGAATCATTGAGCCAGAAAATACTACTCGAAGCATTCCCATATGCTTCGTCAGGTCAGTTTTAAATATTACATCAAAGTTTATCACTCAGAATGTCAAGAGTTCTCTACGAATTCATTCGCTCACGTGATTGCTTTTCTGTTCGTTTATTCTTTTTAGTTTTTTTCGTTGGATCGAGTCATTTTTGTCCACACGTATATATTGTTATTTCCAAGCCTTTGTAATATACCGAAACAATATTAAGAATTTCGAATCTTTTTGATGGTTGTTATAACAGTGATACCACAATTAATACAAATATTGTTTGCTGTACAAGAGCAGGTGCCTCGACGCTTTCGATTGATCCAAAACTAGGGCAGTAACATATACACAAAGCGGAAGCAATTGATAAAATTCGCTCATATTTAATAACTCGCACCAGTACCTCCCCCGAAATTGCATTCGTTCGGTCATCTCAATTTGTAAAATGTAATCCACTCGATGAAATACCAAGCGTACGAAATTATTAATTCATCAATTGATTGAAAAGTCCTCCTCAGAAACAATTGTTCGACAATAATTTCAATGCTCGTAAATCGTTCGGGCGATAAATGCCAATTACTTTCCGAGCGAATCAGAGCGCACGAAAAATCGGGCTGTTGGACGAATTCGTGTCTGACCAATGTCATTGGTTGTCACTTAATTTTCCTTCCAGTCCAGTCAGCAGTGCGCTTTTATTTCATTTCTGCTTAAAAAACCTAACGATTTTCAATTGCAAATTTTCCGCTGGGAATAGATCCAATAAAAATATATTTTGCAGTGTAACACAACAAAAAATGTGAATGAAAATCATCGGAAGATTTACGGTCAAATTAACGCGTGTGATCCACCGTCCACATATTTGAGGTTAGCGGAGCTCGTTTAATAATAATTCGTCATAGTCCTGTGGGACGAACTGGCAGAGTGGAGGAACAGTGCTACACGCAAGATTAAACTGCTCCTGTTCTCCTACAACGCCCTCTTAACCCCGTGGCAAGTACAATATATACAACGAGTCCGTGTATGGGCAACATACCACAAGCTCTGCCTATTGCTACTCGAGAAACTTTCGTCGCCCATTTGGCTTTCCCAACACTCCCGTCGTCATACTCCACCATCTGACTGAATAAAACGTAATGACCCAATTTTATTATAGAGTTGTACACGTTTTTACATTTCCCTGATTTCGAATGTGGTCCAGTCGAACCGTCCTAAAAACTTAAAACCAAGCGTACATTTTCGCGGTGGACAGACGGTGATTTCTTTTTTTCTGTTGGTGAGTGTGAAACCGAGTTTTCGGGGTCGAGAGTGTTGTCGTTCGAGCGCCATCTCGACAATATGAGGTCACATTCAGTTTTCCTAGTATATCTCGACGAATATGAATCTCACAAAGGGTCGTCTTCGTTGTAAGAAACTCTTTTTTTCTATGAGAAAAATTGTATGCGATTCTTGATTGGAGTCACGGTTGTTGAGTCAGATAAAAAAATATTTTTTCAACTTCCTTAACCTTGACACACGACTCTTGTGTAAAATTATTTAAGATGATTCTCATGTCTGCTATTTGTTTTTTATTTTTTTATTTCTTTTAATTTTTTGCTAACATCAATCGCTCCGTATGACTGTACGATATGAATACGTTTTCCACTGCGAAACCCATCAGGGATTCCCAATGATTTTGTAACTCATCCCTACTGCTGGAGATCAATTTCATCGAACGATAGCGTAATCACTCGAAACCTAGGCTTACAGGCGGAACGCTCTTTACACAAGAGCCAGGAGCTTCCGTATTTTTATGTGAATTATAACATTTTCGTATTATTTATTTACGTAACCCAATAGTTGTACACGAAGATTGCATATCATCCGAATTCAATACGAGGTAGAATACCCTCCATTAGTTAATAGTGAAAACGCTGCATCTGAAAATGTTTCCAATTCACTGGATCACCTGCAGTGACGTGAGTCAATATTTACACTCGAATCTACAGAATATTCATGGGATTTCGAAAAAAATTATTGTTTTATAGAAATACAAAAAAATCAATTGTCTCGTCAAACCTTGAAGCTGGTTCGGGTCTATTTGAAAAGCTGCAATTTTCTAATTGACGAAGCGAGTTATACGTAAGCGGTCATCTCGCTGATCGCTTGGCCCAACAGTGGCTCGCCCATCAATCGAAAAGGGGGAAGCAAGTTTCCTGACTTTCCGGTGGTGCTAATCATCTGAAACGTCGGCTGGACTTTGTGCATTTTATTCCTTTGGCACTCGTGCAAATGTAATGCAACAGTGCATCAAAAAGAGTGGCTGGTAGGCAACACACTTGGGGACCTTTCAGCGATATGGATAAAAATGTAAATCAGGGAAATGGGGTTGAAGTGGTGGAACGGGATCGGAAAGAGCCGCGCGAGTTAACGCAGCAACAATGGAATCGAAAGATGAACGTATAAAAACCAAACACCGATTGTTCACTGGTGAAAAATTGTATTTCAGTATTTCGCCCGTGGAAGTTGATAAATTTCTTTTTCGAGTTAGTCAAGAATAGTATTGCTCCTCTTTATTAAACTTCGTACCCTTCGGCATTGTGTATTTCCTTTGACAAAAAGTTTCATCTCGTGTTTAGGGCTCTTGACGTTTTCATGTGTACTAACGCGGCTGCCACCACTCGTTCTTTGAATACTGCCACAAGCAATTTACTCACAAAACAAATATATTCATTACACGTAATTGTAATCAATTTGAATGGAACTGTCAAAGGCTAACAACGCTGAACTCAGAAATGAGGCTCTAGAGATGTCTCGTATATTGTATATTATATTCGTAACACAAATATAGATTCCTCGGGTACGTAAAGCTCTTCCCGATCGACGCTGCACCGCAAGTACAAAGAAACATGGGCAAAAGTGACGTTTTTTTTCAACCACGTCACTACACTTTAGGCGAGTAGACCCCCCAGCTAATTCAATCAGAATGAAAGAAATTACAGAATTCTATGAGATCTGCTTCAATGAAGGGTCAAGTAAAATCGGAACGGATTAAGTTTGAGAGTGTTTTTTTTAAGTGCCACTGTCACTAGCACGAAGGAAACAAACTCTATAAAATTTGCATGGACGAATATATCGCGATTTAATCCTCAGAAATCGTGATTTTTTATTATGACTTGGAATACATTCGTTGGCTGGTGAATGTGAAGGAGCCCGAGATATATTTTAAGGTACGTCTTCCACGAGCCCGAGTACTCTACAAATAACTAATTTGAAATTGCAGTAAAGTGGAAGTGCATGCGAATAGATTGGCGAAATTTCAGGTCAGGTCATCGAACATTTGATGAACAATTGAAACTTGAAAAATCGTAAAATTTATACGAGAGCTTATGGAGATTCCATCGTCACTACATTTTTGTTCAATAATTCATGAACTAAATAATTCTGAATTCCTGATACAAACTGTTTCACTGATAGAAAAAAAATGTAAGGAATCCATAGAAATGATAATAACAAAGGACCACCGAAAGAGATGTTAACGATAGAAGTTGGAAAAATGGCAGAAACAGAAGCTTTTCTTATACAAATGCTACTTCTCAGAGGTTAGGAATCAGTCCAAATTTTGAGTGCCCGAATTTGCACCACCAGAAAACACGGTCATGCGAAAGCAATACTTTAAGCTCTGCTTGATATTAGCCGCAAGATGTTGATATTCGAGGATAAACAGTTGTTTCCTCAAATATTTGAAGAAAATTGTAGGAAAACAAAAAAATCTCGATATCTAATAGATCTACTTGGACAGAATTGGATCGAGGTGTGGGCCAGAGCGTTGGGTGTGATTGTGTGTGTGTCGAGGGGGGAAAAAAGGTGTAAGAGAATGGCCACGTTCGGAAGCCAGCAAGCGGGTTCCTCAAGGACGTGACTCGAGATTCTAGGGGTCGAAAATTCAGAGGGTAGTTTGAACCTCATCCCAATTTTGCCCTGTCGCTACGTTTAAAGTCGTGACCACACGACGCCGAAGGAACGTGGAAGAAACTGCGACCCATTCACAAGTCAGTAGAGCTCGAAGTCGTCGCACAAAAGAACTTGCAACCCCTTCGAATTCCCCGGACCCCATAAACTTCGAAAGAGACATGAAAAAAAAAAATAGAGAAAAAAAGGAACAATTGTAGTAACAATTTGCTGGTTGGAAGAAACATCGTGATACGAATTACAGCCAAGGATCCTCGAATAACCCGCTATAGACGTGATCATTTTTTTTCGATATCCAAAAGGGCGAGATGAATAATTTTTATCGTGTATTTTCAATGGCATTGCGATCAATGATTGCCTGATAATTGCACCACGAACAAATCGATACGAACTTTATTCGCAGCCTCGAAAGTCGGTTCAGTCAGGTTCGGACAGCAAGATTCGTTAAAAGTGTTTAGAACGTGTAGCCTTTGGTCTCACTATACGGTGCACAAAAGCCGTATGAGCACTACATCAAGAGATGACTGGATGAAACACTGCGCTGCTTGGAGAGCTTTCTTTCAACGTGAAACAGGTGAAAAAGAAATTCATGTGCTCGCCGACACGGAATTTTCACTTAAGGAGTTTCGGTACAGAAGTCTAAATATTAAGAAATTTATCAAATTTGGTGATAATGTTCCTCAACATCAAGTGGGAAAAGACAATTTTTTTCAAAATTTTCTTCTACCTAGTTATCGAGTAATTACGCATTAAAGCAGATTTCTTATGCCCGGAATGTATACCTATATATATGGAAACGCTATGCTTATACACGTCAACTCCAGTGATCAATTACTCGATAACTGTGTAGAAGAAAAATCTTAAAAAATTTGTATTGTTAAATTTGACACTAAATAATATGTTCACAAAATTTTATTAAATTCTGAACTTTTTGAAATTTTTAATGTTTTTAGCATGGTTTAGTATGGCAACATTGTATCGTCTGTACCGAAACTCCTTAATCTATTTTCTTGAATTTTTTCCTACCAAAGTATGATTCTTTGTTTCTCGCACCAACAATATATTCGAAATACTGAATACTACACGATGTACGATCGACTGAATAGAAAATAAAGTGTAAATGCGGAATAAATGGAATTAAATACTAGGAAAAACAAATAACAAAATAATGGAATGCTTTGAACGAAAATAGAAGCGAATCCCCATCCATTTGGACGATTATTTTTGAAAGGCGTTAAGGTAGTTCGGTAGCTGAGTGCCGTATAAAAAATATGGTGCAGCCCCCTTCTTGTGTGAACATTGTTCGTTGTAAAATAATATGTTCCAAGAATCATTCAAATGATCGTTTTTAAAAATTTTTTTTTTAAAGACACTCCAACACTGTGTTTTTTAAAATCAAAATCGTAAGAACCGTTCTCGAATTATTTCGATACACATTTTTTGTTTGAATTCCAATTCGTGGATCCAATTCGAAAGGAAAGACTCCAATAAAATTTTGTAGGATCCCAAAGGCCCCTGAATGTACTTTTCATCGATGAATCATGGTTATATTCACGTGTTGTTTGAAGGTTTATGTAATATTTTTTCTACTCTACTTTAGAACATAGCAAAGAAAAGTGAAATAAAAAAAACGAGCTTCAACTTCGTCGGAGAGAGTCGTAAAATTTCGGGCTCTTTGTCTCACTGTGAAAATTCAGGGGAGCTGAATAAGTGCATCAAGAGGTGACCCGACGAAACGAAGTCAGGAGTGCTTTCCTCCGAGGTGGTCGTGAGACGACTCACTCGAAAATAAGAGTGCAAAGAGGCTCGGAGGGTGGGAGAGGTTGTCCAGCAGAAGGAACCTGCATAAAAAAGAACTTTTATTTGCATCTCGGTGTGTGCTTCGGCATTAAAATGACTATTTTAAAATAAGCTCTCAGTAAATGGTAAATAAACTTTTCTTAGTTATGTAATAATTAAAAAGGAGTTCTTCACCCTAAAACTTTCAAATACTCGAGTTTTCTTTCCCATACCTTAAGTACTTCTGGATGGCGATGCAATTACACTTCAAACGGTGATATGGAAAAATGCATAAAATAAAATCACCCTCATTCTGTCAATCTCTCATTCGCCGGTTGGTAAAAAATGTTTACGAAAACTCGCGAACGTAAATATGGAGGGTAAGACTTTTTCAAGAACAACTAATATACGGTGAGTTAGGAACGGTGAAAACAGAAGCAGAAAAGTAAAATAAAGAACACGGTCTCTCAAGGGAGCATCGAGGTACTTGTAACGTTAAGGATCGACAGTGGTAAGTACGGGGGTGGTTTCTAGCGTTTCACGCTTTCGCTCACTTTCTGCATCCTTGAACTTGTACGAGCAATACGCGCGCCTCGATCCTAGTGAAGTCTTGTTTTTAGAGGGTGAGCTTGCTTTTTCGTTGCCTTTTCGCAGCCACTAAAAACTCACGAGGACAAATCCAGTTCCTTCGCTCTTTATTGCTTGCACGTCACTTCATAAACGCGTGAGAGAATGAATAAACTTCCTGTAAATAGAGAAATTTCCATCTACGTTTTTGAACTGCGAAAAATAATGGAATTTCATTCGTACCGGCGCAGCAGTCGTATCTGTCAAGTGACAGGTGATGCTGTTATCTGCATAAGCCTTCGGACGCTGGGCATAAAATAACTGAACTTCATCCGCTTAAAAGGCAAATCGCCACACGGAAAAAATGACAACAATTAAAATATCTTTTCATAGTCAGTATAAGGAAATGATTGTTTCAACTTTTTCTGCAAAAATTACTTTTTTTTTTTTCTTTGGGATACTCGCAACATTCCTCGCACAAGTACGGCGTATGCTCCGCTATAGGAGGAAATATAAATACTCGTGGGTTCTGAAGCAGCATTTGGAAAATTGATTAAACCAGAAAAGAAAAGCTGTGGAAACGGTTTTTTGTGAGCTCGTGAGTATTCTATAGAAGATTCTTCTCCGGGTACGTCTCCAGAGGTTTTTCTGTTCATCACTCATCTGAGATTCATTGACACGTAGACGCGGTGATATTTATTCGTGCGAGGAATAAAAAAGGGAATGAGAGTAAGGGTTGAAAAATGTACAATCGGTGTGACAGAATGGAAAATATAGACGTGGGAACGGCAGACTAATATTCAAGGTGGCTGTGGCGTGTCTCCGCGCTCGTACAAACATTCGTCGTCGCGGTGAATAACGCTGAAGCAGGGGATGCACGCGAAAGAAAAACCCGTGGGAGATGAAGGAGGGAGGGAGAATGGGATTCGATGAAATTGGAGAATCGATGAGTTTGCTAGGAGCAAAGAAACCACCTCAACCTCTCGATGTAAGGGGCGAAAGCGAAGGGTTTTGAAGCTACTGCGATGAGAACAGGACAATCAGGAGGTTCGGTTTCCTGTGCAATTTATATACATGCAAATATAGAGGGCAGTCTACATTGAAACGGCGCTGAACCACTGGAACGTTTATGCTACCAGGCAGAAAGTAGTTTTACTCTCAACTTGGATGATGTTGGATTTCAGGGACAAGGTCAAAGCCCATATTTTGCTTTTTCGTCTCTCCGGGGAATGAAACGATTTTAACCTGAAAACTTTTCCATTGTTAGCTTCTCTTCTTGGGATCCGAAGCTCCAACAATCCGCGCAGATCACCGCTCGCAGGAGAGGAGTCAAAGCACAGAAAATTTCTATACAAACGAGCGCGGCCTCGTTCCGCGTGGTGCGAAAAATGAGCGCCATCGTATTCTCGTCGACACACTGGACACAGAATCCTTTCGATGGAAATATATCGTTGGAGGGTGGGAGGCTTGAGAACCTTCTAGTTTCTGTGACTCTCGTTCACGTCGCTGTACCCAAATGTGACACGAGCGTTTTTATCATCCTTTTCCAATATTTTCTGTATTTTTCGTTCTTATCTCGCTTTCTGAGACGTTATCGAGCGTGAACCTCATGAAGAATCGTGCGAGATCGAAGGCCTTCCTACACGTAAAAAATATCGAAAATGACCGATAACGAGAACGAAATGGCTCGTCCCAACGGTCACTCGCCAACGGTTTTTTCAAACGGAATATACACTTTATCGGCCAATCTGACCGCAGCAAGCGAATCTTTCGTCAGGCAAAATTTCTTTTGGTCCATTTATCCTCGGCCTTACGGTTTATTGGAAATTCTCACGCGTTGTCCTGCTCGAATAAAAACTTATCCCCAGCACTTAATCTTTCGACGGACGCTAAGTATTTCATACGCGCGTGCGAAGGTCTTTTTCATATTTTCCAATCAATTTTTTAATGTTTCCCTAGATCGATCCTATTTTTCGTGATTCCCACGTGTAAAAAGCATGAATCGTTAAGTAAATAAAATAAAAGTACAGTATTTATCCGCACCAATGCTTTTTTTCCCTGTAAACGGAAATTTAGCTTAGCCACGAATTCTGGAGTAGCGTTCGAGAGGGATCGAGGCACATAATGAATTTCTAAATATCGAGCAGATATTTCACATAATAGAATGCATGTTCCTCGTCGAATTCACCGCACACTGTGCTCTTGATCCCCTCACCCCATTTCATCCCTTACACCCCCTCGATTCTGGAAAAGCCTGGAATTACAATGACGGTCTATCTCGTTGTTGACTGCCACCAATCCAGCGAGAGGAAATATACATATATGCGCCCATCCTCCCCTCTCCCCCGCTGTGCCCCACTCATACTCCGAAACGCATTCGCGCCCCTGTTACGAATTCACACAACAAAGGAGAGTTTCCTTTATTCAAGAGGGATGGTTTGTTTAAAACAACACGCGATTGGTTTAGCATACCGTTCTCAGAGATGATGGTTCGGGGTTTAAGGGAGAGGAGAGGGAGATAGGAAGGGAGGGGGGTCTGCTGCGAGAGAGGGAATGTGGACACGCTCGCGACCGTTTGGAAATTCTGCTGATCCCGTGAAAATGAAAATCCACCACAGTGAAACCATGGAAGCTCTGTAGGGGCTGAAACTGCTACCCCGCCCCTCCGAAATCCGTCAAGGGGATGAGAAAGCTATCGATCCTCGGCTGTGCGGTTTCGGCCGAGATTCTCCAACGGCAGACATGCACTTCAACGAGAACCGCCACCACCGACACCCACGAATTTCCCTTCCCATTGAATATTTATGTAAACTAATCCCGCTTCTCCTCTACACCCCACCCGACCCCCTCCAAACACCGCGAAATCAAGGCAAGGAGTGAAATGTTCTGGCGAAAATTTTTAATAATAATCAATATAATGTGAATAACAAATTAGATAACTCTGGAAACGAAGCCTCTTTAACATTTATGCAAACACGGCGGATGCAACTTTCTCGGCTTATTCGACGACAGCGAGTGGGATTTTTATAAGATTTTCATCACTATATCGATAAGCAATATGATAAAACATTTATTCTCATTTATTCTTCTCTTTTTTGGATTATGGTGGAGAATTCATGCGGGAACTTTCATGAACCGAATGCTTTCGGCCAGCAATAAATGAAGTAAATATATTTCAACATTAAAATCATGTTCGTGAAAATCATGACTTTTCACGAACAAAACGTTTCGAAGTAATGTCTCTATATGGAGGCTGCTCTTTTTGTAGACACTTGGACGAGCTGTAATGAATATAAATTATGAGTGGCGAGCAAGTCAGGATTTTCAAGTAGTTGGATATATGTCTCGTCGAAAACTCGAGCTACCGCGACTCTGGGGTACGTGTTTGTGAGAACTTTGTTTGTCTCTTCGCCATTTTGTTAAGAATCTCGCCCGGAGGAACCGAAGGCCACGGAAGAAGAGAAGACAGAAGCCATGCACGATTTTACGAAAGTGTCAGGACTCTCTCGTACTGAACTCTTGTACTGAAATAGAATTTTGAAATTATTCTGACGTCAAATCGAAATTTAGTATGTCAATATACGAATACAATAACATCCACAAGAGAATATAAAAATCTCATGCGCACCTGCAGTTCTTTTCATCGCTCACTTTCTCCATCTCCAATTCCACAGTATTGTTTCGTACCTAATTGACGCGGAGTTCGTACCGCTTCCTTTTTCCACTAATGAGGGATATCGACCAGTCGGATCAATGAGAATTCCATATCGGGACGGACTAAGTAAGTTTCAGAGGATCGGAAAAAAAATATCTTCGTTATCTCCTTTGTTAGCGGCCTTGTGAAAAGTTTGGCTCCGCGATTCAAAGGTTTCACGAGAAAATTCTTAATTAGCTGACAAACACGAGAATTAGAATGAAAGTGCAGCAGGCAAAGTGAAATAGAGAGAAAAAAGTTTATCGAGATGGTGAAATAAAGATAAAAGTGGTAGAAAGTATATGAATGGCTGAAAAAATGCGCTTGTGCAGCGGAAAAAGGGTGAATAAGTATGGACGGAGGCCATGAAACGAGGATTCATAATTTGTTCTTTGTGGTATTATACCTCAGTTTTAATTCATGCTAATGTGAAAATTTCGTTTCACGACCTGAGGACATAAAGGAGAACCGGGGGGAGGGGCAATGCTTCCGGAAGTCCTGCTAGCTCTTTGCAGAAACCCTTTAACCCACCCTCATTCTCATTCAGCCTCGTATACAAGTCCGGCACAGCCACCATTCTCAACCATCCCCCAAAATCTACTCCACTCCACCCTTTCCCGTCATAGGACCCCATGATGTGTGTATGAGCTTTTCCCTTGTCTTGTTTGCCCACAAACCCCTTTGCAGCATCCCTTTGTCCATTGTCCTCGGGTCTCTAGCCGGTACACCTTCTATCGCCTCCACCCTCAAGCTTATATACGAGATCCTTAGCTGAAGCTCCTTCCTCTTGAAGCTCAATGAATATTCACGTTAATCTATAACAATTCGCATCATTCGAATTGTCACAGAAACATTATGACGAAACGGAAGTATCCTTAGCCATGATTTTTCGTCGGCAGACCCCTTAAAAATTGGAATTCTTCATCCAAGTCTTTCCCGCGTCTTTCGCAAAGTCTAAATCAGCACTAGAACGATTTTCCTGTTTGCATACGTAAAGCATAAGTGTGTCAGAAAAAAAACTTTTTCATTCTTTTTTGAAGATCGTCTCTCTCGTCGTGAAAATTCAAAAAATTTACCGGGATCAATGAGCAGCTTGTTCAAATTCAATAACACAAATCAAGTTCGTTGAATAAAAGTCCAAACCAATCCTGAACGTATTTCAGGATTATTCGAGTGGTTGCTGCCGAAAAAATCATGGAAACGTCGAGGTGCTCTCGAACACTACTTTAATGAACGGAGACGCCACTCGAGGAAACTACGGAGCGGATTTGGATGGTGTTCGGATATATGTATTTTGAACACACATGGAAAAGCTTTCACGAGTTAGCGAATGAGGAAAGTGGGTTAAGTTTTACGAGAAGCCTCGTTTCTTTATAGTCTTGGACTTGACGATCCTCCCCTTTATATATATATACACACGACGAAGCAGTGATTCTTCCTGGCGAGGGAACTCTGACGATTGCAGAGTTCAGTGTAGAGTAGAAAACGTTGAGGGACCACCTTTCGAACATCGAAACTTTAGTACCAAACTACCTCGATACTTTAACTCTTCTCATATACAGAAACCTCGCCTCCCTTCAACCTCCCCTACCTTTAAACATATCCCGCTATGAGCCGATTGAAACTTGCCACTCTAGGAGCTTCGGTTACAGCAATTGAGTGGAGAAAATCAATGTATGAAACTCGATATACTCATATTGGGTGTGATCGACTGAGTCTACGGTACTGCGCTGTTCCGCTGTATCAACTTTTAACAGGACTGTTGTTATTCGAGAAAGTATCCTTGCGCTCGCGCAAATTCAACGCAGCAATTATGAGTTTCAGTAGTCCAGAGTTGTTCAGTCAGACTTTTGCTGAGCATCGAGTCACGGCGTGGTCAGAACTGAATTTTATCAACCGGCCAATCCCAAGGAGGGTTGTGACAGTACCTGGGGCGTGTAGTTACACGTTAAAAAAATACTCGAATATGGTTTGAAATCACTTCATTTGCAAGCAATATGTAACGTAATGCAACATAACGCAATAAAACTTTTTCAGAAACGAATTAGAACTTTGCAACAACAGAAATAAAATCTGGGAACGTTTCAACTAAAAGTTCTCAATTTGGGGCTTGAATTCTGTCTCGGTACGCCCAAAAACATGGATCCGACGTTTCATTCCATTGTAGCTTTGTTACATGCAAAAAATGTACCTTCGACGTATGCTATAAAATCAGCGATCTGGGTCATTGATAGCTTGCGTCACAATTTTACCCAGGAAAAATGTAACAACCATACCCAATGCACTGTTTTGCAAATGGACAAAGGCCATGTCAATAAAAAAGCTGTTCATTGTCATCGCTTTCCTGCGATTCCGATTGGTTCTTGAAACACGACCATTGTGGGGCTAAATGCATTCGGGAAAAACAACGTTTATTCGTCCCCTCAAAATGACAGCTTGGAATCCAAGCCATCTTTGAAATTTTGTCGATATCGTTTTGCTCGACTCGATTTCTCGAAAATTCTTCCAATTGGAAATTCTTTCAATAGTTACTCAATAGTTATTAATGAGTTGAATTATTAATCCTGGTAAAAATAAATAAAAAATTACGCTATGCAAGAAGATGACGTGCGCGGAGCGCGCGTGTCTGTGACTCACCTAGTCTATCAATAAAGCACTGCTATTTAACTACTAATGTTTGACTCTTTCCGAGGAAAAACTCTCATTTCTCTATCCGTATATTTGTGTCAGTAATCATCAAAAGAAATCGAACTGAAATACTTACTTTTCGCTATCGAAAACCAACGTGAGGCTTTACCGGCGTCCCCTTGCACATCTCTTACACTTTCGCTCATATGATAACTGTCACAACCGTAACGTGGTCCAACCGTACCCAGTCTCCTGACGCACATTAAAAGTACGAGAAAATTCCAGCTGAGCGAGGCCATCGTGTCTTACAGAACGAGTCAAACCTCCTCCACTATTTATAACCGCCAGCAAGTAGAACGTCGGACAGTGGGTTACCCGGACTCGCCTCAGTGAGACGAGTCCGGGTAACAACGTGTCCAATGTCATTTCTCAGTTTGCCTAAGGCTGGAGTCGGCCAGTTGGTGGATGAGCTCGTTTGCCATGTGTTCATGAACGAAAATCCTTTGGGAATGAGGATTTCAGAGTAGAATAGTAGTGGACGAATTATTTGTAAAAATATCGAAGGAGCATTTTGCAGTGTGTCGGTTGTCGGAGTCTTAATAGTCGAAGCACAGTGCGTGCAGCTTCGCAGATCAATGCTGGAAAATCCCTTCGTATAATCGGTGAAAAAATCATGCTCTTCCCACTAGAGATGGATTCGAGGTGACCGTGTCCATAGCTCGATAACGCATCGAGCAGGCTTTTGTCATGCAGGACGATAAGCGAAGGGAGGAGGCAAGGGGAGAGACAGTCGCCCCCCAGCGTAGTATCGTTTAACAATGTTGGAGGTGATCGTTCGTATACCGAGTTCTTTCAACCGCTTTGCCACTTTTCATACCAAAAAGCCAAATGCATATATACAGAGTGGAAGTTCGACTGGGATCCGACAAATTGAATCGGACTGTCACGAGGACAGAGCTCTCTCTCTCTCTCTCTCTCTCTCTCTCTCTCTCACTCGTGCAAGTACTTTCACCCCCTTTGTGCGACAGCCCACACCAAAACTACGCCTGTGCATGGAGCAGAGTAGTTGGGAGGCTGTACGAGAACGATCAAACGTAACGCAGGATGACGTTAAATCTCCGATTGGTGCTAGCCGAGTAGCAAGCGAGGGAAAGAGTAAGGGGCGAAAGGCGAGGTTGAGAACGATTATTCCATTCTGTCGTTGCAGATCTCCATTAGTCACGTTTAATCCAAGCTTTCACTTTAATACGAGTCATAAGTTTGCCCAGCGGAATTCCCCGGAGCATGGCGGCAAATTGAATTTGTTGAGAAAAAAATGGCCGATCGAACGAACGATTTAGCCACGTGGAATGCCACCTGGTCGCCGTTTCAATTACTCAAACAGCCTACTAATTCACAGTCGCGTTACTGTACGACTTTCAACCAGTTTCCACTCGCCCATGCCCCATTAAACGTCCATCTATTGGTGCTCACACCGATGATATCTCACCCTTTATAACGTGTCCGTTGACTTCGGAACTCCGAGAAAGAATGATTCCGAAGAAGTAATCATTCCCAAGTCGTAAGACGAGTCACGCAGACCCCGTGAAGGAAATCGCTTTTGACAACTCATGCGAACACATGCCGCCTCTCCGCGAGGAGCCTCCATGCATACGTCGCGCAATTTGTATGACGATAACGGCAAACAAATTCTCGTAAATCATCGTTGGATACAATAACCGTGGGGGAACAAAAACTCGTATGGATACCCGTGCAATCTCCTTTCTTCCCCCCTTTTTTCTATATTCCGGGGAAGCCTCCTTTTATTTCTTCTTCCACGTGCTGACGGGTCGTTCCCTGGCCCTTTGCTCACACTCTCCCTTCCTGCGCCGCCTCTTTCTATTTTCGCTATTCCTTCACAAGCCTTCTCTTGTATTCGCTCCTTCCACGTAGTGCCGTCTTCCATTATTCCTCGCAGTCCGTACGTATGCACATTCTTGCTGAACCCGTGCCCGTTTCACAGTTGCTTTTCTGCTCAGAATAAACGTAGCAAGAGTAAAAGTTCGTTGGATCAAAAGGCTCATATTTATTTACATTTATAAACAACGAGAACGCCTTCCTTCAGAAAAACCACTCAGTCTCGAAGCAGAAATTGTCGAGCCTTGCGAGTCCCCTGTCCACGCCTCGGAGACCCGTGTCCCCCTTCACTAATTGCATTCGTTTCTTTGTGCTATTAAAGTCCATTCCGCGCCTCGACCCCCGTCGAGAATTTATTTCGACGTGACATTTCTTGAAAATCTTTCAGTTCCCGCGTAATGATTTTTCTTTCAAGAAAATCTTCGTTTCTGCTCGTATCGTCAATGTCTTTGCAGATGCCGAGAATTCCGGCGATGTTTACAAACAGATTGTGGTTGATACTGCGCGCCCGTCTCCTTTGAATTCTACGTGCTCCGTTCGCCGGAGCACGGACTTGATAATGAATGCTTTATTCCATTAAACGTTGCAAACGACCCATTTGTCGAAGTCGTCGCTTTTCATAATGGACGACTTCGCGGCATAATGAGGTGGCGATTTAATCAGCGAAGACGCTTCAGCTGTAATATTCAGAAACTGCGGCCTCACTTTCGCCTCGTGAACGTCACTTTTCTAGCTCGCCTACGCTTTCTTCCCCTTCCTCCTTTCTCTACGTCTGCTTCGCTCCAATATCGAATTGGATAATTTCACGGTATTGGCATATTTGTTAGAAGCTGAAATTAACGAATGGCGAATTTTACATCCCCACACTGAGTAATGGCAAAACTTTTTCATCCGTTGAGCGTAGCTTTCGCCACGCAGCGATACATTTTTAACGATCATTTTATACTTCGAAATACGTATACACATTCCTCGTGCGAATGCCTCGGCTCTTCAGTACGAAAAAAACGAAATCAATAACTTTTTACCTTTTGACCCTGATTCACGGTGAATAACCTCGCTGCGTGAATGATCCATCCACTCGTGAATTGAAGCGGTTCTATTGTTCGCCCGAGACATGCGTTTACGAATATACTTGTGCAGTGGCTTAAAGGGTGGTTTATAATTGGATACATTCTGTTCGTACAGCATCCTCCTACTTCATAAAACGGTATATAAACGTTTTGGTGCGTATACCGAAGCCCGGGTCATTCGATAATGGAACAGTCAGCCTACCGAGAGCAGGGAAACTCGATCTCCCGGCACGCGATTACCCCGAGCGATTGTCCACGCGCCTGTTGGCTCAATTCACTGATTGAATTTTGCCCAGGATTCGAATACAATTGTTGCCTTGATCAGTACATTGCAATCATAAAGGAAAAACGAAAATTGTTCTATTAAAAAAAAAGAAAAGAATAAAACTCGAGAGCCTTTGTCCACCGAAAGCGATTTCCAAAAAAGTTTTTCATTCTCTCGAGATAAAAAAGTATCAACTGCTTTGACTTTTTCCTCGGAGGAACGTCATATTGAGATGATTGAAAATAATAAACGGAAGATAATAGAAAGCCAATGCGAGAAGCAGGCTATTTTACGAGCTCAGGTTTTGATCATTCGTTGTGGTTGACAATTTTTATTGGTTTTTTTTTAAGTTGCGCTTCAACCACGGCTTCATCACGGTCATTCTTCTCTCCTCTTCCGGAGAGTGCACAACGAGTTGAGTAAAGGTTTGCTCTATACCTCTCTCATCATCCCTCTCTCTCTCGTGTCGTTGTCGTGTCAATTAGCCCGCTTCACAGCGGCCGACCTTCCTCGACGAACATTCCGCTCGTTCATTCATTCCCTTCGGTGCCATTTGGAGCGGAAATATATCATCCCCCATAGAGCGAATCCTCATCGCCCGGACTCTCACCGGGCACAAAGATATTTTTGTTCTTCTCCTTTCCCTTTTTTTTCTTCGTTCCTTCTTTTTTACTTTTTTTAATATCTGATCTCGGACGTCGCGTCCACAAGGGCAATTTTACTGGCGTGCTCGAGCTACGGAAGATAATCCTGAATTTAACATTGGCAGAATATTTCGAGCGCCGGTCTCTCTTAGGAAAGAAAGTATTTTTACGGTATAATGGATGGGAGGAAAAAATTTACAAATATTTATAATCGCACCAGTAATGCGAACGATAAACACGATTATATTACGAGTATGAACGATGAGACTCTCGCAACGTCCTTAAGGTTATAAAAACAATTATGCTATGGGAAAACATATAGCTCATGCTTCTTCTTCGGAATTTATCAATTTTCTGTATTTTCCTCCCAAGCTAAAATATTAGTATTTAATAAGACGGAAGTTCATGGAAAAAATATCGCTCGAAAAATGTGACGGCGAAATATAAATCTCCCGGTAAGACAAAGTCTCCTTTCTCAAGCATGGTTATCATGAGCCTGCAGAAGGCAGCTCGTCCTTTTCACATTTGCAGCGTCCCATCCACGCTTGCAAGTGTCATGTATGTATGTACATATACCTTCTCTTACTCAAAGTTTAATACATCATGTGCCATACGCCCTTCACAGACCATTGTTCCCTTCAGGACGTACGAACCCAATGACCTCGCTGTACTCCCCGAGTGCTGTCATTTCAAAACGTCCTCTTCTTCCTTCTTCCTATTCATTACGCTCATTACACTCTCACTCTCTCGAAACTCATTCCACAGCCTGACATACGAAACCGTACACCTTTGACATACGCGCCCTCGAATAATATTGATCACTCTCTATTTTATAATTGGGATACTTTTATTCATTTCCCCACGTCATTGGCCGTCAGCATGCGCATTTTTTCCTTGGTTATTTGTAAAATTTGCATTATTTTTAGTTATTTTTGCTTCGCCGATTGAATTATTATTTTCGAGACGTAAATTTCGAAAAATGGCTCCTGTAATTAATAAAAAAAAAAAAGTGTCGGTGGATGTTTTCAGGGTGGTCTCGTTTCGCCTGCAAGCTCGTCACGCAGTTAGGCCTTTGCATAGTTCTACGACTTTAATGCTTGTCTGGTGGATCCACCGTACCATTCTCTATATCCCAACCCATTGACCAGCCAAGACTATGGAACATGGGCAGAACAAGTTATTTGCTTTACTTCGTCGCTTCCACGAAGTTTCGAACTAAAGATGACGATAGTTTTGCACCGGCGTGCCTCGCAGTGTTCAAGAAAGCTTCTTCAGGGCTGAGTTTCCAAGGGGAATCTTCCAAAGAAGTAACTTCAGCCAGACGGAAAAAGAGAGAATTGAAGGAGATTTTTTTTTTTAGAATTCCTAAAATTTCCAGGTGTTTTTCGTTGAACTTTGATTCTCCGGCGAGCTTCAGAGCTCCATTCTCATTTCAATTTTGCAAATTGTTCTTCGGCATACCGAACTCTGAGTGAAAATTAGATCGAGATTCAAATCGGCGTTAATTCGGGTGTAAATTATCTCGATTCTTTGAGCCACGAGCCGAGAGTTGTCGAACATATAAAGATGAGTGAGTTCTTGCGAATGCGGAACGTGAGAACAAGGAAGGTTTGAGAATGCACGAGAGACTGCATGTCTGGGAAAGGAAACGACGTGTAACCATGACCGGAAGTCAGAGAGGCTACGAGCGAGTGGAGTGGCTTCTCTTCGTGTCCTTTCACCCCGTCTCTGACTCGATCTTCCATCAGCATGTTCCAGAATGCATATCCTGGAGGAGCGAGCAAGTTTCCAACTTTCTTTGGAGAGACAGGCTTGGTGAACGTCGATCACCGATATCTCTTGTATTTGTGTGTGCCGCTACTGCTGGAACGGTGGCTCTAGAAAGTCACCCCTCGTCGAGTCAAGAACGTCTGTGAAGTGAAGAAGCAAGAAAGGGATCTGCGAACCGCCTCGATCCTAGAGTTTCTCAACGAATTGAGAGAGACGGAGAATCAACTCATGGAAAGATACGTAAATGGTGAACCTATCGGTTCGAGACTCTGGAGCAAAGGATAATCCTCGGGAGCCCCCAACCCTTTGGCTCATGTCGATCTTCAATTCGTACGGAACACCGGTAGAAGTTGAACGAACATTTTGGGCTACACTCCCTCGGAATTAGGAATGTCTCTGCAGGAAGAGCCATCCAAGGGGACATGCTGACTTGGACAATGCTGGATGCGAGAGGATGAGGCAAAAAAGCTCTTTTTGTCTTTGATCTCTCGGGCCCACTCCTTCTCCAATGAGCTCCGGTGCCCTTCGACATGATCGAGACACGACACATGTCATACCGGAGATGAAATTGCCTCGGGCGTTCGCTGTTCACGTTGGACATTTAAGGAACAGTTTTTCTCGTTTCGATTTGAGGTTTATATTAATTTTCTGTTTCATCCCTCGTCTCGCGTACCTTCACCAAGATAATCGAGAGAAATTTCTTCCTCGAACGTCTCCGTTGGCAAATCCTGGCCAACCGAATCTCATTAAAGTCCCACGTGTTTATAGTTTATTTTAGCATCCAATAACATTGCTGTGACTGGAATCTTAGTTTAAGTACTTCTTGATTCTTATTAAATTGTAACTTCTCCCGAGGCGATACTCTATCGACGGAGCTGAGAGCAGTAAACTTCAAATATCTGACATCCCCTGGAGGCATTCAACATTTTGCTGGAAGCCTTCAACCTCGGCTTGTTCCAATTCGACAATACAACCGACTGGGTCTCATTGGTTGCCACTAACACCGCAGGAAACACTATTCATTTGCTTCAAGAAGTTACAACGATCACGGGCTCGAGACTGAGATACCTGTCTGATACATGCTGCATGTGAATACGTGCACGTGGATGCTCTGGGGGAAGCTTGTGACAGATTTTGATGGCCCTGTGTCCTGAATGAGGGAGGGATACTTTCCCTCGATTCCGTCAATGAAAACTGCGAATGTAGGCAATCGTCAACTTTCGATGACCGTCAACGTTACAAAAGGAGACCTCTCATCCGCCCCTGAGTTTATTCTCTAAATTTTAAGGTACTCCGCGGTAACCAGAGGCGAAGAGAAGGCAGAAAATTTTGTCAACGTAGCAAGAATTTTTGATGGTTCGTTATTGGTTTGGAGTCGAAGTGATTCAAAGGATCGAATCGCGGAGGCGTTTCCGCGGGGTGATATTCAAGAATTCATGAGCACAGCGGAAATCCTGGCGCGAGTGATAGAGGAGACGTCGTCCCCGCGATTCTCAATCGGCTCAAATTTCTTACTTCCATTGTTTTTTTTCCTACCCGCTTATTCATTCTCCGAACGTCTTTTCGCGCATGTTCGATTGGCTCCACGAAAGAGTCTGGTGCTTCGGAGGTTGCGGAGGTTTCAGACCAGGCCAGGAGGATTACGGTCGTTTCAGCGTCGCTCCGTACCCTCGCGGTAGTTTGGGAATCGAGCTAGGTAAGCCACTGGGGGGGAAAGGGGCGCCGAGGGGTGTTGCTGCTTTCACGAGGAAAGTAGGTCGCGATGGTAGCCTCGTGCAAGCCCAGCTTCGCGGTTGAGGAAAGCCTCTCCAACGCTACCGCAGCCGGGGCACTATTCTATTCACCCCGTATAAATTCACCTGCTCCAAAGGTTCTCCCGACCTAAGATACACCCGGCAGCTTTTCCCCGAACGTCATCGAAAATTCTGCGGACTGAACGCCAGGCGAGGGGCAAGTAAAACGCAAATATATTCGATCGGAGACGACGATTGCTTCGAATATGCGCTCCCGGGGAGCCGTCATCTTCCGATTCTTCGGTTCGTTCGTCCCATCGAATATCGTAAGGACCGCCTTCCTTCCCGTTCCCATGACCTTTGCGAGCCCTCAATTTGGGATGAGGAAAATTCGATACACTCAACTGCTTTCACAAATGACTCCGGACTCCCGAATTTATGTTACACTCGCGTATTTATAAAATGGGACCGTTTTATCCCAACGAAAATGGCTACTCGCCGAAGCGCTGCACTTTCGCCAACCATTTGACGTGGCTCTACGAACACGTCCCATTGTTGACTGGCTCATCATATTTTACTTTTTCAGTTAACTTTTTTTACTGCGAGCTCCGAAACTCGCTTTCAGAAAGTTTTAAGCAAGTAGCTAATTAAGCCGTCACACTGTCACCGCGTCCACCGACTCTGAAACTCCCAGCACCACTCCCCCGCCTTCCGATTACCTTCTCTTCATCTGCATTCCTCGGGGTAAACAACTCGGATAATACAGCCCTTTCTCGTTGTGGACGCGCAGACACTGAAGTGAGAATCCCCTGCGACGCACCGAAGAATCAAGTCTTGTCACAAGTTTCATGAAAAGAAGTGGGATTTAGTAGTTAAATAAATGCCCGCAGGCCTCGATGGGGCTACCTGCAACACTGCAAAAAGTTTGCTATAAACGGGCTACTTCGAGAGACTTTCTGATCGAGTTACGCACAAAAAACGACCACTTCAAAATGTTTGCTTCCGGTGAACAACTGAAATAATAACGTTTGAGTTAATCAGTTTAACGTTTTCTATCACCGAACAAAATCGTTCTACCTGCGAAACGAACCTGCTCATGAATCACTGCGCTCCTCGTTCCCAAACCATTGGGACCACAAACAAAGAATTTATTAAATACAACGAATAGGCTATGCAAGAATATTTGAAAAATGATTTTACCGACACTTTAAATCAAATCTTCGAGAATTGGAACGCTACCAACCAAAATGTACGTCGAGTCAGCACCACTGAACAGAATCTTTTTGCTGATTTGAGCAAAATCAAAATTAGGCGTTCAATTCTCGTTACATTTTCTAAAGCGGGTTTTGAAAATTCATTTTTTTCGGTAGAACATTGGAAACACGGACCTCTGGTTTTTCTGTTTATGTACATTGTTAAGTCGGGTGGTTCGCGACGATGCCATGCTAAACCATGTTAAAAATATTAAGAATTTCAAAATTATAAGAATTTAATAAACTTTGGTAAACGTATTTTTTACAAATATATATATAAGACAATATAAATTTTTTTAGATTTTTCAACCACATAGCTCTCGAGTAATCGAACACTAAAGTTCACGTGTATATAAGCAAAGAGAGTTATACATCTCGTGCATAAGAACTTCGATTTAACGCTCAATTATTCGCTGACCATGTGGTAAAAAAATTGGAAAAAAATTGTATTTGTATACGCGATCCCAAAGAATGTTATCACCAAATTTTATCAAATTCTGATTATTCTGATTTCGTGATCCACCATCCTTAAGGCGCATGATTTCTTTTGACGTACCCTGTATTTGTGTCCTTCCTGGAAATGTAACGAAGCGCATCATTTAAATTCGAACTCGCTTCCACCAAAGAGCAACGAAATTGGCTGTCGAACCCAAACCCCGTACAGTAAGTGGCCCAGCTCACAGGCGTCACTTGTCGGAGAGACGAGATGGTAGACGATGGCGTATATAGCCGGACGCTGCTCTTCGGACTCTCGTTAATTAGCGTGTCCACCCCTGTATTTGACGCTTGCGCAATGTACTACGAAAAAAAGCGGATAGTGCAACACGAGAACATTCGTGCAACAAAACGGAAAAAAAAAACATCGACTCGATATTTTTTTACTTCATAATTTTTTTTCTCGGCTTTTAGGCTACCGCGGCTTTCTAGTTTGTAGGATGAAAAATTGACAAACGCCATTTTTTTGGAGGCTCCGAAAATGGTCAATATTCCTCCGTATTTCTCGCAATTTTGTAAGCTTTTCATTGCGGATTACGACAGAGCAGGAAAAATTTATCGAGCGATGACGAAACAAAAAATAAAGCAGAGATTTTTCATTTAAATTTTTTTGTCGAGCATACGGAGATTCAATACACAATTATTTTCGTAGCAACGAAATACGTATAACGTTAGATTAACCCAAATATCTTCACATAATCCTCAATTCCGTGAATCCAAATCGCTATATCTATTTGAATCAAATATTTTGTCGTGCGTATGGGATTAAATATTTTAGTTAAATTGAACATTTTTCAAGTCTTTCAATCAAATTTTTTTCTCAGTGCGGTTAACAGAGAAAAATCTTGAAATCAATACAAAATCCATTTAAACTGTCAATGCAAGCAATAATACGTGGAACCTGAAAAAAAAAGATTTTTGGACCCTCCGAATTGGTATACTGCCAAAGAAAGCTTTTAACACTCTGTGAATATTGAATTTCAATTGGACAGTGAGTAGAAAATTTTTTCGTGAAATACTGTGTTTTTTCATTGAAGTATTTCAAACTCTCAGTCTACAAGATCCACAAGTCCAAACTAAATACATATTTTCCCTACTGCTCATATAACTCCCCGGAACTCACGATTAATTTGAGGCAAAAGCGTATCTTTTCTGAGGCCGCGCGGAGCAGGCGAAATAAATCCGAAAAGAATATAGTAAATGAGGAAATTAATTCAGCGAAGAAAACATGATAGAGAATAAATAAATGTAAAGAAAAGCGCTGGTAAACTTGGTGGCTAGAAATTGCGCGCTGCAAACTTGTATGGGACGGAAAAATGGACCTCACGTATAAGGTGCGCTGGAAGTGGGAGCCGAGTGCCCATCGTAAGTTCAATTGAAGCGATAAATAAACGTTTTCCACGATATTTTCCTCGATAGAAATTCAAGAATTGGTGAAAACGATTGCGCCTGTGGGATGGCAGTGTTTCGCTCGCTACAGCTGCTGAGAGGCCAAACGCACTTTCGTGGTTTCGATTGGTTTCGTAGCTTGTCTAGATTTCATGAAAAATTTGCTGGAGGACGGATTTTTCTCGGACATAATGCAACTGTCGTTCCGTCAATGACGAAAACTAAATTCGAGGACACCCGGCATGTACGAAGATAAACCGTTGGTGAATATGATGGGAATATTTTCACGGTGAGTCTGAATACGCGTATGTATGTCTGAAAGAGGTTTGAAGGATATTATATATACGCTCGAAAGCCGCATAATGTTTCAATTCACTACGAATACGTTACGAGAGAGCGAGAAAGAAATAGTTAGAAGCTCCCGGAAAATCTTCGCTCCTCAACGTCTCCTATATTCGCTATTTCAAGTCGTCCTTCGCGCACGACGCACACATTTTTATTCACGAAAATAAAAAAAAAGGACGAAAACGTTCCACCACCATTTCCAACGCAGCGAGTCTCCTTCGCTAGCTAGAAAGAGGGAAGCACGAAAAATCAGCGACGAATCACCGAGTGGATAAAGCTCAAAAGGGCTTCCTCTTCAACGTTTCAGACGAGACTACATTTGCCCGTTCAACTGAACGAATTCGACAAATTTCTTCAGCAATAAAAATAATAAAACTCTCGCTTTGAACATTTTTTCTCGCTCTGCAAAGCTGTGGAGTAGAATTTTCAGTTATGAAAAACATAACATCGGTCTTTCCCTCGAGTTACATATCGATGACGACGGAGAGATTAATCATTCAAAAAGGTTTATCGCTCGGGCGGTTATCACCGTTTCATTCAAATCCTCCCAACGTAAATTTTCGATTTTCGTAACGTTGGTATATTTGCTCGTCGGATTCTGTATTCGTTACAAATTATCTGATCACCGATGTTACCAACAGTCATATAATCGTTATCAAATTCATCAAAGGTGCTGCCAGCTATTTTAATCAAAAACATACCTCGAGGGTGCCAATGCCAGACGTTTATTCGGATGATTTACGTAGGGAACGCTACCGTTGGGTGAACCAAATAAATTGAGCTGCTGCGTCGCGCGCGCAGCAGCATTCTGTACACGAGAGTTCGTAAACGCGTATCTCGAAAGTGTCACATCTCGTCGTTCGTAGCAGCACCAGGAAAGATTCGGTGTTGGGATTCTTGTCTTGGATGAGAACGCTCCGTAATGAAATTCCGGGCTCTCGAGACTCACCCTGCCGTTATTAAGAAATGACTCGTCGTTAATGATCCTCGTCTCTTGCCTACTGAGGTGAATTTGTAATAATAATGTTGCATATGTGAGGGAGATATTCAGGAAGGTATTCGCGGAAACAAGATTGAATTGCCATCGCTTGCATGCATCGGTGAAACTCAATAATTCTTGGAAAACGTGATGAAAAATAAAGCGACCGATTCCCTCATTCTTTTTCTTCAAAGGTTCACTGTTATACGAAGATTTAATAATAAATCAATCGGAGAGTGAGAAGATTTCTAAGGAAATGAAGAGCACCTGGAATTTCAGGGCGGTTGACAAGAATTTCACAATATTTGGACGAATCTTCCGGTCGAAGTAAAAATATATTTCGAAGGAATTCCCATCGTACCGGTACACAAACAATTTTTGAAGGCTCAATGGCAAAATTATGAAGGCTCCTTTAATAAGATCAGCTTACATCATAATGCAACGCAACGTACCGTTTCGCAACTTTATAAGGGACTTGGGGCTTTTTAATTCAACGAGAGGGAGAGAGAGGCTGGGTAAGGGGGGAGGACAAGAGAGAGGCAACGAGAATAACGACGGCAATATCGTCAACGAGCCATAGCAGCCTCGGTAGAAGAGCCATCTAGTAGCAGACGCGAGTTGGGATAGCTCCCCCTACAGGAAATCCCAAAAGTTGTATCCATCAAAGGAGTGATCGATTATTCAATATTTTTTTTCCCTTCTGTACAGCAGGTTTGGGATATTTAATGAATAGCAGCAAAAGATCCTAAACGTCATATGGAAAGATTTAGCGTTGCGGGTGGGATTCGAAAGTGGCGGAAGATTCCAGTTTCGCTGCGTTGCGTTCGCTCCGACGCAACAGCGCAGCAGGTTGACTGCCAAAAAGCCATTGATCGACGCGGCATGTGAAAAAGGGCAAACAGTTTCTTCTTCGAGAATTTTGGCTCCCAAGTAAAAATACAAATTGACAGTTTTTGGGAGGCCTTGTAGGGGGAGAGTGAACGCTTCGCTGCGGACATGGGTTACCGTGGAAGCTGAATTTCCTCAAAAGAGGGGAGGATATTCTGATGACGTCATCATCCGGACTAATGCCCAGCCATTACGGAGTTTAATTATTCCATCTTCCCTCTGCCTCTCAAACCCTTTTGACATTTGCCCACGATCCTCGTACTACCTCGGAAACTTCGTGTTAGGGCTCTCATTCGTCCTACCTCCGAGACCCCAACGAAATGTCCTCTTGTCGAGCGTTATTGATGTCTCTCACGGCAGCCAAACCTCGCCCGAAACCCCTTAAACCGGTTTCTTAAATTTTCCACCCTCCGAGCTTTCCGAGTTTTCGTGTTCGGATCTGTGTTTTGATGCGGTTTTTCGGAGAAAGTCTTTCGATCCTGTTACCTCATTTCGGATCCCAAGGGGCTTCCCCAATAAGAGGGTATTCGGCTCAGAGCTACCTCATCCAGAAAAGTGGCCAAAAAGAAGTTTGTAACGACGATCGAATTCTCCAGAAGAATTCTACAATTCAATGGACGTTCGTGATGACAGGAGAATCACATTCTTTTACTTCCTGCACAGCGCAGCCTCGATGAAACCTCAAAACTACGAATTTTCAATAGGGATTCGCGTACGTGAACGCCAAGAGACATACGATTAAGATTACAATATCCTCGAAGGAGAATAATTTACTGGTGGATGGGAGCGGGAAGGAGGAGAGAAGATGGTATTTTGTGGGCTATGGTAGAGCTCCAGGAATCTCATATCCGTCTGAGACGACTGGGCGATAACGGCGGCAAACAGGAGAGAAGCTTTAAAGCACACAAACCTGCCAGGGATGACTTCCACGTTGATATACCAAGGCAACGTTATCCTATTCCAGGCTGTATAATACGAATGGTGGCCCCGGCGAAATATTATAGCGAAGCGTGTGCCATTTCCGCCTTCTGATTGGAAATTGTCATACCGCAAAACCTCCCTATCTCACTTTGGTCCATTGCGCTCTGAATCGGATATTAGCCGGAAGTATGGCCACGCTGTGCTCTCCGCGCGTCCAAAGTTTTTGATTACGTTCCGTGTGCAGCTGAATCCCGCTGAAAAGAGAGAGAGAGAGAGAGAGAGAGAGAGAGAGAGAGCGAGCGAGCGAGGGATATGAAGGAAGAGCGAGAAAAAGGCAATAAGAGTGAGAGAAAAGAGAGTCCCCGATCTCTTTCTCCTCGAAGGCTGTTGCTGGTTTTACGGACGAGGCATCCGAAAGCTTTACAAGTTTTGATGGCAATGGATCGAGGATGCTACTCAATTCTAGCTCTTCACGATGACGTTTTCCCTAATAACGCTTAATAACAATGGCCTTAACACAGCTTCCAACGTGATCGAAATGATGACGCGAGTATATGGACACTCACGCGAGCGTTGAACGTCGACGGGAATCAGTTTCGATAATCATTTATATCGACATTTATTTTTCAATTTTCAATAACGTCATTCGTCGGTTTGAGCAGTTATTTTTATGACGGATGCGAAATTCGATGGCAGATAATTTTGCCACTCACCATCATAAGCTTTGATTGTATTAGCCACTGTTAATTCAGCAATCATTAATCAAAACAGTCGTAAATTATGGTGAACTCTGATGTTGCTAGCCGTTTATTTCAACAATCATTAATTTTATCTGTCAAAGTAATGGCTGCCGTATATTATCGTAGCTATATGGCTGGTTTTGACTGCTATTCATTATTATTAAACCACTGATAATTTTCATAATCAGCGCAAACGAAATCCCTTGGTGAATTCGTCAGATTTTTCCCTCAAATATCTCGCCTGGAACGCCACCGAATTCGCAATTGGAACACCGCGAGGGATGCAATATTTACTTATTCAGGATTTTCTGGCACAGAAAAAAAGTGAGTAAGAGAGAAAGAGTTAAAAAAATTGAAAGCAGGGTCTTTCAATTTTTTAAAATCAGGGTAAACTCGAAGCCGAGTCAGCTGGGCTGGCCGTGTAATTAGTTGAAAGCTCGGAACAGCGAGTAAGGCAGTCTGAAAATCTGTGGCGCGTCAGACGCACTAATACCGAGAGCCATGAGAGAAAAATCCAATAACTCATTAGAGCAAGGATAATCAGGTTTTCATTGACGAAAAAGTGCTCGAGATAAGGATATTTTTATAAATAAAAACTCCTCGCAGATAATTAAACACGAGTAATTGCGTATTAATCGTCGTCCAATTTACGCGAGCAATTAAAAAAAAAAAAAAGAAAATGAATAAACACGGGAACGGAAATAAAAGATAAAAGTCAGGATTGCTTGATCTTCCGGAGTTTGAAATAAGGTATGAGCAAAAGAATTATGGAAAAAGAAGGGAGTCAATAAATTTGCAATTTTTGGTTTTTTTTTCTTCATTTATTTCAACAACTCCTCTAAAGTTTCCAGTCGGACTTTCGAGATACTGAAAAGATAATGGGGTGAGGCCCTCGCGTAATACGTGAAAGTGATGAGCCTACAGACAGCTCAACGACGGGGTATAACGAGAGCGTGGAAAAGCACAGGAATAAGAAGTGAGATATAAGAACCAATAGAGAGAAAAGAGAGTAAGTTGGAGAGTAGAAAAAACAGAGCAAAGGATAAAAGTTGCAAGAAACGAGTTCGGGAAAGGGGAACCGAAGGTGAGTGGATATTACGAGAGTATTTCACGAGACTAACCGTACAAGAAGTTTCAAAAATCCTGCTTCCACATTAACAGGGAAAAAGGATCATAGAATTCTTAATGGAAAAGTTCTGAGTCAGTTTTTCCTGCGACGCTCTGATCATGCAATATTAATTAATTACTCCAAGTCAATGTATGGAGCGGGGAAGAATGAGCGTGGTAAAAGTAGCACGACGCTGTCGAAGCTGTTCATTTACAGGCGAGAGGCAAAACGAGCTCCTTCCACTCTCCGCACTCGAGCAACGCAACAGATTGACCGAGTCTGAAGAATTAATATGCCTTGAACGTCGCGTCATTTAAAAAGAAGAAACCAGAGAATACTTACTCTGAAAAATAAAAGGATCTGCGCGTGCCCTCATAATTCGCGATGATTTTTGAAGCGACCTGTAAATCCACATAGCTATAGATTCGGTGGTGTATTGTCGTAAGTGCATGGTTGGCAATAACGGGAGCGCTGCAACGAAGTAAGCTTTTTACGAGAAAGTACAAACCCATGAGAAGACAGAACTAAAAAAAGTCTCAGAGAGAGAGAGAGAGAAGGGATGAAGGTAAGCAAGTTGGGAGAAAAAAGAAAAAAATGAATGAGCGTGTGGAACACACGTGTACACGTTGGATCATGTCATGCGCGTCGAGCCACTTCTCGATATTTTCACTACTACGAGTCTACTACCACTAGACTCCGAACGAAGTACACCCCCAACCATAAAGCCAATCCAGCTGGTTACTATGATATACTATACCCTCGAGTTCGAGACTGCTTTCGTAAAGCAATAACATCGTCATGATATTGGTTACAGTGATCTCGACTCTCAACTTTAAGGTGTGTGCTGCTATCAAAGAAGATTGACCCTGACACGCCATTGGAGGTAGTTAAAATGGAAGTAAACTCAATAAAAACCCCGAAAAGGTATGAGAACGAGGATGAGGACTTTAAATTGATATGCAAATGAAATCAGAAATATCTCATGTTTCGGTGGGAGAAGAAGGATAAAAGCTGTGGAGAGAGGATCAGTGATTGGAAGAGAGTTTTGAGCGGTGGTGGTAGACCGTTAAGGGGTGCAAATATTCACTTAATAGAGTTAGAGATCGACTTTGACGTTCGAGCATGGAGAAAAGTGTGTCAAAGGATGAGAAGAAGAGGAAAAATGGAGGAGGGGAAAAAAGGAAGTAGCAAATTGTGGCATTCGTATCTCAAACACAGTGGAACGATTTTATACTCGATTTGAAAGTTCCGGAGGCCGGGAGGGGTGGCAGCTCGGAATAGGAAAAATTGAGCAAGGCTGGAATGGAATTGGACTAGCCGTGGTCAATTAGCATTAAATAACTCAATTTATATCCTCGTTATTGCGAGAATCTTGCAAGAATAATGCTGTACGATTTCTCACCCCTTTGAATCTCATTGCGACTCCCTCTCAAAGTGCCTAACCCTCGCCCGAGGCTTTTCCGGAGTTTCAACAACGAGGTATACCAACCCCCCATTAAAGGATGGGCGTCATATCCTCGATTGTTAGGTGCTAGCCAGTTGTCGACATTTGCCAACAATTCTACTCCGTTCCCGATTCTACGATCGCACCCTAAGTAGGCAAACAGTCGGGCGAGTTTCCGCTCGGTTGCCAGAACTTCCCTCTCTCCCATCAACCCCTTTTGAATCGTAGTGGCTTCTCTCCTCGCTCGCTGGTGCTTTCTCGACGTTGTTTTGTTACCCGACGCACTGCGGACTATCACGCGACCCAACTTGACCACCCCAAACTCCGACGTACGTCCCATCAAACTTGCCATTATGCTGCATCCGAAAGTACCATTCACCCAAGACGTATACCCTGAACAATGTTTTCAAAACACTAGAAACTTCCCGAGAAAGTTTTCAATCTTGTCACAAAGATTCTTCGTAAAAGTTTGATGTCTTTTAACGACGCTCCAATCATGATTTACAAGCTTTTGGGCTCGTTCGAGGTCACCGATGTATAAAAATTACCTCTGACCGTATTTAATATGAGAACACATTCGACTACTCGTTGATCTTCATTGATGAAGAATATTTATGGTTCTTTCATCTGAAAAAATTGAAATTCAAGTTAATTGTATATTTAGATTAAAACCAGAATTTTCAATAAATAGCTGTTTATTTTTAACAAATTAGACTCGTGACAACGAGCAAACATTAGAATCATGAATCCAACAAGGTCTAACAAGATCGACACATTATTCCAACTAGAATTTTGCGAGACGACTGATAAAAGCATACGTATTGATCGTGGTTTGTTATTTTTGCACGGGTATATCGCTGACTAATGAATTAAGTAACTCAATCAGACAGCTTAATGTGTGATCGAATTTAATATATGAAATTGGTTCACCGTGAATTCTTCATTCAATGCGACTTCATTCATCATCAAATCAATGACAAATAAAATCGACGGGTCAATGGGCTGATGTGATCTTATTTCGTCAAAATTTTTTTTTGATACAATTAAAAATTGAACAGAAAACAAAGGCATCATCAAACTATTTTTCACTTATTTCCAGTGTCTTATGTTTTAGTGAAATATCAACTATGACCCGGCAATATTCACACTAATAAACGTCGACTATATAATAAATCAAGTGATCATTCAATCGTTTTGAACAGGCCGTCATTCGGCCGAGACGCGTCCGATGAAAAATACTTCAAAGTTGACTTAAGGGGGTTCAAGCTCGTGCAAAGTTTCAAGGTCGTATAGAGACGCTCCAAGGACGACTTTGATAGGGACGCAGAAGCTGGTCTTACGACAAACGAGGTCATTCGAGACAATTTATGAAGGCTTTTTTGACTAATCAATAAACGTCCGATCGAGACAATCGAATGTCGATGCTGCTTTTCTCCATTTCCTCTCCCAAATGAATTAGTAAACGCGACGTCTGTCTCGGGCTCAGGCGAGCCTACGTATGAAGGTTATATTCAACCTGCTGGACCTTTCTTGAAGTATGAAAATAATTTGATCGTTCATTCGATAATGCAGGAACCATGGGAAACGAACTTTAGTGATCTTATATCGAGTTAAGCATCGAAGTGGCAGAGCATATACTGTTGGAATGACCTCGGGACTCATAATTCACATCTCACCAAGCTCTTGCTTGCAGACGGAGGAGAAAAGGGGGGGGGGAGGGCTCGAGAAAAGGTGTAGGAAAGTTAGAGAGCACACGATTCTCCGGGGAGCAACACGACCGTGACTGTTATAGCCACTCGATCGCGTGCTCTCGACTTTATGTATTCTCCTCTGCTTCCCAACACCAACCACATATGTGCCAACCGGAACTGGTGTATGTTTATATTTTTTTTATTACTGTAAACCAAAGGAATGAAAGATTGACGAAACTTAATGAGAATGAAATCGAATAAATTGTTTGAAAATATTATTTGGCACGTTGAGTCTCATGAAATGAAAAAATATTCGAATCGACCTGCTCAAATTATTATATTGAAGCACCAAGATATCGTCCATTGTTGGGAATCGTTTGGAGCCAAAGTTCATGTTCGAATTGAAACTATTGCGATGCTGACCCGAATGTGATCTCCTAAGATAATGTTCCTCCAAAATCGTCGGATTACTTTGGTAAATATATTGATTTTCTTTCGTGCAATCAGCGAGGGCCCAATCTATAGAATAAATAACAGAGAACAAGAGGTTCACCGTGTCTTGTCAATTAAAAAGTTTTCTCGAAGGTAAGATAGCAGCAAACGGGAAAAGAGGCTTTCGATACCGATGTACAATAAAGTTCGGCGAGGCAGTGATTCGTCTTAATTTGTTCAAACGTATCGAGTGAACTTTGAATATACGAAGCAAGTTTTCGACAAGAGAATAAGAGAGGGAAAAATGGCGCGGTCGAGGCGCGGGGATCGAGATAAAGGTCGCAGACGTACTGAAATATTAAAGCAAACGAGCGAGTGAACTGCAATTATTCTTCTCGATACTCGAGTACTTTTTCAAACCCCCTTTCATCCACGTACATCATATCTTGGAAAAAGAAAAGTGTAAAATGTCCATAATTCTACGACTTGAATGACGGATTGGATTTTCCCGAGAGCCAAAACGTTATGAATGGAAAATCAAAAAATTGAAATAACGCGTTTTTTCGACCGTCCGGAAAAGGCATCGCTTCTTTTTATTACAATCCAGGGAAAGCGAAAACACCGTTTGAATAACTGACAGCTCGGGATGAAGCCCAAAAAATAAAGCGTAAATAAGCAGTCATAAGAATCCGGACTTCATATTATTCAGATACTAAAATAGAGACAAAAAAAGCCATAATCCCGTCGCCAGAACGACCGCGAAAATAGCATGGGTCATCGGAAGTTGGGTCGGACGTGGAACGCAATAATTTAATCCTTGGAGAAGGCGCGTGACCCCGTGGCTTTCACATTTTCCTCGTTGCCTCAGAGTAGCTGAGCTCCGGTAATGACACCATAAATTTTCAACCCTACCAGGATAATAATATCTGAGAATTTTATACCTACTTAATTTCGACGCTATATCGTGCCTTTTATCGTATCTCCACTGTCATTCCGTATAGTTATTTTTTGCCATTTTTCCATTTATCAAAAAGTATGTGATTTATCAAAAGATTTTCCATCGGCGTTATGGGGAAACGAGTCAGGCATTTCTCACGTTCTCGTTCGACTGCGACGCAGCTTTACAGGGGTCCATCAAAATCCAACCAGCCGGATGCCGGATTTTGTGCATTTTTGTAAACTGAGCGCTTTGGTGAGGTGGGAATAAAATTTTAGAATGACTCAAATTTCGAACAGCTCAAATCTCGTGTTTATAAACTACGAATGGTAACATAGAGAGAGAGAGAGAGAGATCAATTAGACTAGAGCTTTGCACGTTGGAACTAAATAAAGTAGAAACTTCAACGTTCGAAGCTCGTTTCCGTCGAAAATAGAATGTACTCAGACCGGTGATCTCCAATTTCAAACATCGCCATTTTGACTTTCGCCTTTTCCAGCCATCACTATTCTGCATATCCAACTTTCATAAGCTCGAAAAATTCACTTTCGATTTTTTGCTATCCTATATCCTCGTCTGTCTATAAAGCAATTATTCTGCATGAATTTTGAAATGATGAACTTTTGACATTCGTATGGTCCTGTTAAAATTGAATTCGAAATGAAAACTATCGAAATATATATTTCCCAGTAAATACGAATTCAAAGAAGGAATATTCGATTAAACACGCAATCTGCCAAATAGTCGAGCGGAGATAAGAATTTCGAATTACTTATTTTTTCCCAATCTGATATTACAACTTTAAAAATTTCGAAATATCGACCGCTCTACAATTTGGTTATTTGGCATACCGAACCTCACCCATTTTTATCATTCACCAGTCTTCTCGAGAGCACACAGGCATTTATAGAAAACATCGGACGGGTCCTCACCGCCATTTTAAAAATTGAATCTTCCATCTTCAAGCGCAAACACTATCGTTATTGGCACGTGTTTATATATTTATATGACCAGCACGAGGAATACGTACACTCGCCATTTTGTACGATCGATTAATAAACGAACGAGGCATGTAAGCTGTCAGTAGCAGGCAGGTTGGAACAGTTCGCGGTCGGTTATCGGGAACCGAATTTTTTATATTAAACTGAAAGAGTAGAGTGGGCGCGAATATAGAATTCTACCGGATGTCCAGGAAATTTTCAGGTTCTAACGCATTGAGACAGAACTTACGATTTGGTGAAGGAAAAACTTTGGCAGTTTTTTTCTAACGTACTCTCGACCGAATCTTTCCCAGCATCGGTAACGACTGCGAAGCGATATCACAGACCGAAGCTAGCTCCAGTTCCGAGGTGAGCCGCGCACGGATTGACTCGAACCCGCATGAATATTTGACGAGCGGCATGTGTCGGAGAGAAAAAAGCCTAAAAAACTTTTCTTCTCAAAATTTCAAGATGTTTTCGTCCCTGTAAATTTCAAGCCCGAGTTTAGGACACCCCGCATATGTTTATATTTAAAACGCTTGCCGAGCACCCTCTACAGGTATTTTCGTGCTACTTCAAGCCGCGGCGTGTGAGCTCGTGGAGGTGAGTAAGAGAGCACCAGTGAAGCGTAGGGGCAACGATAAATTGGCGGTTCCCAGGAGTGCCCCGGGGAATGAACTGACGAAAATATAGCGGCGGGCCGCAAACTACGAATTGTTAGTTACTGCCTACCAGTGTGAGATATATGAGTTCAGAGAGTCCATGAGTATGGGAATACATAGCACACGAGGTGGTTAGGGGTTTTGAGGAGAAGAAAAAGAGTAGAGGTCGTACCGATCTTCGTAATATTTTAGGTACAGTTAAACCGCTCAGCCCCGGGATTCGATCGAATATTTCTCAATAAATCCATCAAAATTATTATTTCTCATAATATTTGGGGTGACAAGAATGCACCGATAAATGCTCCCGTGTCCTGTCGGATTCCGAGCTGCGTGCACATGCGACGAGGACATTCGGTGGGAGGGTGAGCCATAAAAGAAAAGAGGGAGGAAATAAATGTCTCGAATTCCCGACAACGTTACCACTGAGGACGTTGGCATGAAATTCGATTTATAAGTGGACCATGAAATCGCGAGGAGTCAAGCCGCGAATTCGAATGTAAATGTAGACCGTAATTATCGCGACTCGATACCAATTATCGTTTCAAGTTCCATTATACACTGTTGGCTAAATTAAATCAACATTAATTATGTTTTCCATGTATTACACGGCGAATGCTAAGGGGTGATCGCGGGAGGGTATCAGAATTCGAGAAACGTGCTATTAGGTAAATTGTGAAATGCCAGAGATCGCGGGAATACGAGGTTCGATGTGGAGTTTGTGAATGCACAAAGGAGACGGGAGGAGGAGGAGGAGGAGGAGGTTATGGAAGCAAAATGTGCAAAATCGTGAGGTAGTCGAGCCACGTTCGTTGGTATTCTCGCGGGTGCCCTCAGAATCAGAAAAGCAGACAGAGAAAGGTTCAAAGGGGAGGAGGGGAGAGAGCGGTAAAATCCAACGTTCCCATGTGTGATTAAATTGTATGTAAACCCGATAAGCTTTGATATTTTAGTATTTTCATCTCATTTGCGATGAATTTATGCATACGCATCGTATAGAGTACGCGTGGCTTCTGATATGAGACGTTTCCAGTTGCATCAAAATGATGCATCGCTTGCACCGTCCATCTGATAGGAACCAGTATGCAATATTTCAATTGAGCAATCGCAGTCGGTGTATAGTTAACTTGACGAACATTTTATGAAGCGTGCAGAGGAGCTTCGCTTCAACTTTACGAAGAAATAACCTTGAAAAAGGCTCCTCAAGGTTGAATAAACCTTCGTCGTTGAAAAACGGCGAATATCGATGATTTTTTTGACATTTCCGATGACGCCCACTCGGAGAATCGTCGCGATCGACGTACCAGCATCGCGCTCCCTGTCGGGAGACGCTTTTGTGCAGGATTTTCGCGTGCAATGCAAAATAGCATTGAGGACGTGGGAAAAAAGGCTGAACGTAAAACGAGTCAACGCTGCAACAGTGTAAATACACTGTCGGTAACATTCTCTCGTTTATTTCCCCTCATTCATTGTCTCGTCTCGCACGTTTCTCTCGCTGAATGGGCCCCGCGGCGGGGGAGAAAAATCTCGCTACTCTCGACAAAAACGTCACTACCGAAAAAGGGCGGCTTGGGCTTTAACGTACAATGTCTCTATTTATTTGCTGACAAATTCAGTGGCCAAAAGTGGGACCAGCCGGGCGACAACGACCACGTTGATTCAGACACCGGAGAATCCATTCGAGTCGGTATCGCCATATTTTCTTTGCTTTTCAATCGACGAAAAAAACAGCGGGACACAAAAATTCACGGAAAATAGGAAAACTTCGATTTTCCAGGGGCGTTATCTTCGTTAAAAAAACATTTGAAGCATCGCCACTGTTTTATATTCAACGAGCGAAATTCTGACAGAAAGATAAAACCTCTACGATTTGCTGGAATTAGACAATTTATTTCACTCGGATACTTTTTACTTGGAAATTCACGTTGCTTTACCACGAACGCGTTACAACTTTCGGAAGGAAAGAGTACACGTTTCGCCGCATGTTTTCGTTTTAATGTTTGCTCGATGCTGGTTAGGATCGCGAATAAATACCCGATCCAATTTACGACTCGTTCGTTGTTGTTTTCTCGCGTGCATAGCCATCATCCCCGCGTTCGAGCAAAAGGAAAGATGCGCGTCTGCTAAACATTAATAATCCGAGTGGAAGCAATCTCACAAATCCGGATCCAGCAACACTTTTTTATCTATTTTTTACAAATTAATTAAGATAAGGAAAAACGAACAATTTGATTGGAACGTTAACCAACTTTTGCAGGTCCAAGAAATTGTTAATTATTGTCGTTCTGCGGCACGACGATTTTTTTTTTTTTTATTTATCGTTTCCCTCATTCGTGTGCAGTATTAAATGAATGATCGCTCCCCGATGCTCCGCTGACTACAGACGAAAACGTAACGATTTATCGAATGCGATCAAAAAACTCAAGAAATAATTCAATATTCGCGACCCACGAACAATCGATCCGTAGAAAGAGATAAAGAATTTAAGGATTTTTCGTCCTGAAATTCTAGTCGTTTCAACATGAATTAAATACTCAAAACCAGGAAATGAATGTTTTGAAGTACCCTCGCTGATTTTGAATAAAAATTTTAACAAATACTCGATACACGATAGCAAAATGGAAGGCAAACAAAATGCAGCGTTTCCATGGGAAAAGGAGGTGGTTTCGTGTGAGCAGGATCGTGGGATACGCAAGGGTGTTAACGTGGTTTTTTCCTTTCTTCGCGCGCGCGTTTCATCAGGCCGATAAATTCAGGTCCATCGAATTTTCGAACGTATCTCGAAGACTCGCCATTATTCTTTTATTTTTTCTCCGCTCTTTTTTCATGGCCGCAATTTTTCATCTCGAATCCTCGTCTCTGTACGGAGGTACATCAATTGGTATAAATAATTTTTCAGCGTTTTTTCACGGCCGTGAAACCTATGGAGAATTAAAGAGCCCTTTTTTCGAGGGAATTATGTCTATTGAGAGGAAAGAAAAAAGATGGGAAATCGATCGCGAAAACAAAGGATGGGAAAGATTTACCACAAATGTCTTTCCAGGAACGTCAAATGACTGCGCACACATCGATTGCCCTCGTTTTTCACTCCTGCCCCCGTTTTCCATCGCCTCATACCACCTTCCCCGCCCCCGTCCCGAAAAATCGTTGCACACTCCCGCACACTATGGCAAGGAAGCTTTTTTATTATCTCAGTCTCGCGGACGTGCACTTTCCTCAGGCACGTACCACCGTGTGCAAGCTTTTTTCACTTTTTCTATTTTATTTTTTTCCCTTCTTTTCCATCCTTTTTTTCACCCTTTTTTACTTCCTTTAACTCGTTCCCTCGTTCCTCTTCGACTGCCATCCCGAGAAATGTGGTTTATCATACAAACTCCCTATTTTCTCTTTCTCCCTCGCTCCCTCCTTCCCTGTTTCTCATTTTCTTTTTTTTCTTCCATTGTGTTCAACTCTGTCTACCACCGCTGATTTTATTACCATGTGTACCAACACGTTGCAAACGCTATCGAAGTTTTTTTCACCATCCCCATTCATTCCTTTCAACCCCCTTCGTATTATTTGCTGCTTGCCATTAATAGACGCCGTATTTACGAGCCACGAGTTAAGGGATCGGAAAACAATAGGCGTGGGTCGATGAACAAAAATTCCATTGAAATTCAACGGAGAGCGTACATCTATTTACTATTATTTGTTCAAACTGCGCGAACGTTAGTTTTCCAACTTAGTGTATTGAAATATTTGTGTTTTCACTGTTCACCGCGTCGGAAGACTCTTCGCCACAATAATTTCGACGGAGAAAAGACGGTGAAAACGATTTTCTCAATCCCTCACGGTCTTCCACCCTCCCGGGATTCCCTGTGGGATTCACCTCTCCGTCCCTGAAAATTCTTAAGGGTTGCGCGAAAGAGTAAGAGCAGGGGGCGAGGAAGATAACGGGAGAATGTAGAGAGAAATTTATGCTTCCGCATTGTTCCAGTCACTGGAATTGTTCCGGTACGACATCGTTATTTCAAAAGATTTCTCTCTCTCTCTCTCTCTCTCTCTCTCTCTCTCTCTCTCTCTCTCTCTCTCTCTCTCACTCACTGTTCCCATATTTTCTGTTCTAAATTTTACCCAATTCTTCACAAAATTCGAGACCCCCAAACTTTAGTCTCCTCCATAACCAAGTGTCATTGATATTAGATCGAATAAATCGAGGGGCCAACAAAGGAGCAAGTTTCCTCCCATATGAGGACATATTGGATGGGCAGGATCGATTTTTGCTCCCAAATACGAGGCATTTCTATGGCCCCCGCTTCCGTAAACAATTGATCCCAAGCCCCTTAAAATCGGAAGTGCATGCTCGATTCTTTCATTTGACAGGATTCAATATGGAAGAAAGAGAGAGTAGCTGCCATTTCTGTAAGGGCTGATCAGTTAAACTTCGAACTTTCTTCCCAATCTTTCTAGCTTTTTCTCTCCTAAGAAGGAATAAGATTTTTGTGAGGCTGCGAAAACGAGAACCAAATAAAGTGAGATTGTAGAATCACGATGTTTATGGGACAAATAATTGTCCAATCTTTTATTTCAACAAACTGCTCATAACTATTTTAATGATGGGGACCAGCCTGCTGTGTGCTCGTTTATGAAAACATGGAGCAGGGCTCGATTAGCCAGTTTTTTAATAAGCTCATTTGAATAGAATCGCCACGCCCACTTACTATTATCCGCTCATTAGACGGGCCCTTACTCTTCGAGGATTTCAACGAATATTTTTTTCTCCACAGTCCTGTGAGGTAACTGTTGACTCTGCTCGATCCTCGTACCGTTTACAGGGAATAAAAAAAATGGCGAAAAATACATGACACCCAGTGTTTCGAGGGAGCAAAAGTATTATGAGGTATAAAACAGTCTTTTGGCGAGAAGCCACAATCGATGAGGATGCAGTGTCTGCAAAGTTTATCCGGCCCAACCAGCTCAGCCCTGCTGGACCACGTAATCTTTCTTTCTCCCTCGCCACCACTTCTGTCCTCTTTTTCTTTCACTCTCATCCTCCCCGGTCCCTTCTCTAATACTGCGTTCACACACAAATGGCATTCACATGAACACATCCGGAAGTGGACCCTTTCCATTGTACGTATTTCCGGTTTATAAATAAACTTTGTTGCAAGCTACAATTCCACGTGTCCGGATTAAACGCTTAATCCAACGTGAAACATTATTCGTACGTGGAATTTAGCTGCTTGCATTTATTTCTCGAGTACCTTTACGTGTTGTACTCGATGATAGATATAACGGAAGCTTTATTCCCTCTTCACCGAAATTCGCGATGGCTCTGATTGAATTTTCAACGAAAATTTAAACTTCCCTCAATATTTTAAAGTGTACCGAAACCGTGTAATTTTCTCCGAAAAAATGCATTTCCGGACGCAGGGTAAATACGGACACCGCAATATCTTTATATTCCGAAAGCCCCACTTTTACGCACTTGAACTCATGCAATAGCACTATCGATGTTTAGTATATACTCACATTGGTAGAGGCATGAAGTGATTTATTTTCTTCGAGGCACGACCGATCATAAAATTTCGAACTTTTTGATCTAATTTTTGGCTATACACATTAAATTGATGAAACTACGGGATAAACGATTTCAATGTTATTAAAAAAATTAATTTAATATCCTTATTCCGTACAAGAATCATTAACGCAGCTCAAACTTATTGGGCTTGCCCTACTGTTTTTTAATAATTAATTAATTTGTAAAGTGTCGCAGTTTGGGGTAATTTCGAGTGCGTAAATGTAGCAGTAAACGATGTAAAAACAAAAAAGTTATTTTCGTTTTGAAAAATATGAAAATTCGCCGTCCGAAGACTGGATTATGTGAATCGAGCGTGTGGTGGGCTCACAAAGTAGCACAAGCGAAAGTACGAGTCGAAAATATGTTTGCGATATGTGTAGCAGTTTCCAATGCAATCTAGATTCAGCCCAAGGGCCGTCCGCAGGTTCAGGGTAATCCGAATTTTACAGATTATTGTTTTTTGCTAAATATTTGTTAAAACTTACATGGGAAATCGTAAACAAGGTATGAAGGAGTAAAACAGATCGAAAATTTATTTTCCAATTTCATCATGTGGTTGGTTATTAATCAACTTCCCTCAGTAAGACAACAGATTGAATAATACTCGAAAAACAATATTTTTTCGGACAAAAAATACAAGGAAACATCGATAATGCAATAAATTTTGGAGAAATAGCTTTTGGATCTTTGATCTGTTGTGACGAACGATGGGAACGAAGCGGAAATATGAGAGGAGAAAGTTTAACCTGAGTAAACTTGTATAACGTTTGAACAAAATGTACTATAAACTGAAGAGCACGGGGGTGAACGATATCTTGCTAAACTTTGTGTGCGTCGGGCGAAAGATTTGTTCAGGAAAGTTGGTGCTCCTCCTGCTCCTGGTTATTCGCTCCGAGAGCAACGTAAACATGCCTCTCTTTGCTGGCGAATATAACAAGAGCGGATGGCTCAAGGAATTAATCGTAGAAGCTGTTCTCCGTTTGTAAAGTGAAATTACAATTATGCACAAGTGTAACGATGAATGTAAAACAGAACGGAAATTGCTTGATTATTCAGCAAATCATTTTTTCTTTTGCATCCTTCCGAAAATTATTAAGGTATTCGAAGCGCTGACAGTCGAAATGATGCCAGGGATGATGGTATTTTACACACATTTTAAAAAGTGGAAAATGGAATAAATAAAGGCTGAGATAATAAAAAGTATGCAGAGGCGAGTCTCCATTACTCTTGAATATTTCCTCCACGGTATACAGAGCCAAATCCTCGCGGAAGCGAGAAAGAACTGGTAAGAAACAGTGAGCGGGAGATCTCAGTTTTTCGTGACAAATAGCCCAGCCGTAATTCATTCGCGTGTCATCTGGTTATAAAGTAAAAATTATCTATTCTTTTTCGGTGTAATATAGCAAGGGAATATAGCGGCGGAGGGGTCGTTGATTGGAGAGCTCTTGAAAGTTTGATATCGAGGATATAAAATTTACATTTTCTCCCCTATCTCATTTCGACTAGCCCGAAAATTAAGACTCCAAAAGATTTTGAATTTTTCACGTGAAATCCTACAGCCACGCTGAGTTCTCCAAAAATAAATTCGTCGTTAATTATAGGCAAAAGATAATTGCACCTGCGAAGAAAAAAACTTTGCGAGTTGCCAGTTCACCGATTACATCCCCATTACATCCCAATTACAGTTATACACGATCCGTATCACCCCCTTAATCGTTACGATGCCATTGAGATTTAATCTCGAGCCATTACAACTTTGGGAACGAAATTTCAGCCGAATATGCTTCTCAAGCTCGAGCACGCGTTCGAGGACATTCGGATATTTCTTCGGATTTTCGTCCCGCGGGAGCACAGGCTCTTGCACTTATCTACAGCCCCGAGACTTAACCCACTTAACTCAGCTTCATCGAGCATTATCGGACTATAATATTTTCCAGCGTGTAATTCTTAATTGCAGTGATCACGCTATACGTCTATTTAACTTTGGTAACGCACAAATAATTATTTCGTCGCCCAAGGTGAAAGGTTTCATCGGTTATCGTACCGAGATATCAAAAATTCCTTTTGGCCGAGCTTCTGTGTCACGTGATCACGGGAATGAGTGCTTTTTCGAGAAAATCTCAATCAGCAATGAGCCTCGAAATAGGGTGAAAAATAATTGCTTCCCAAAAGCTTCTGCACGCTTTCACCGCGTGAGTTTGCTCGTACACGGAGAAAAACGGATTCGTTTCGTATAGTGTGTGGAATACATTATTTTTCAAGAATTTTCAAACTATTTAAGCACTGATTACAAACAGCACAGTATTTTCTGAATTTTCTCATCTTTCGTCCCTTCAATTCTAAACAGCTTTATGTGCATAGCAAAAAGTGATGCACGTGACAACTATATTTCGTTTTGTTTTCGAGTGTTTCTCATCAAGTCAGACTAGCACTTACTGATAAGTGGAAATTTATTGTAAATCACAAATTTTCACTGTCAGCATAGTTAATTCTATGACAAATACACGAATATGTGAGATATTTTACCATAGGTATAGTTTTTTTTCAGGGTTGCCCGAGCATTCTTAACAATATAAACATTTGAAGTGACTGAAAACATTTTTACTGTCAAATAATGCAAAAGTTTGGGAAACCATTACCACAGCTCATAGTAAATAACGCGCTGCACTATATAAAAAATGAACACCGAGCGAATTTTTATTAAAAACGTAGTAAATAATGAAATGATTTGATGAAAATTTAGGAGATAACGTAGCAGTCGTTTCTCTGTGCTATACGAAAAATTGCATAGTTTCGTATTTTCCCTTTTACCGCACTGAATTTTACTCAATAACATAGCAAAATTCATGTGCCCACCAACTATATGAGACGTTGTGAGTATAAACATGAAAATTAACCAGCGGCACGTAGTAAAATATCAAGCAATTTGTCCAGTCCAATTCACCAATTTTTAACATTTTGCCAAAGACACGAGTGACATTCCGATATCGATACGTCGTTCCATGTAAGAATTTCGCAGACCTAAATTTAGCCTGTCGTACATACTAAAATTTGAGAGAACTGCTTTCGGCATCAAATTTACTATGCACTTTGGTGAAATGTAATAGAATGGTGATATAGAAGAGCGCTGCTATAAAACATAGCAAATTTTTCTAGCAAATTCATCCGAAATATTCGTATAAAAGTCTCTCCGTGTGTGGATATTGGTCTTTTTACCATGATGGATAGAACAATTCTTATTACTGCGCTTCGAATTAATGCTGCATAATCCAGAACGTTATACTATCCCCGAGATACTGTATTCATCTAGAATTTTCGGCCTCGTTTTCCCCGTGTAGGAAAGGAGTACGGGCGTAGCCACAAGAGTACCGTGTACCAGAAGCTTTTTATCACAGCAGGCCAACTAACTTCGTTTTTAGTTTATCCGTCTATCCGGGTGTAAATTTACTTTCGAACAATTCTTATTGTCCCGCAGTCCGTTGTTGTTACGAGCAGTCAGTTAAGTCTCGCCAACTGTTGGCGTAGTCCTGACTCTCGCGGTTATGGGAAGAGGCTGCTTTGTGTCTGCTCGTGGTGTAGCTATATAAAGGAGGTTTTCGGAAAGTCGAAAGTTTCTGGTCTCCAGGGCTTTCGATTGGAATTGAGAACATCGGAAAGACCAAGATCTTGGGAGATGGGAAGGCAGTAAGGAGAAGAGTCTGGCTATAGGCGAGTGCGGCAGCCGAAAGGGGTCGCTGCCGAGGTGAACCGTAAGTTTTCTCTCGAGGAGTATCGGACGAGGGCGAGAGGTGTGAGGAGAGTTGCAAATCGATATATGACTGAGGCTCTAAGACAAACGCAGTTCTGCTCGCTTCCCCCTGCCACCAAAGATTCGGGTTGAGGTTCCAGTCAGGACAAAGCTAGGAGGAAGAGGTTGGAGGGGAGGGGCGGAAGGAAGGAAGGAAGGAAGAAAGCTATGGGCGGAATAGCCAAGCGAGAAGTCAGGGGATGGAAGAGCTCTCGATATCCAGGCGATTAATCGCCTCGACACGCGGCCTCATATAATTAAATTAAACTTCGCAAGAATTTCACTTAGCGTCGCTGCATTGAGGACGAGCTCCCTCCCCTTCAACGTGTTATCAATTATGGCAAATGGCAGCGTGAACCAAGAAAAGCTTTTTCATGGAGTCTAGAACAAAGGGGAGTTTGAAGAAAATAGAAAAAGTTGCTAGAATTGCCAGCACCCTTCAAAATTTGTGTATCCAAAACTTTGTCTCCCTCGTTACTTCAGCCTTTTTCGCTCTCACCGTCTCGGACCAAATTTCCTCACTTCTTTACAATAATGTAAAGAGCGCGAATGCGGAGCTCCCGAAGATGATACCGGACGAATAATTATGTGCGCCGGGGCCACCAAAAGCGCAGTCCACTCAGCGACTTTAGCAACGAATATTCATGAACTTGTAATAAAATACTTAACGCGAAGGAGTTGTAAGATCACGAGCAGGGAATGTAATCTCCTTTCTAATAAAGCATCAAGTTGGCCCGCACCTTGTGAATATAGCTAACCACTAAATTACGTCGAGCCTAGCCTCGAGGACAAAACGGGCAGGGGAGTCAACTCTCCCGGAGATACTGTCGTGCGGACGTTAAATATCCTGTCATGCATACTTTCGTACTCGATTGTAACTCAAACTTTCTGGGAACACGGGAAAATTTTTTTTATGATTTTCAACCTGCTCGTACACACGGCTCTATAACACTCAAGGGAGCGGAAATCGGTTATCTTAAATTTAGTGAATACATATTTCTCGGTATTTTATTCGCGTTATTTTTATACGTATAACTTGGCTCTATGTGTGGCTTAGACCACGTGGTTGGCATATCATTTGGCGGAAGTATTTTTGTCGCGGCGATCGATGCAGCCGGATCTGCTCGATCGTTGATTATTTTGGAGCACTTAAATTTCCTCGTAATCACCCATCTCGGAGGTCAGACCTTTTATTTCAAATGCTTTTTTGGGGTTATTTCGTTTGTGTAGTCGAGCGACGAAAGACCGATTATTGTTCTCATAACTTTGATTTGACTAACAAAGTTAGCCTCGACGGTTCAATACGAGCATCGAGGAAAGCTTATTCCCAAGTTTTTCAACACGAATTCTTTGGTGAACGACATTCTGCAACAATTTTTTTTCGTAAATTCATTTCAACTCCCCGTTTTATCTACCATTTTCTCATCCACGAATCGGAGTTGAGTCTCGTCATCCGAGCAATTAACTTCACGGGGATTACGAGCTTTTCACGGATCAACGGTCACGAGGTTCTCCAACAATGAATGAAATTCTTCACTTTTTCTATATATGTTGGATAAGAGTTTTCGAATGTAATTTTCCTCGTTCGCCTGCCATTTTAAACGACTAAAAAGCGAATGACAATTTTGTGAACTCTTTTAAAATACACGACAACGCTCGATTCTCTCGTCCGACATTTCCAATTGAATTCTCATATAGTTCTCGAAAAATTCAACAAAAAATACCAACCGTTGTCTTCGTAAGCTGATTTCGGCACAATATTCCAGATCCGGGGATTGGATGTTGTAACAAAATAACTTGCAGTTTTATAAATAAAAGAAGCAAAAAACACCGAAAACAATTGCGTGCTTCGAAGGATTGAAAAAACTAGCGGAGAAACGATGATGCAGGGGAATAACAAAAGCGGAAAATGGAATTGAAAAGCCCTAAAAATACAGCACGTGGACAGCTGTGAGCCGAGCAAATTACCATACAATTGTAACGTTTTCTCGGCAAAGAGCGAGCGAGCGAGAGAGAGAGAGAGACTGTGACAAAAAGAAATGTTTTACCTTAAGAATTTAATATCTCGAGGTAGAATTATACTTTTAGATAAGAAAAATGATAATGAAAGGGGTTGTTCCAGATAGGTGAATAACAGAGAAAAAGAGGGTAGTTTTAAATTTATTTCAAGAGATATTTGTAGCGAAATGTTCGTCGAGAGAATATAAATCAGAGCTTGTATGATGAAAAAAAGAGAGTCCCTTTAAACAACAACCTCATCTCGTGTCGCTTCAATTAGAGCACTCTGCTGGCTTATTTTCACTGATATCCCGCGGACGTTTCATATTCAATAAGCTTTACGGCTCGAAATGTAGCCACGCCAAGCTCTCGGGCCAGTCCGCAGACTTAATTGAGCAGATTGCTGACGAACCTCGAAATAAATCGAATATGCCCCATGAGCGATCTAATAAAATCATGTTCCAAACGGCCAGGAATTTTCAACTTTTGGTTTCTTCAGCCCAACAATCTCTGAATTTAATCACAAAATAACATCAATCAGAAAATTAATTAAATCTCTTGACTAAAATTCGATTTCCGTACGTTTATTCCAGCTGAGATGCCACGAGCGTGGATATCCGAGAATTTCTGACGCCCTTGATTTTCTTTTCGTTCCATGCCGCTTCGGTGCATAATTCAAGAGACCATCTTTTACTTTGACCTTAAAAGAATGATAATTAGCAAAACACAATTTTCTTCGGATGGATAATTCTCGTTACTCGAGGCTTTTTTCTCGAGGGCAGGAAGAGTGGGGGTGTGAAAAATCCAATAACAGAACGATTTCACCCCCTCATTTGTCTACGTTTCAGCACTGCCTGCAAAGTTTGTCAGATGATATTGCAAGTTTGTACAAATGATAACGAACGATTAATTAAAGTCTGCTTCCCCCCTCGCTCCGTCGCCCCCAAATGAGGGATGTTGTTGTCACGAAATAAGGCTTGCGACTATCCCGTAAATAGTTGCGTATCACGAAGCAGCATCCCCTCACCCTTTTACTCACTTGTTCGCTGACAAGACGTTGCGAATGATAGCCACACTTCACCAGGACTCTTCCATTCATTAATCACGATAATTGAGTCTCGGAAAAAATAGTCAACTGAGAACAAATAGAACGAGGTGCGAAGGGGAGTACAGGATCAAATTGAAATACAACAAACATGAGAACGTCGTTTTTTATATGAAAATCGACGGTGCGCGACTGGTGTGGAAACTGATGAAAATAACAGTGAACCCAGCCACTGGAATATAACTAAACGAGAAAATATTTCCTTTTCGAATATAATAGAATGAAATATTTGGAGGAGGGAAAGAAAACGAATAGTATTATTAATTTAAAATGCACCCGGCGTTAGCCGTGGAGAAGACAAGTCGCGGTCTCATTGTGACATTTCTCCACTTTCTCGCCCTCTCTCTCTCTCTCTCTCTTCCTCGTAATTAATTGCGGCTAAGGTCTTACCAATTAGCTCGGTGATTTACTGCTCCCTCGTCGTTACCTCCTAGACACACATACGACAATGAATAAAATTCAAGCATAACTTACGAGAATCGAGAAATGTGTGTGACACGATCCCAAATAGAAAACGCACGAGAAAATTACGATGCAACTTTTTTCAAAACCGAACAAACGCAAAATACATTTTGTTTTACGACTTTGCAGTGTATCTCAATGCTTTTTTAATAACTTTTTTCCATTCAATTTTCACTAACGGAGCTATTTGCGAAAATAAAATGATTAGTTATTATTGGAAATTTAATTATCACGAAACGTTTCTGGAACATTGGACGAAAATTTTCGATGAGATTCACATTTCGTATTTGTTTATCGATCGTTATTTTCGAACAGCAAATACTGCGATTTTGAGGAGCGTAATTAAACGAGTTTTTGTTTCTTTTAAATTATATTCATCATGAGCTCGAGAGAGAGAGAGAGAGAGAGAAAAAATGAAAGAAAAATATTGCATAGATGTACTCTCGAGTTGGAGAGGCTCGAAAACGCTCGAATTCCTGCCAGCCCTAATAATATACGGAGGGTACACCGCGAAACATTTTTCCGTAAAGTTAGATTGCCTCGTTGAGCTAGACGGAGCAAAAAAAGCTTGAGGGGTCGAGGCCGACGAGGAGGGGGGATAAAGGAAGCACGAAAAAGCGGAGAAGGGATGAAGCAAAAGTTTTTAAGGGAGAAAAATAGGCGAAGGTATTCCTGCTCTATTGACCAGCGATATGTATTAACGTCAGATCAGTTTGTAATCAATTCCAATTGAAATTTCGTGGGTTAACATCCCTTTCCCGGAAATATAAAGAGACCTTAATAATGGAAACGAAGATAAAGAATCGCCCCTCGCCTTGTCTGCATGCGCTCGGTTTTGTGCGAAGCCAGCAGCACCTCGTTCTTTGGCTGCGAAAGGAAATTAAGAAACTTCGAAACTGATATCGACATTTCTTGACGAAACAAAGAAAAAAACAACAACTCGACAATATTTTCGAAAAAAACGAAGCTCCCCGGCTACAGCTTTATACTCCCGCGAAAACTCATCCCCCGTGGGCATAAAGTTTCGATGACTAATGCCTCGCGTTATCTGCTGCATTAGCCGGACTCGGCGTGCTCGTATATTAAAGGCGAACCCAGTTTCCCTCGCTATATCATTTTACCTGACTCATCGATACGCTCTTCCACGGATAAACTACCCCGTCAGGACTAGCCCGGTACGCCATGCGAACAATGGGGCTAAGTTTTTTTGTTTTCCTCGACGGAAAAATGAAAATCGAGAAGACACATTATGACAAAATTTTTCGCCCAATTTATCTCACGAAACGTTCCACAACAGTCGTGATCTATTTGAGTTTATGAAAAGGGTGATTTTTCATTATTAAAATCGAACGAAATATTGCGAATGTTCGAGCTTTCGACTTATAAGGTAGTTCATGCACGAAACAATTTCCTTAAGAAAATCTTGAAATTCACTAATCACTCACACTTCTCCAGGAGAATTTTCCAGCTAGCGTCGCAGAGCAACACTGTGTTACACAATGCGTTCCAACAACAGAGAAATAACACGGGCACCATACGACACTGTGTTGCAAGGTATTACACAATGTTCCACAGTGTCGTTTGCTGGAAAGCAGGGTAGAATTACACAAAAAATGGGTTCGTTTAGACCCCAAGTGAGTAATTAGGGTTAAATATGAAGAAAAATATACAGGGATGTAGAGACTGTGGACAAAAAATCGTCTATCTTTCCACATAACGAATAAACGCTTCTTACGAAGTTTATGAAAAACGTACACAATAACAATGGTTTGGAAAAAAATTCGAGACGATTGTCTTACTAGTAATAAAGATATATTACGTTAAAGGTTGAGCGAAATTGGTAATGAGCATTCGTATAACTTCACATTTGCTTATTTCGGCATTTTGTTTCTTCTTGGCTCGGCCCATTCCCGTCACAGCCTTCTGGCTTTTTATCAATACTTTTTTCTTCATCCATTTCCCGTTTTGTTTTCCCTTTGCGCTCTCTAATGCGATTCTTGACAAAAAACTATAGAATTTTCGCCAGGGACGAATGAAATTTGGGGTTCGATCAGTGATGGATCTCAGATTAATTAATGGCTTGTAATTTCATTGGCCAAAAGATAAGTTGAAAAAATGTACTTACAATTTCGAATTAATTTAAAGTGACAATATCTTTAATTAGGGAGTAAAAATCGATCCAATTTGGACACCCATACGATCGTAGATCATACCTTCGGGCATGATCTACCTTAAAATTGTCATGTTTTTTGTGTCGAACGAAATCCTATGATTCAAATTCAGGCTTTATTTTCTCATACGACACGAAAAACGTACTCGAAATTAACCGTAACGACGAAGAACTAAAAATTTTGTAGTAACAAGAAAAAAGAGTTTTCCAACTTTCTTTTTCAGTCAAGAAGTCTTTAAGGGCTGGCAAATGGTTGAAATCGTAAATTATCACGCTCGAAAATTTGCAATCCCGACGAGGCTACGATCTTTTTAACACGCCACTTCCGAGCCATTAGTAAAACGAATGAATTTCACTGACATCGGTTTATCAACATTTATCCCCTTCTCCGAGGGCCTGGGGAGTGAGCCGAGGGGGATAAAAGAGAGTTTAGGTCGTACGAAGTAGAAAGTTCACGTGTTCCGGCCTCGTGATCACGTGGTACGTGATTTAACGTTTTCCGGGGGTTGAATATTCATTAATTTCTAAACACAGCTGTATTCAACGAACCTCAGGGCTTTTTGCTACCCCGATATGAGAGCCTTTTCTGGCAAAGTGTACCCAGCCAAAGAACCCACAAAGTCGGTACTTTTGAATTCGTTTTGGAATGATACACAACTCTCGCTTCTACGACGCCAGCTCCGATGGGCCATTTCACTTTTTTTACTCTCTTTTTTTCTCTCATAGTACGCCGATTAAAATTGCAGAAAAATTTGGATCATCTTTTTCCGTACCAGCATAAATTCTCATGAACTCTGCTGTTCTCAATAAATTATCTTTACTATTACAATAAATTTTATTATTTCAAAGATTTTGTGTTGGTATTCATTCAATATAAAAGAAGATTTTTAAGAATTTTATTCGGCTGCAAATAAAAAAACAAGCATATTTTGAGATCCCCCAAACTCTGAGGGCTAAAAGTGGAATGGAACAAATATATTTTGCACTCACTAAAAATTCCATTCCCAATGCGAAAGCATCGAAGCTCTATCTGCGTATTTCATGAGCGCATCAGTTATTTTGTTTCACATCAAATCAAGGCGCTGTTGTGTTTGCATTAATATACCCAAAAGCGATATGAATACAGAAGCACACAAAAGCTTCGACGGATTTTTGCAAATCGCTTTTTTGTGAAAACGCATGAATATCTGGAAAAGCTGAATCGCAGGTGATAAAGCCAAATCTGATGATGAAAGTGCTTGTTACAAGATCGGTACACAACGAGCGACGACGTCACGCAGCCTACCGCGAAACATGCCTCGCGAGTTGCCCCGCGGTATATTTTTTTTCAATCAATTTGCAACCCGATCCCCGCTAATCCACCGTCTCAGTCTGCCTAGCGGAATTTTCGAATTTACATTTCCACCGAAAATTAAATTCGATGGATGGATGAGGTTGAATTTGCATTCAATATCAACAATGAAATAAAAGAACCACAATTACAAACGACCAAAAAAAGCACCAAGGGTAGTGTTTAAATGGAAAAAACCGTTGAAGATCGTACTCCGAAAATGGACAAACAATATATTTGATTGTCCTCGTCTCTTTGTACGAAAATTTACACAAAAGTTCAAAACATTTTCGTCCCTCAAAGTTTGCTTAGTTCCAGGGCTTAGACAATTAACAACGTTTTTCGATGAAAAGTAATCGAGAAATAAAATTCAGCACAAACATAAAGAATCAGAACGAAGAGCGAAACCCCGCATACGAGAAATCGCGATTGGCAAACTCGTTTTCAACAATTCGAAGGTTCGGCAAATTTCGATTGTTCCAATGGGCCCAGTGTGTATACGCAATTTCGATATAACTCATTCGCTCTCAGATGAATATCAAACGATTATCGAATCATTGTTTCCCAGACGGAGATATAAAAACGCTGCTCATTGAGCGAACTAATTCGGGTTTTAGTATATACAATAAACAATACGAGCGAACCTATAGAGAGCGAGTTCAAAGTTGGGGTTGATCTCCGGGTTGAAATATATTATGAGCGAATAAGGGAAAATTATTGCTGATGTGCATGGATCCGAGTAAGCTCAGTACGTATCAGGAATTATTACGTAATAATGGGAAGCATATTTGACGTTGATTTTCACGGTAGGATGGTGGTATTTTGACAATTATCCAAATTCCGAGGACTCCATTGTGCAGCCGATGAACTGCCCGTGCAATATATCTTTCCCGTAGTGTAATCAATAATAAAATATATTTAACACGAGCGTATACCAGTCGAGGGATTTTGCATGGGCTGCTGGACCGAATGAGAGTGAAATAACTCCCCCTGCCTCTCTCCATTCCTGTCTCACTGCCGGCCCTTAATTTCGGGTAGCGCGAGGGTGAATAAAATTTCCGTCTTCCTAGGCTGTGACAACGGGCCCTTTACTGATCGCGGCGTTGAGCTTTTTGTTTGATGCCCTCACATTCGTGCTAATCAGCGCGCTTGTAATTGGAAACGCGCCAGATGAACCGGAACCCTTAATCGTCGAGGCTTTTCACCCGTAATAACCAACCCTTCTTTTCCATGGATCGATGTGCATTGGCCCATTCGCATCATGCGTTTCCTTCCGGTGGACTATCGAACCGAGGGAAAAATACGTGTGAGCCGACATCCATCGGGTGTCTCTTTTCAGGGGGATCGAGCTTTCGCAGCGTCCTCATGAAACTAAATCTGGATGAAAGGCAGTTGCCTTTGAGAGCTCGAACAGGAGAATATTTTGAGGAATCGATACCCCACCGTGCCACCGTGTTTCAACCTTCTTTTTATCCACTTTAACGATTTTCGTGCTTCTTTCACACCCTTTGAAGCGTTACAGTCACATTCGATCTTTTCCGATGCACCGCTCTAACAGATTTCATCGAATTCGGGGAGAGCAGACCAACGGACGTTCTTGGTGAAGAGTGTTCTGGGTCGAGCTTGGTCGTATCAGTTGTCCGTATGCTTGCGTTGTTTAAATATTTTTTTCCTAAGGTTGAATGAGTCGGAGATCGGTGAGTAATGCCAATTGAATGAGCAATAAAATCTAGCGAAAGCCCTGCTTTCATTTTGATTTTTTAATTTCGAAATAATTCACAGCTTTTCAAATTCTCCCAGTTTCAGTAAATTAATCTGCATTACAAAAGAAATTCGATTTATTTATTCCACCTTTTATTCGAATGGGCTTTAGCAGATTCGACTAATCACGGTATAGAAAATTCTTGAAATGCGCACATGTATTCATCTCGTACGATCAATAAAAGCGGCGAGCAATCAAATTTGACTTACCGAGGCTGATTAAATGCATTCAGGGGATATTTGTGGAAGGGGCGAACGTAACGGGAAATTTAAATAAACGCGTGGCGCGGGGTCACGAATAAAACTACATTCTCGGGAAGCCCGCCCACATTGCCCCAACCTTAACCTCCGCACTGAGCTCGCCGATCAATTCATGCGGAGCTTGCTAAATTTTCCGCAGTACCTCAACATAATACAGTGTAATAAAAATAAACACGTGAATCGATGAAACTGGAGAAATGAAAAGGCTTTGGGTTGAGGTTGAATAATCCTGAAAAATCGTCGTTATAAAAAAGAACAAAATTCCCTGAGCCAAAAGACCTTTTGAGAATCACGCGTTGCGTCTCATTTGGAAAAGCGTCCCCGTTGAGCCCCGGCGAAACTTCAAAAACGAGGAAACCGCGAGTCAGGATCGGAAGGGAGGAAAAAGGGTCAGAAGTGGTGAACAAAAGGGTGTGGAGGGTCAACGGCATTAATTGAATCGCTATCGGACATGCCGTGGTCCTGCGTTATTCTATTACCGAAACAGCCATTGTCTTCTGTGGTTTATAGTCCAACTATCCCCTTCTCTAGCGCAGCATCACTCCCGCTCCGGCGAGCGTAGAGCTCCGTGCCACCGGCGAACTCCTGGTCTTCCAAATATCGAGCACGATCGGCTCGTTCCCAAGCGCCAAATCTAAAAACTGTCCCTTTCCCCTCGCGCATCTGCCAGCGTAGCCGACCGAGCTCCAAAAACATAGCTGCGATTGCCTAAAATGAACACGCCGCGGGATAGTTGAATTTTCAGCGTCGCATAAACACAGACACGCACACATACACTAAATGTCACATGGGGGATGGGCAGCTCGACAATTTTGTGGTAGATCGATCGATCGGATGGTTACGCCCGGCCAACGTCGACGCCTCGACTTTATACCCAAACGCAAAAGACCCACTTTACACCCCACTTTCTCTCTGTCTCTCTTTCGTACCTTTTGCGTCAGGGGGAAGGGGGTCGATGACCACGTTATAAATTTAATAAACGATAGTGTGCATTTGCGCACTGTCGACCACACAGCCCCGTGTTGCTGCTCGCCTCCCAGCATTTCTCTTCCTCTCATCTCGACACGCAAGCGCCGATAACATTGAATGAGTTATCGAAGATGGATAAAATCAATCAGGCTCCGATACACACGCGAGTGATGTGCTCCAATTGATGCAAACTTTGGCCAATGGAGAACTCTTGATAGCCTTAATGAGCCAGCTACAATAATACGACCCTTCGTGCTATACAAACGTCAGATTTAATATCAGGAAGATTAGAGACGAATGAGGAGCAAGAATTCCAACGGTGTAATTAGGTTATTGATGTTTCGCATAAATTTTGCGAGCAGACTTTGGAAGATGACTATCGATACGGATCGAAATATTCGTGCATCGATCGCTCAATTACTAATCTACGTTCTTTGATAATGAAAAAAAAAGTATCCACGTAATTAGTGTTTCATTTAATGGACCCATTAAATTGAGTTCGTTTAATTAACGTTAAAGAAATTCATAGCGGATTTCAAACGAATTATGAGAGAGGGTGAATCATGTCGAAAGGGTCCGTTTCAGAGGACCCTCAACCTTTGACCCCATCCTGATTAACATTGGCCCGGACGCGGATCTCTCCTTCATACATGCTTCGAAGTCCCTTGCGGTTGTTCCACACGTACAAAGACACGAGGCTAAGTATACACGAGAGCTTCTAGCATGTATACCTGTTCGTAGCACCGATGCTTGGGTTCATCAATTGTCCGTATTGTCCGCATAGCCTACCAGAGTATATGTAGCCCCCTTGGATGCCTTTACATTGACGTGACAGGTAGCTTCCTAATTGCGCTGCAATTTGCTCCTCCCCCACCTCCGTTTCCCTATCGTTACTGGCATTTGTGTCAGCGCACCGTCGACAATCTCTTTCAAATCTAAACCAGCCTCCGGTAAGCCATAACATTATATTACGCAGAAGTTGCTCGTTAAGAAACCTCTTGAGTGGTGCTTCTATATGGGCTGGCTCGAATATCTTTGCAAACATTCTCTATACGATCGTTCGAAGAGAGTTTTCTAATACAAAGGTGTAAATTATCGTTGTTTCTAACCATTTTTATGGGTGGCTCTCTACTGGATTTACAGTGAAAAATAAAATTCTGAGTTTTCTATCGAGTGTGTGTGTGTGCGTGTGTTTCAGAGGTGAAAGCTCACTGACCTCTTGCGATGCGAATGCGAAGCATTTATCAATATGACGTTTGTCATTGTCGAGAACGTAATACTATTTTCAAGGTCATATCGGGTTTGAGTGTTATATGAAAATAGTAAAATTTAAAAACAACGTCGAGAAAGCTACGAAAAGACGACAAATCCGTGGAAATAATTCTTCCACTGGGAAAGGGAAAAAGCCGTGGGAAAGGGTGTAGAAAAATCACGGAGGTTGTATCGTCGCCGTGAGAGTAAAGTAATAGCTGCCTATCTGCGTGAGCATGGGAACAGGGAGTGGGAGTTGTTTCATATTATCCGTTTCTTTTCGGAGATTGAAATATGGCCGAATATTTTTCCGCGACGCGAATCTATTTGTTTTGTTTGGGCGTGGCGCGGGTATACAACATTTGTACCCCGCCCTTCGTCTCTCTGTCTTTTTACCTCTCGGCTGTCGTGGAAAAAGTTGGTTTCTTTTGCCTCTGTTACAGAGCACCGGAGAAGCTTTCCAGGTGGGAGAAAAAACACAACAACTCTGCACTATACAATGGATAAAAAGTTTCCTCCGAGTCGCCTGTCTTTGCTTCAAACTCCCATCTCCTAACCCCTATCTTCGCAAATAACACCCCCTACGCCCTCACTTCTCATTTGTCAACTTGCATTTCGCTCCTTCAGATGGAAAAAGATCGAATTTTTCACTATGGCGACTCAAGGCCTTTCATACCGTTGGCCGAACGACTTCGCTCACGAGATAAATTCTCACTCGTCGCCACCTAGCGGCCGATTGGTAAAGCCAACGTTCTCGTTGTCGCTACGAACACATTTAGTGCGATTATTCTCGAGCCTCGTGAGTGCATGCTCCCTGTTTTTTGTAGCACACAAATATATGAAGGGAAAATAGAATTTTGAAAAAAATTCAACCATATGGCGTGATGGGAATATGTAAATGAAGAGCCGTGGCAATGGTATTTTATAATGCTAGGGAATGCGTGCTTATCGGAAAGAGATTTTCGTTTTTACCACGACTTGAAGGATTTTGTTTGCTTTTTCCATTTAGCATCTCGACAGGGGCTTGTGCAGCGCGAGTAGAATTTCGTTTTTTGTGCTCCGCAATGCCTCGGTAGGTCTCGGTTCAAAATGGCGCAGAGGGGATTGAATAAACGTAGGGAATCGTGCGGTTAAGCGGCGCATACTGATGTGGAGTGTGGTTTGGTGATCGAGCTAAGGATATAAACAGTACAATGACTGGTCATTGACGTTTCGGCATATATTTCCATTCTCCGCTATTTTGAAGCGTCCTTCCCCAACGAGTGATCGCTTACAGGGCCAATCATTGTGCCAAACCACCATTTTCCACGTACGCTATTGTGCCTTGACGTTTGCGAAGCAGCGAAGCTTTTCCATTCGATTCCACATCTTGGCAGATGCATTTGAGCACAACGACATTTTTCTACCGTTTTCCCGAACCTTATATTCGCAAAGAGCTCTTTGCGAAACCCCGACAAAAGTACGGGAAGGGTTCGTCGCAAAAATCCTGCAAGTTTTCTATGTTAATCCAAACCCAGAAGAAATGCGCGACTCGGTTACATTGCGACCCTTGCCGTAACGTTAACGTACAACTTTCTCCTAATTTTCCAAACTTTAATCCCTCGCTGCTGAATCTTTTTTATACGTTAGTCCAAGTAAATGATTTTTCAACCTGTACGTACTACCTTCGAAACAGTAGTGAAGCATTAAACGTATATACAATCGGAGTTTGCCACAAGAACAGGCTTCCTGGTTAATACACAAATGGATATTCCCTCGGTAGCATCGATATGGAAGGTTTATTCAGTGTCATTATTAATACCTCGTATCGGCCGGCCACCAACCGAATATAATATGTAGCTCGAGAGAATGTTCGAGGCATGCAAGGAGGATAGAGACAGACAAAGGCAGGCAGAAGATTCCTTCACCTCTCGTTCTCGATCCTGGTCAACGACGAGAGAAGTGGTTATTGCTGAGGTTAATGGGCCTCCCGCAATCCTCTTAGCGCTAACCAAAACCACCTTTACCACGAAATGTCACCATTCGATGACCATCAGCCCCTTCCGAACCTCTTACTACCCAACCAAAAGCAACGTCCATTGGCGACGGTTTATAGTTTGGAATTCGCTGCTTGTAACGAGATCAATAATTATTGCAGGGTCGACCAATAAACGAGTTTCACGTGCAGCCCTCCCGTGGTCCGCGCCTCGGCGAGTCCTCGTACTTTCAGAATAATTGGAAAGTAGTATGAATATGTAGGAAGACGTACGATTCGTAGGAGATTTAATGTAACACTTAGTAAATTATTTCGAAGAATACGACGAGGAAGTCTTTCATCAAATCGATACGAAGAAGCTTACACCCAATTTTTCAAATACTTCGAGTACCCTCGTTCTCAAAATGCTTCGGGGAAGAGGGGTGAAAGAAAAAAGCAATTTTTATCCGAAACATTAGTCCTCGTCAAAGATAGCAATCTGCTGTACTACACGAGATAACTCTTTGGAGCTTACCTCCGGAGGGAAACATCCCCTGGGGCCAGTGGAAGTCACGTATGAAGTGAGCGTCAAGGAGAAAGCTCTGCGGCACAAAATGGACGCCGGAGACAGCCGGGAAATCTTCGAAATGCGTTTTAATCTCTCCCTCTCTCTTCCGCTCTCCATCTTTCGCTCTCGCCCTCTCCCTTTCTATCTTGTAGAAAGAATCGAGAACGTTGGTCAGTTGGGATAGCAGTCATTTGGAAAGAAGCGGAAAAGCTTACTTCCATTGACAGGTTTCCAGAAGCTGGATATGCCATAAGTGAACACACTCGACGTACGCTCCGCACTTTTCAATCCCAGTCATCTCCCTATCCCCTCGTTCTCTTCTATATCTCGGAAATATCCGGCACAGTCTCAAGCCTAAAAAACTTGCTACCATTTCCTTGTGGCGGCTTGAAAATTTTGAAATTCGACAACCGCCTGACACAACATTTTTTTTATCATTAAATGGACGACCAGAAAATAACAATGTAAGAAGAACTTGGAGCCATGCATATTCATGACATCACTGAAAAAGTCCATCAATAATAGCAGCATTATGCAAAATATTGCGCTTTGTTTTCAACTTTTATTTTAGGACGAGGGAAAAATTGAGTGTAATAACGTACAGATATACATACGAAGTACTTATGCGCGGCTCGCCCTCCCACAACGAGAACTGCGATGCCCAGGGCTTAACGTTCTCTCTTTACGTTCCCATTTCGACGAAATGGTAACTCGTTCGAGCTCACGACCTCATTGTTAAAAATCGCTCTGACTCGGGCTCTCGGAGCAACGTCAACGTGAACTACCAGAAGAGTATCGAGGGCTCTAAGGGTTAACAGGCTAAATTGAGGAACCTTGGGTATGGAAGTTGATGGGAATCTGGGGGTGAGAGAAAAAATGTATACACCAAACTGCCTGAGAAAACTTGAAGAAATAAGAACTCGAAGGTCTGACATGCTTGCCCTCGTTATTTTCGATATAAACTGTTGCTCTTAGAGTTTTTCTTCTAAACGAGTCCACTCGGCCTGTTCCTACGTCACGAGTTCTATTTACCCCTGGAATACATTTATTTAGCAAACTTTCGACTTGGTGGAAAGATTCATGTGCAAGTGACCTTGCGCCATTGGATTGAAGATTCGATCCCCTTGAACGAGTAGCTCGTGAATTTGGGTCGCGAAATATAATTGCTTTTTCCTGTTTGGAAACAAGTTTTTTCAATTTTATCCCCAGCTTATGAACGATTATGAAAATTATGGCGTCAATGAAATAAGTTTTGAATCTTGGAATTCGTCTTCTTCGTGAATCACCAAAGATTCTCGACTCAGTTAAGCCTTTTGAAACATTTCGGTGGCCCCTCAAATCCAATCGCACTTCCCTAATATTCAATATCCGCAGCCAAATTTTGTGGCTACACGGAAACATTTTATTTCGTATAAAATACGAAAACTGGAGAGGGATCGAACAGAATGGCGAAACAGTTTTTCCCAGATTCTTCAGACGGATAAAAACTCCGTTTGCCAATCAGGAAAAACGGCTGTTTCTGCTCCAGAATGTGAGCTTTCACTTATCAAATTTGACTTAAAAAAACTACCTTGCCTGAATTCACGTCCAAAAACAGCACCAACCACTTGTCGCTAGAAATAACTGAAAAACAACGGAGCAAAGTAGTAAAACGCGTGCACAAATAGCTCCATATTTTTGTTTATCTCTCCTAGAAATCAGCGACCGAGAAGATTCCTGCTATTCGTATATGTGCGCTTAGATTTTATAAACTCCAGTTCCAAATACGGACTCCGCAGGTCGGGAAAAGGTTAAAATGGATATTAAATCATGTCGAATTATACCGCTTCTACTCTAATTCTCGCGTTTGATATCAAGAGACTAAATCAAATGAAATCGATTTTCCTAAATCGGATGACATTAATTGTGGAAATGCACTCAGAAGGAAGCGTGCTTGCTGACAAAACTGTTTTGCTTTAAGATTCACGATGCCAGGTGATGAGCTAATTGAATGGAACGAAACAAATGAGATGGCAGGCGAACGAAAATGAAGGAAAGACCAAAGTCGAAGCTCAACCGTCGCCAAAGTCTGCCAAACGTTCACGACGCTAGGGAAATCAATATCCGTTCGGCTCGTTTGTTTTTGTAATCAACCGGAATTCGGATTTTGTTCTGGAGCTGTACAGGATGCAGAGATGTTCGTGTACTGCCATAGCAAAACGCCACAAAAATGACCCAGTTTCGCAGACCCGCCACTTTTTATTTTTCAAGCGTGCTCGCGCATCTAAAAATCAAACGATTAAACTCGTTAATGGTGAGCTATCAATGAAATTGCTCGGTGGGACTGAAAGAGCAGCAACTGTACGTGAAATACGTAAAAATATACAAAAAAAGGGAGTTTTAGAATCGAAGCTCCTGCCCTGGTGATGCAAATTTTAACGTTTGCAAAACGTCGGCAATACGCTGAAACACCACACGGTGGGCGTCCGGAAGCTCCAAATTTTTATAGGCAAAATTGATTGCATAAATTCCCTGGGATATTTGCTCGGTAATGCTGCATGTCACATTGCCTACGAAAACAGCCGACGAGCTGACGCTAAGAGCGTTACCATATTTCCGTGATGCTCGTCGTAGCAGGTGGTGAGACTTTCAGTGTAATGGCTGGGCTCATAGCGACTGTTATTTTTTGGAAATCTTTCTCAAGGTTTTCATGAAATTCAGAAAATCAAATTCCTCACAAAAAAGCTTCTACGAATCAACGATCGAGTTGGTTTCATCGTACGATCTTTGTATTCATTTTCAAACATTTGTGAAGTTTTTTTTATCATTTTATAGAGAAATATAATCTACAAGAAATGACTCATTGGAGACACTGAATATTGTGACAAGAACAATTATTTTTTACACGGAGATTGTACTCAAGTTAGAAAAGAAGTGAGAAAAGAAAGGATGAAGTGACAAACTCATAAAAATACGAAATGTATGCCGTCAAATCTGAACATATTTCATGATAATGATGCGTCGCGATCCTCTTAGATCGTTCCCAGTGGCTCCGAGCCTGGCCAGATTTTCTTCGTGCGATAAAGATATCGGAAAGTCACGGATTTACTTTTATCTTATCCTAGATAGAAAATTACTCGGGTGCTCGCGTTGATGGACTGAATTAACTTTTGATCCGGGCGGGTCAAACGCCACCGGGCTTCTGATTCTTCGGTCGATATAATTAGGAGAGAGAGTTCCCCCTCTCTCTAAAGACACTACTCGCAAATCGGTACACATATCGAATAGGTCGACTTATGAAATCGATCTTCGGACATTTCTATCGTTTCATTTTTTTGGGTTACATCACTTTGACCGAAGCTACTGTTTCTGAATGGTTCGATCACGAATTCAATAGGGTTAAGCGTCTCCGAACTTTAAAGCTTGTTTTTTTATTCGTAGGGTTCGGATCGTGCGATGTGGCGAAGCCAAAACTTGCACCTTCTTGAGCAATATCAGCGTAAAATTTAGAAAGTTGGTTGCTCGATGCTGTACGGCTTGCGAAAGTCTGGAGAAAGATCAGGTTTACAAATGGGAAGTAAAGCTGTCTCCACCGTGGCAAAGCTCGATTTGAGATAGACGCACTCTGAGGTTGGAGGGGAGAAAAAGACCCTCGGGTATCCGCCCTCGCACTTAACTGTGCTTTTACGAGTGGGCGGTAGTTTCATGAAATAGTAATTATTTTCATTTACACTGCAACGACGTACGGAATACACGGGAGCAGCCGGATTGACTGAACGTAAAAGCGTGTTTACCCCTTTTCACGAAATATCCACCCTCGGACTATCTCCCTCTGTCTTTTGGTCTCTCTCGGAGAAGACTTGCTAAAATTGCGATAAGAAATGTGCTTATACCAAATTCAAAACCCCTGGAATAAAACTGCATCATTTTGAAGTATCAAAGTGTGCAAAAGTCTGAAGAGTGTCACTCGCAACGTTGCCAGCATTTCTTGCTTACTCTATCTTTCAATAATTTATCTCTCTTTGTGATTTGTGCCTGGGGACTAAAATTTATAGGAATTGTTGAACTCGAAATATCGGATTGAATGCATAAAAACTTTGTGAATTTATAAAACTATTATTGAACCATGAACCCAACGCCATTCGATTGTCAAGCAAGTGTTTCTTCGCGGGTAGATTGCACTGTCTATGATTTCGTTTATTTTCTCCTATAATTAAAGAGGAATGGTGCAACGCGAAAGTGTCGAGTATTATCACCAATGACACATATCGACAAGGAGAAATGTCATAAAAGTCGTCTGCAGAATCGAACGTCAATTTCCTCTTTTCTCGCTTCTCTCACTCCGAGGAACGGAGAAACTCCCGATCGTTACTTTATTCATTATAAACGCGATCGGGGACATTTTCATCAGTCGAATATAACGAAGACGACGAAGGTGATTCGGGAAGGGGGTATTTATCGACCTCCTGGACGTTGTCGACTGGAATTCCGTCATCCGGAGTATTTTCATCCTTTTCCCCATTTTCTCAAGATGAAAGGTGATAATGATATTCACTCAGTTGGAAGTGGAGCGAGAGAACATCGGAGACTGGCACTCAACAAGTTGATACTGTCTCTGTGAAAACATTAAAAATACGAAAACTCTGTTAATTATTAATCGAACAATTTTCATTTTTTCAAGGCCTCGACAGGTTTTGAGAGAGAAATGTTCAGTGACAGATTTCGTAAATTTGTTGCAATTCCTTTGTTGAAAAAATATCTCAAGGTTCGAAGAGGGCAAGGGGGGGGGGGGGGGGGGAGTGAACAAAACTTCAATTTTATTTCCCGAGACCGACAAACCGGAGATTGCGGCTGGTAACCGATAAGTCACCCAGATGGCAGTATCTTACCTCTTACCTCCTCGATGCTTTTTCGGATCGATGATATATAGCGTGGGCACAACTCTGGAAAAGATGAAAAAAACGTTGGCGAAGCCAGCGGAACGGAACGAAGGCAAAAGCGAAAGGAGGGTGAGAGATTCACAACATAAAATCCGAGTGTTGACGTCCCGGAAAGTGGGCGAATCAAAGCTTTTGCGAAAAGGTATAATCGATTTTTCTTCCCTCCCCTCCGGCCCGCTCACTCGATCAAAGAATGAAATTTTTCTTAATGCTGAGTTATCGGTTCAACAGCACAAAAAGTCGGCTCGGAGCTGATGTTTTTTCTCCTCTTCTTTTTTGTTCATGAAATTCGGAGCAACCCCTGAAAAGCAATTAAATTAATCGACATATTTCACCCCGTGTTTAACAATGCCTAAATGGTTGTCACAATTTTCGTTCGAAAATCCGGAAATACGAGAGATATTGGAGGGAATAATATTTCGAATGAAAATACGAAGTAACGAGGAGAGAAAGAAGGGGCTGCTTTTTTCGATGGACTCGATTGTACGAGAACCAATAACTGAGCAATTTATGGCGAACCCGAAGCATTTTGAACGTTTGCTCGAATCATCGGTTTGGCTCGTTACCAAAATCACACATTTTATAATACGAATACTCGCACCCTCATCAAGCATATTTTATTGTCCCTGCCCCCGCATCCATTTTTCATTGTTGCTTCCTCAAATTTACTCTCGTATTCGACACTGCTCATTTTATCATTAGTTAATAATAGAGTTTCATTAAAAAGCTCGGCTGTGTTTGCGAAATGAGCCTCTCGCGAATTTATTTATTTCCATAGGGCTATCATTCCGACACTCCTAATTTCGAATTTCTAACTTGAACGATTTCTCACAAGAGACGAAAACCCATTAAATTCGTTCCTGCAAATTTCGCCAACGATTATTTGGGATTTAGAAATACTATAAAAACATCCCCATCGCGGTGTAAAGATTGAGAGAATATATTTAGAGGCGAAAAAAGCTTCGGAGCGAACGCGCGGCATAATGTAGCGTCGGTATCGAAACTCGAAGCCTCGCTCACGTTCGTTCGTGCATCATTGAAGAGGATCCACCCCTTTTGGATTTCGACTGCATCGCGTCTGTACAGTGCATTAAAGTTACCGGGAAAGTCGATTTTCCGATGAGTGCTTACACGCTCAGGGGGGTTGAAATTTTCCTTGAATGCGACATGCGTCACGTGTGCTTTGGCACGATTTTATTCGGTTTTATTGGATCCTTACAAGACTTATCACTCGCCAAGAGTTGTCAAATTTCGGTCAGAAAAAACCGTTTTACTTGTTCTCGCAAGGGTGATTAAAATTTCAAAAATCAAAAAACCAATAAGTAATGCAAGTTCGAAGTATCAACGAGATGGAAAAGTAGTTAACGAGTGACGCAAAAACAGTGATTCGAAAGCGTGCTTTATTTATGTGTTTGAGAGTTTCCAAGTCAGAAAGGATATCGGAGTAGTTCCGGTGATTAACAACTCGAGAGGATGAACTCGTGAACGAGAGTGCTGGAGTGTGCGAAGGAAGCTGGAAAGACCGGAGGAAAATAATTCTCGAAACAAGCCCTGGAAATGTGACACGCGTGAAGCTCTGCGTTCCTTAATTAATTATTTATACGTTCCCATGAAGTTGGATGAAAATTTAGTTGGACTGAATTCTCGTGCTATCCTATTGAAAAGTTTAAAATCTTATGGAGCCGCGTATGTGCTTCGTAACGAACGAGGATGAAGCGAGGGAGAATGATAATACACGAGGAAACGAGAAATTAACACTAATACGACGATAATGACCCAGAGAGAGTTTTGTCGACACGAAAACTTCGGTCCCTAGCGCAAGAACAGGGTAAAATAGTATGTATGCATAGAGAGGGTTGCTTTCCAGTTGAGCGGAGTAGAAGAAAAAAAATGTGCGACAAATTTTACACGAGAAATATATAATTTAGGTAAGACCGACGAATTTTAAACAAAATGAATAATTCGTTAAAATATGAGTCTGGCATCACTGTCAAAATTATATAGAAAAAGCTTTTATAATATTCCATCACATAAAACAGTTCCATGCCTACGATTCTTTTCCACCCTTCTTATAAAAGAATTTTAATTTCTTTCCTCGCTGCTGGCTCACAGACTTTTTGATGCACTTTTTTTCCTAGACGACACAAACACACACACACACACACACACGCACATACCCACCGATATACTTTGCCTCAACTCCTATTTATCCTGGCAGTCGTAACATTTTTCGAGCTCAGTCGTGTACTTTTTAGAATCAGACCCCTCACCAAAGGGGTTGGTAGAACGGGGGATAGGGCAAGAAGCTCCTTCACATTTTTCCTCGTCTCAGTATCGCTTCGCAGCGTCGTCCTCATCTTCGACCCATACCTCTCGTCACAGTAGTACATCCCCGCTCGCGCCAGCCCCGCTCACGCTCAACCGAGCCCCAGCCCCTTTCGAGGATTCGCTGTCGTTAAAAGTTTCCACTTTCGCACTCTCGTCCATTCCAACTCTCGCCCGGTCCCCGTGATACACGATACTCAACGGTATATTAAAAAAACGAGCTCCGGAGAAACGAACCCTCGAGAGTAACAACCCCCTTCACCACTCGCTTCGCCGTTCATATTCCCTGACTTTTTCATACGGATGTCCGACGATTTTCAAAAAATCATTAAAAAAAACATCGTTAACGAAGGTATAAAACCCTCTCGATAAATATGAACTTAATCCGCACTGCATATATTAAACAAGAAAACAAGAAACCGTTCGCTAAACCCTATCGATGTGCTTCGATTCAATATTTCGCCAGGCACAAATAAATTTGCGAAAAAAAATAACAAAATGGTATTAAAGTGAAATTTAATCTTCTTTTCGTTCACCTCTGCCATCGAAGGATAACCTCAGCGGATATAACGAATTATGGAAAATGTTAAGAGACTCGGAGACCGTTAAGCTTCATGGGAAGTTACGCTGATAGTCGTCCGACAAACGTACACACGATAGGGGTTGTTTGGGTCCAGTTAACCACCAGCGCTTCACCTATCTCGATAAAGAGGGCTCGATTTTTGTTAGAGGTGAAAAAAGTTTAGTTTTTGCACGTATAAGGCCGTATGGAAGTGGTGCACTGCTTTTCAGAGTGCTGGTATACGGTGGGAAGATAAGAGATCTCTTAACTGCGCATACGCTACGAAAAATGACTACTGGAGAATTAACGAATGCTCTCCTGTTGAAAGCTTTTACGAGCCCAGTATTAAATGAGTCCTCATTATTCATAAACGAATTCGATAATGCTCATTTTCAGCAAGTAATCACAAAGAGAATGAAAAAAAAAAAAAAAAAAAAAAGTAAAATGGTGCAACATAAAAAAAATTTGGAATAATTTCGACTTTTTACAATTGTCAAAATGAGCGTGTCGTCGAGAACGATTTTTAAATAAAAGAGTATCCACGAGTCCAAAAGAAGAAGAAAAAAAAAGATTCGAATATTTTGACAGAGAGCTTGAAAAATCGAAAAATTTATTCTTCGAACACTCTCGGTCGTTGATTCCATCGAGTTTTCCTTCAAAATCTTGATAACACACAGCTTTCTAGAACTCATCTTGAATATTTGGCAGAACTCTATTTCTTTATGTCTCAAACGTAACTCTATTCTCCGCTTGAAATATTCCATTTCCTATCGAATCTCCTACCGACTACAAACGTCATATGGAAATACGTAGGAAATAACGCACGAGTTACTTCGACATGCAAACCTTTCGCAAAACCGGACAACACGTGTAACAAGGAAAAAGAGAAACTTTGCTTTGAATCCCTCCGGTTAGCCGATTGCGAAAAAACCAGCTGTCAACTCGAGCCTCGAACATCTCCACTTCGCATCACAAAGGCTTCGCGATTCTTCGACTCTTTCAATCTTACCCAAATAACAGGATACACTTGTTAGAGAGTAGAAGCGAGTTGAGCATCGAGATGTTCGGAGCAGATTTGACACCGAGAGGAGCTGCACAGTGAAATTGTTACAATCCAACGAAATATCGACTCGACTCATTCCTATTTCATATAATAACACAGCCATCGTCATCACCGTGTACAGAGAGCAGAATCATCGTCGAGTTTATGCACAGAAACGCGATGCTTTGCAAACCAGCGATTTGTAATGACTCCTAAAACGCCTAAGCGCCTACAGAAACATCTGTACAGCTGCAACGTATAATAGAGCAGTGATAATTCGAGGAGACATCGACTTGAATAGTAATATTTTACAGCTTCCTATACGTTGAGTGAAGATATTGGAGAGCATTATGTTTAAGAGGACGGTCGATGGGAGTGGAGCCACGAAGAGAAGACTCGTTGTACCGTAGAAAAATTTAATAACGTCGACGGCAGTATCGTAGGATAAAACACTGGAAGCAGGGGCTTTCGGAACATTGAATAAGAAATATACTTAGGAAATACGAAATCTCGAAGTGATTTGAGTGTTTTATCGTCATCGTTTGCGAAATGAGATATTGATGTTTCCGCACGCAGCCCGAAAACCAGACGACTTTAATCGGATACACTTTTCTCGAGGGCGCACCGGGCGATATACCAGAGCATGAATCTTTAATCGCATCTATCCGTAGGAACAAAAAACTATCGGAATATTCGGCAAAAGCTGAGTGTGTAAGTATATACATGGGGATACTTGGCGGCAAAGTGTCGGCGTGGAGATGCATACATGCACAGATATCGATGCATGCAAAGTGCCAAGGAAAAGGGAAGCTGAGGGGGGTTGAAGGGAGGCTGGTGGTGGCGAGGGGTTTCGGAGGAGCACGAACAGTACGTGCTCATAGATATGCAAATGTCTACATACCCGAGCCCACCCCAATGTTCCTTTCTTCCATATCCAACGTTTTCAAGTGCCCGTAGTACGAGTCTAGCCGCCTGCTCCTCTAGCCCCTGCCATCCGTGTCTAGGTGGCCACAACCGATCTACCCTTCCGTACCGAACGGCCGAAGATTGCAAATATTTGTTGCATTATGGCGGCTGTAAATTCTGCAAAATCAATAGCGTCCGCCTTGCCTCGGCCTTGCTGACCTTTTCCACTACGCCAGGCGGGCAGACAGTTGCTTTATATATATATCCGCCCTCCCCATCCTCGGATTCAGGCGTTCGGCTATTGTCCATTCGGAAACGCGAAATCGTGTTTCTGTTTCATCGGCACCCACTCGCCCGGATCTCGGTGTTTCTCTTTTCTGAAATCCTCCCTCGAGCCGGGCCCTTTCCCTCCCGATCTTTCCCCACGGCCCCTGTCCCGTCAGCCATCTCGCCCTCTTTGTATCGGGCCGTTACGATACCCGCTATTCTCCGAAACTCCACCACTTTACGTTCCTCGATCCAGTACGAGTTTCAACACACGTACAGGCCGAGCTCGTCCATGAGGAGGGGCGAACACGACACACGCGAGGCCTCGTACACATGCGAGCACACCTGCGTACAATCACAAACGTTCGAACGCTGGATAGACCGATTCAACCTTGTTGAAAACCCCCAAATGCCTTTCCCGCCAAATACCTACAGCAATAACAGAAGCATCTCTCGAGATCCAGAACTCTGTGTGTCTCTGTGTGTGCATTGTCTTCATGGATGTGTTTGATTCCGCGTACCAATTCGCAGTGGCCAGTTGCACCCTCCGGACGTGAAGTAACCCTCGAAGAGCTGGAAACAGGACACGGAGATGACCTCTCGATGGCGTATCAAGGCTTGTTCAAACTGCCTCGTTGTTTACAAACAATCCAATTCCACAATATTTTCGTGGCCAGCAAGCATTTATGATCGGAGTAAAATCCTTTGGAACTCGATACTTTCGGCTTTGTATCAGGTTTCTCGCAGTGTTTATTTTACCCTCTCTCCCAGCTGATTTATTCTCTTTGCTTGAGTCTGCTGAGCCCGTTCGGTCCCGTTTCTCGTTCGCGTTATAGATCTTACGAGTGACACGTGATACGGGAACGTCGTCCTGCGATCCAGCCACTTTCGAGATACCCCGTTTTCACGCATAATGCTTGTCCTAATAGAGCCTTCGGAAGACCCTCAGGGACATCCGACCCTAAATGTCAGTCCGCTATCTCTTTCTCGATCTCTCGTGCTCGGCCGTTCTTGCCACACATCCCCTTGTTTCCAAACTTCATGCCTCTCTCTCTCTCTCTCCCTCTTCGTATTCTCTCTTCTTCCGGATCCTCTCCCTCCAGCCCGAAGCTTCGGTAATTCCAGAATACCGTTGAAACAGGCCAACAATGGCGGGGTAATGCGAACGTCAACCGTCAACTACTTGATTGCATATTGTTGTTTGCATTGTACCATCCGACTGCCCCACTATGCACGACCACCCACTTTCATAGAAACGCTTTTCTCTCTCCCTTCCTCCCTCTCCTTCTCTCGCATACCCATCTGCATTCTCTCGCCGCGTGCACGCATCCGGTGTTAAAAATGTGCTCTAGCATCCAAAAAATTTTCACGGTTTCCAGCAGCTTTTTCAAGGGCTTATACTTTTTTTTTCCTAATGGACTTCCGCTACGACCTTACAACGTGAAATTGCAGCTCTTAAGCTCCGTGGGTAGAGCACATTTACTTTTATGCGTCAATACACAAACGATTTCTTTATCCTGCATATTGCGCAATTTCGTTCATTCATCCAGCACTTTTGTTAACTAATCAAGAGACGCGCGGCAGGGACTCAGACATTGGAAAATGAACGAAAATTCGTGGAAAAATGTAACACTAGATTTTCATCGAGCGCAACTCCGCTGATAGAAATAATAATGAAATGTTATTTTGATCAACACCGATTTATCAACAGTCCACCGCTCAACCCGCTCCAATTCTACGACGATGAATAAACGAGAAAAAGAAGCTTGTCAAACAGGCATAAGGACAGAATTCGAACAGAAGGAAGTAAAAGAGCGAGAAAGCTTTGTGAATAGGACGCCGCCGTGTCCAATTAATCGCGTTACACCATCACGGTGAATATAACTTTGTAGTAATTTCGCATCGAATAACAGCATGGAAAATGAGTAGAATGAGCGTTTTATCCGTTCCTGTTTGCGTCGTCGCTTTACCCCTGCCGCTTGGCTTCTCTCCGTGTCACCACCCGACCGCACACACAATTTTATATCATCCCGCGCACCGATATACCGTTTTCCCAAGGAGCAGCGTCGACTCCATAATTTTCTAGGTATAATGCCTCGACCGAGTCCTCTTCAGTGCCATCGGAGGTTGCTTTCATTCTACCGTTAAAGGAAACTCCGATCTGGTGCGCTTCAAAAATAGAAGTAAAACGACCGAGAGGACGCAGCGATGATGAAGCACGTCTCTTCAAACATCAAAGGCAAAGCGTACCGTCCTGATGTTACAGTTTTCTACCTTCCCCATTTTATAATAATGCATTAAACTTTAACAATGAAAAAGTCAAATGGGGTTTTAAAAAACGAGGAGTTATTCGGCTGCGTGATGGAGCACAGATGAAATAGAATTTATTGGAGCAGCTTAGTCCGGAGATTACAAGTCCATTAATCTACCTGATGTGCTCCTCATTTTCAAGCTTTAGTGAATGTTGAGCTGCACGTCAGAAAAGAGAACCGAGCCGATCTGAGGCCCAGATACAAACTCGGGTCCATGCTTGCCCAGCCACTGACCCGGATACTGGTCCATAGTCGCAATTACTGTAACGTGGGCGGATCCGTGGGGGAAAAGATGGTCCGGTGGCTGCGGACTGGCAGCAATAATAAGCACAGAGCGACTGAATCATGGAAACGGTATGAGGTACGTCAGCGAGTAATAAAATAAGCGGGAAAACAGAATGCAATAGCACTGGAGTTAATCCAATGGAAATAAAAATATGGAGTAATGAGACGAGGGAGGAGATAATGGTACTGGAGCGAGAAGCCGCGTGGGAAATTTGTGCGGAGACGAGCATCAAGAATTTTTTTTCCCAGCAAAAAATGGCGATCAGGACCTCTTTTTTGCTCACGCTCTCGTGGATCGTGGCTTTAATCAAGTTCGAGATTGAAAGCAAGGAAAAAGCATCCTCGCATCCGTTCCATCGTCGAGAGGAATGTTTCGAAGAATTGGGATGTCATTTGGGTAATAAGCACTCGCGGCGCTCAAGAATAATCCGCTGTCGTTGAAGGTTGAAGATTCATTCAGGATCATTGTATACAGTTGGGAATGTTTCTTTGGCCCTCACCAGTTGGACTCCATGCGAAAAGCGATGATTCTACTTTTCCAGGGTTTGATAAACACCGCGCTGCAGTGTTCAACGCACATTCGTTGTTCGTCGCCAGAGCCAAACTCACCTCCATGAAGGAAACGCACTTAGGACGGATTCAGTCCCTAATAATGGGTATCTGAGTGGGGCTATGGCCAGTTAGGCAGAATAAAAGCCCTTCGTCGTGCCACGCTCGAATTCTCCTCGAATTAAGACAGTCAGAGGGAAATATGAGGATTTCCTTGGTTTATTCCTCCAGAAGCTACACGGGCACACAGAGACACGTATACACATACGTGCAAAGAGCAAACTTTCTGATTTAAGGCGTAACCGTGGTGAAGTCCCTTGGGTATGACTTTCCGGGTTACTGGGAAGCCAGGAGAGAATGAAAACGCGTCGCCGGGAGGGGGGTAAAGGAATATCCTCCAGAAGACGAAAATGGTCGCACGGATATTTAAGTTAAAGTTGTCACGGGAGTTGTCTATAACGGGGGTGACTTCGGCGGTGTGGGAGGACGAGCTGGGCTGAGAATAAGAGAGGAATGAATATGGGGTTGGATGCTCTCGCGAGAGTATGGAATAAAGCATAAAGAAGAGACAGAGAAACAGAGCAAGAGCTGGCTCTTCGTGTGTGTGTGTGTGTGTGCAAAATGGCGTCGGTGAAGAGATGGGGAAGGAAGAGAGAGGAGCGAGGGTTGGCTTTTGCACGGGGTCACTGGTGACTACAAGTTTGCGGGACAAAGGAAACTTCCCTCGTATGTTAGGTAGCAGACGTGCCATGACACATGCACGATATACAGACGAGGGTTTCCGTGGCCTCTTTTGGCTTCCAACTTGTCTACTCCTGGCCTAAACTGACGGAGCTCCAGAGTGGGGGCGGGGGTGGGTGGGGGGGGGGGGGGGGGGGGAAGAAAAGGAAGGTGAGATAGAAATGCAGAGAGAGGTAAAAACAGTGAATGGTCTGCAAGGTCCGTCCACAGGTTTGTGTTCTCCAGCTAATTACCTGCGGTCGAAAACAAAGAATTCGACTTTATCGACTGGATCTATAATTATTAGGAATTTGGAACAGTTTTTTTCTGGAATTTCTATGGGGCTTGGTGGGTTTATTTATGAGGAATATCGAGAATATCTCGCATCGGTATCTCGAATAAATAGTAATGTCAGATGATGAAAAGTTACTTACAGCCCTGCGGAGTCATGCGCCACGAGGAAAGTTCCGATCGAAGTTTTTCAATTTCTTCATACTACTTTGTTCCTGAGGAGCACGTGCTCCAATTATAGAGCAGGCTTGGAGGTAATGCGATGGGGTATATTTGAGGCAACTCATCGACACGTATCCCTTCTTCGCCAGGTTGCATTTTATCGAACAATCAAACTCCGAGTATATACCGAAGACGCGGTTGCTGCTGCACAGAGAAAAGGAAATACGAGGTCGAATGAGCAATCGCGGGGGGAGTGGGGCAGAACAGAACGCTCTCAGGCTGGGAGGGAGGAAGAGTAGACTAGCGCCTTGGGATTCGTATTGTCTGGAAATATTAATCGTCTAGTGAAGTTGGTAGCCGGGTGCTCATCCGCCATAGTCGAATGTCGCCGACGACCGCATTGAGTCGCCCGGGCATCCTCGCGATGAATCTTCGAACGAAAGCACACCCACACACACACACACACACACAGACACTTGAACACACACAAATAGAAACCACGTACCGGTACTATATTCCTTATAACGTCCCGTTGCTCTTCTCTATCTTCTCCATTCTATACCGTTCTCCGACATTTCCTCGTCTCGAGCTTCCCCGATATTAGAATACTTCGAGGCCATATTATGACCCAAGCTAACGTTCTATGGCGCTTCGAGCCTGCATATATCCCTCCCGGAAACCGCTCGGTCCTCTACTCCTGTCTTTTATCAGATATCCTATTATCTCATCCTTCTCTCCATGTACCCCCCCTCGTTCGTACTGCCCTTCTCAAGCATTTTCATCTGTATACGTTCGAACAACCCGGATGTTCCCGATATTGTCTCGAAACTTTACAGTTTACCAGGAAGCCGAGAGCTAACTTGAGCAAAAACCGCATTCTTCCTTCTCGCAAGGGGCCCCTCGCGCACTTTATACTGATCTACGTTTTCTTCACGGGCACTTTGGTGGAAGGGGCGAATGAGTTAACGATTTTCAATCAATTACGTCCGGTAGCATATTCTACTCTCAGATTTCATCATCTTGTCGCCCGGGCCGAACACCAATCTTGCTGCTATTGTTGCGTCCCCGTGCACCGAAGCCTGGGCGATAATGACGCAATGCTGATCAGCTGTCTTCGTAGCGTATCTTATGGAGCTTAATCTTCGTACGGAATTAATCACGAAGCAAGTAGTAACGAGCGGGGCTGGAAAGGTCGCTGTTATTTATTGAAATTCATAAGATAAAAACATTTGTCAACATTGTTTTATTACCGGGGGGATAAGCTACGATCGGAACTTTCACCACTCCGGTGAACAAAGGGTAGAAACAAAATTCGTAGAATCTCAACTTGCGATCATTGTTAACTTTAATGTTTTAGTCAAACGCGAGATTGAATCTTTTACGGGCGCTCCGTTCCATATGCAGGCTGACGCCTCGAAGCACCCTCTGGCCATGCAAAGAGGCTAAGCGTTGCAACGGGCATGTTATATATCAGGTTTATACTTGGGCGATAACGAGGCTCGCTCACCGCAGTCGTTTCACCAGTCGAATCGTCTCTCGCCGTGGCGTTTGTATCGCTTGAAATTCTCGCACCTTCTATAACTGCCCCCCTGCGCTGCTACTGGTGCTGGTGCTGCTCGGGGTGAAAATCGTAAAGCCGGACTTGCTCCGGTGCACATACACCTTGGGTCCTTGAGGCGTTATTACCTCGGGATTTAGATCTGAAACAACTTCATTCGACACCCCAACCAGCACTGATTATTTCCACCCTGAGGTACAACTTTCACGTGCTCGAGTTCTATATTGTAGTTCATAACGTAGAATCGATGGACGCGGACACGCCAGGCAATTCAGCACGACACAGGCTCGTACTACGAAGCTTTGAGAATGAAAGAATGCTATTTCTTTGAAGAGAACTTGACCAGGCCGAATCTGGGGAATCAAACGGTCGTAACTCCGAGCTGTTTCTACGACGATCCCTAAAACTTGAGCCTTTACTGCTACCAGCGGCTGATTCATGACGAGGAATCAAGTGCATGTGCACGATTGTTACGTAGCACAACGCGCCTCGAATACCGCCCCCCCCCCCCCCTCCCTTCGCATTATTTGTAGCCTTCGTGCAAAAGCTCTTTTCCTTAGGGAGAGTCGAGATATAAGAGACTTTACCAACCTCCAGGCAAGTGTAATCAAGATTAATTAATAAAAGGTGCGAAACGAATGAGAACTGAACGTTTCATCGGAAAGCTCGTTCAATTCTCAATACGTTTGATTCCCTGAGCGAGGACGACCGCAGTTTTGCATAGCACTTAAACGGTCCTTTTTCTTTTATAATTCAAGATGCATTTTAACGATGGATAGTCAAATGGCTCGAGCGACGATCGGGATCGCGACAAGCATAAAAGTACAACGAGTCATTCGTCTATTCGAAACTTTATGACCCTGCAAAAATACTATCTTCGTTACATTCTATCGTAAATCGAATGTTCGACCATTCAAAATAGATAAAATAGCGAAAACCTCACTATTTTATCGACTTATCGCTTATCGATATCTCAGACGCTTTCCAAAGCGATATTCCATCCGAGAATAAGAAGAAAATCTAATCGGTAGAGTCATGCTTTGGATACTTCATTGACGTAGACGAAAAATAGATAAATTTTCATCCAATAAAACGTGTGCTTTCACTAAAGATCATTGTCGAGCTGGAGTCACAGATTTAACCGTAAGAATCTCTGATAACGAAGATGTAATCGTAAAATTTGAATAACCTCTTCAATGTTTATTATTCATCCGAGTATGCACATAGTTTTAAAATGTTTTTTTTTTTTTTTTTTTTTTTTCCGAGTAACTCGCCCCTTAATTTAGGCAAATCAGGATAATATCTGGTAAGGTATTATCGAGACTGGATACAGGAAAACAAATACAAATGGTTGAATACGGTATGAAATAAAAAGGTAAAACATTGAGAAAATTGAAAAACTTCATCCATAATTCAGGAGGGCTAAAAAAACGGATACGCCTAGCGTATGCTTAGCCGGCTTGCTCCCGGCCGTAATAATCGTTTACATAAATGCATGGTGCGAATGGTCAGAGGTATGCATTGAAATGAGAACAGTAGCGCGAAGAGGAGAAAACCTATTCAGCGAAGCCTGCTCGTGTGACCCGGGGGACTATAGTTCAGTAGTTACAGCCCGTAATAATTTTCAGAGTGAATTTCCCACAGAAAAATGTGACATTTTACATTTTGTTAAGTTTTTCTCTCTCTTCTTATATTCTACCACAAACGTATATCGATCCAATAGAATTAATATATGAGGTCGTCACGATTACGAAGCTCCTAAACATCTGTTTCGCAGTGGGGCGGTTTTTCTTTAATAGCCTTATTCCTGCCCTCGAGAAGGGAAGGAAGCCTCAGCGTGATGGAAAAATAAGGGGGTGTTTGAACGAGAAAATGCAAAGTTCGTCGAAGTGGAAACTTTTTTACCTTCTTGAAAATCTTCATCCGCCAAAGTGTTGAGGAAGAGGGGGGGAGGGAGGGGGGGGAAGAGAAGAGGAGAGGAATGAAAAAACAAAAGTTTCCACGTTGCGTCCGTTCTAGCACGTAGTAATTTTTTTTCGCTGTTACGACGGTCGGGGATCAAGGGTAGCTGGGGGTTATAGTGTAGTAGCCATCATAGAGACCCTCTCACGTTTGTTTTAACTCGAGAAAAAGAAGAAGAATGAAAAAAAAAGGTTGTGAAGGCTCTGAAGGGCCAAAGAGGATAAAAAAAGATGAAGGCTCCTTCAGCGAGGGGTGCAAAGGGAAGAGGGTTGATTGGTGTTGGTGGTTCTGATGGTGGGTACACTGGACGTAATGGAGTAGGTTGTAAGAGTCCAGACTCACCCCCGCAGCTTGCCCTTGGGCCAAAAAGGGCTGGCACATAAGACGTCGTCGCGTAACGAGACTCTCGTTTTTGTACGTGAAAGTGAGAGAATGAAAGAATGGTGGGGGGGCAACAAACTGTGGGAGACGACACCAAAGCGTGTATATGTGTGTGTGTGGACGTTTAAACGAAGAAGCTCTGGTCACGCGTTTATGTACAAAGGTGTCCTAAGCTCGCTTAAGGTTGTTCTTAGTCTCTAGCATTTTTTGCTGAATCGTTTAAAATAATTTCAATCGGATTACGCCTCGAGCTATTTTTCATACTTTACAAGATGATTATAGAGTTTTTGAAAATGTTCACGTTTTCGTGCTGTTTCCGATTAATGCTCAGGGCTTTCCGGGCTTTCCGGAGGCTATAAAGAAACCCAATCCTTACGTATAGGAATAGCCGGGATGAAAGTCCCTCGCGAAGGGTTAATGTACGAAAGTGGCTACAACAGCTCCGACCAACCCCATCTTCGACCGCATTCTCATCATTCATGAAAGCGACCCCTTCATGACCCCCCGCGTGACTTCACCCTGACGTCTCAACTACCCTCGAGACAGTATAAGTGCTTGATGCGAAATCTATTACGTTTCCCATTCTCCGGACCCCCCACCCCGTTGAGACGTCCCGGTCGTTCATCATGCAGTTACTGAATCACGGGGACGTGGACAATCTGTGGGGCGCACGCCACCGTCAAGACAAATATCACGTGGCCCTACCTCCAGCTCGTATTAGGAATATGAAATACCTCGTTATTCTTGGTTTCCTTGGTACAGAGGAGAGTGGCAAATCCGAGTGGTACTTGACCTTCGAATAAACGTAGAATAAAATCGACTCGACCTACAAAATTATCGTTCCGGTATTTGACGCAATTGAAAAGAAACATGCAAGGTTTTAGGCCAGTGATAATGTTGGGGAGAAGCAAAATGGCAGCGGACAGGAAGCCCTGAAACAGTGACGAGGGATGATGAAGAATCATTTCAAGGTGACGAGACGAAATGGGGTGGGAAATACGAGAGGACGAAAGTTGACGGACTTGGTTTGGCGTGTATCGGAACTTTCCGCTGGGCACGGGACCCGGAGCGTCACTCGAGGCTTCCCGGTGAACAGTTTGACTTTCAAATGGCTCCGTCAACGCGTAGAATATAAAGTAGAGCTTTTTTCGATTAGGCCCTGGCCGGCCGCGGTTTCACAAGAGCTCTCTCCAAACCGATGAATATTTCATGGCGAAAAAGAAAAGGAGAAAAAATCTCCCGCAAGAATCTGTCTTCGTGCGATATACCGCGGGAACGAGGTTGGAAGATATCGTCCAAAGTTTTCGCAGAGTTCAACCCGCCATTGTCCGGATCGTACGTCGCAATAAACGGATGAGGTTAAGTTGACGTTTCGCCGACGAAATATTCGGCCATGACCTTGTACCTACTCTTGCAATCCTATGTCCGCAATGAAAGAACAATGAACTATGAGAAACCGGACAGAGGCCCTTAAAACGAAAAACTGTATTGTTTATTTCACGAGATCACCCTTTTAATTAAAATCCTTTTATTCGAAAAAAAGAGGCATAAAAACCTCCGAACAACATTCTTTTTTCTTTCGTACAATGGGACTAGCTGCAGATATAAATTTCAATTTAATCTTGTTCCAAAGTCACGGGGTGAAAGTTCGTTTAAAATTTCTCCACAGCAAAGCACATTGTTTTGTGTTCGTTCTTAGAGCTCGACTCGCGAGAACTTTTCCGGTAAGATCGTCTTCATAAAATTTGGTTTAACTGAAAAATGAGTGTGTGTTCTAGTGGTAGCACTTGAAAATAGTTTGGTGATGAATTCATTGGAGGAAAAGAGATATCGAAAATATCTCAACAACCGTGAAAGACAGATTTCATTTGGACAAAGCGCTTTGCGCAACCTCCTCAAAGTCAACTATCGCGAGCAGGAGGCTCGTCGTCGCTTCGAGTAGGTTTATCGTAAAACAGACTCACCGACCAGGCTACAAGTTCAAACGAATTCTCAAACGAAATTTCCGCTCGCTACTTCCAGGTTGTGCGGGACTTCGAGGGTGTGACGTCTTTCTCAATTCTCCTTTGCGCCGACCTTTTTAGATTTCTCCATTTATACGAGAGAGCGAGAGAGAAGCGCGCGAACTAGCGAAAGCCTTCTGCTCCCTTCGTTCCGGACCGAAACAAAGTGGATCTTACACTTCTAGAAGGCGAATCCGAGAACTGCAATTGAGAAACTGTCTCGGTAGGTCTACCTCGATTTTTCAAGTGTCGCTCGTAACTTCCAACAATACAATTTCTTACCGGATTTCTCATTGATGTGATTGTTGCGTGTCGCACGCTGAATAGACTTTCGTAAAACTAGGATTTAAATTATTAGCTTTCGAGTGTCATCCCCGAATGCGCTGGCTCAGGTGAAAGCATCGACTTCGGTCTGAGTGGGCGACCGATGGGGTTCGAGAGCCACCATGCGGACTGTGTGGCTCATAAATTCCCTTTTTTGTGTTGTATTCTTCTAAATCTTAAGAAATATGAATTTGCTGCGTACTTCGGAAAGTCATCTCTCCGATGACGAAAAGCAAATGGCCTCCGCTTGGAGAACAATGCTTTCTTTACATTATTTTTTACAAAAGATGTTCCAACTTTTGTTACTTCTCCCTCCTTCGGCTGAGGCAGCTGTTTGCTGGGCAAGAAGGAGTGAGTTAAAAATTGAATCTCAAAGAAGACGGACATCCTCGACACGACGATTGAGTCCTGAATCGAGGTTGATTCCGTACAAGTCTGATTTTGTAACATACCGTAAATTTCTAACTCACCAATTCTGTCTATCAATAAAGTACCGACGTTTATTAACTGATGAATCGTCGATTCTTCTTTGAATAATGAAAAAAATATCTGCGTCGTGATAGTGGTACGGGTAAAGATCGCCGCTACCTGGGATTTACGACCCCAACTGAAAGGCTCGGCTGCAAAAATGAAGTATCTCAGCGTACAATGATTTTCAGAACGTAAAGATAATAACTGGCCTCGCAGTAACGTTACCTCCTTAATGAGCTTTAAATCAGTTCAATCCGAACTTCATAATTCGAATAAACATTTGATTAATTGAGTGTAAAATTGACATTTTTGCGAGCTTATCAATGGTATGTAATCTTCGGATTTAGCTGCGTCACAGAACCGAAAGTATGCGTTCTCTTGATCGCCATCGGTGAGTCCACGGCCTCTTACGAAAACTTAGTGTCGCAATTAAATGAGTCGTCTCGTAGGAGTCACCGTCAAAAGTTAGATTTCCGGTCAACCTTCCAAATGGCGGACACTAGTTGTGAACTAATTTCATAACGCCGCTCCATTGCACCGTACAGAAATCTTGTGACGAGCTTCCGACGAAAATCTTTAATTAAAAAAAGTTCAGAGTTTCCGAAATAAGAACGTTTTTCCTTCTAATAAACATAAAATTTACTTAAACTCGTCGCTATGGCTCTGGAGCTGAGCGGTCGAAATTTCTGTAATTTCCTGACAAATCTTCGTCCCAAATACCCCTGTGAATAACACAGTTGAGGAAGAAAATCTGTTGCGTAGAATGTGAAATTCTCTAAAGTTTGTTTTAAAGTTTACTGTACTTCAGCGACTGCAGAACCGACCGGTCAACCGGATTGTGGAATGATCTCGAGAGTCTTTGACGACCTCGAAGGTCTTATTCGACCTTGCTCAATGGGATTTTCATAAGCGCCGGTACAATCGACATTTTCGTTTTGAATATTAGTACAGCCCACGATTACGCATATATAAAGGTCTAAGGGGAGCTTTGTGAATTGAGGATGCGTTACGGGTGGACAAGCAATCCGGCAAGAGGACGAGAGCCTGAGTCACCCTAACTCAGCGAGAGATTTCCAATCAACCAACGGAAATAACGTCTGAGTCGGAGATGAGATTTTCCAGAAGGTGAATCCAAGCTCCGAATCATCTTGGCCCTTAAATTTATTCCGCGAATTTCTGAGCAGAGTGAACCTACAAAACTGCTGAGGAGCGTTCCCCTCGAAGCTTTCTCTCTCTCTTTCATAGCCCTTAGCATTTTTGAAACTCACTTTTCCCAAGCCCTCCCTATTCCGACTTGATTTACTAGTGCCATTAGCAGATTCGTATTTTAACTTGTTGCTCCATTCTCTCGCCTTCTTTCTCACGACCTCTAGAGATTCGACCCTATTAAGAACATGGCAAATAGGAGAACCCGACTGAGTAATGGCCGAGACACAACTTTGGGCTTTTGGATTCTTCGGAATCCTTCTCATCCTCTCAACATTTAAAAATCAAGGGGACGAGAAACCTTTGGTTATGATCTGCTCGAGGCTGTCGATAAAAATTCGCCTTTTCATTGCAGCTCGGAGAATTTCAGGTTAATGGACGAGTTCGAGAACAGTTTGTGCACATTTTTCATTGCAAACAATAATCCAATAAAATTTTGACGATACGCAGATTGTGGGCCACCGTGCTTTTGCAGTGAATACCTTAAGCGAGTGGCGTCTGAATTTTTCTGGCAATTTACCACTTGATATACTTTTTTCTCGGTTGATCTTTCACTTAGGTTCTTGCTCTCTTCTACAGAAGATTCAGCGCAAAGAAGCCTTCGAAATCATGGTTAATATTTGTTCCACGCTTGAATTTACTTTGATAATTTACGTTTTTGATTCGACGTATTCTCTTCTACAGAAAAACTGGAGTTGAATCAAAGTTTAAAACACAGTCTGCCTGGAACCACGTTACTCCAACGAGGTGAGTCTTGACCTAGGTCACGATATCATAAAAACGATTTGCTCGAAAAATCTCGGTCTTTTATAAGTTTGCTATTACTGACGGCGGTAGGGCCTTTCGTGTATTGGTAAACACGAAGATAAACAAATTTTAATGAACTTTAGTTCGCCTCGTGAAGACGCGAAGATTCGACATTTCTGGACAATTTTAGTTCGGAAGCTGTGACCTGAAAATGCACGGCCTGCTTTCAATTATTGAAGCGATTCCGAAAGGTAACGATTAGAGCCCGGATTGCGGACATCGATCTTATGTATATTTATCTTTAGGCAATTCGAAGACTGGGTCGAACAGTCTCGAGAGGCACACTGCTCGTCGTATGAGTAATTTCCTTAATCAGGTGTAAATTATTCATAAGATTCGATCCCCATTGAGAATAGCCAAAATATTAAAGAGGACGGAGTTGGTATTGATAGTAGGAAATTTAGTATGCCCGAAAATTTTCAGAGTTCGTGTCAATTAGTTGAAAACACATATTCATTTGCCTTGGAACGAAAAAAAACGTGGTAGTCGTGGATCTTTTTTCACGTAAGCATCTCCGTAAAAAGAAAATGAAACGAGTTCGGGTTTACATCGGGGCTGAAAAGTTCACGAGTGCATTTATTTTGAGGAAAAATAAATAGTGAATGAGAGAGAGAGAGAGAGAGAGAGAGCAGTAGGAAAATAGTAAAAATGGGTGTACAGAGAGTCGAGGAGGCGAGGAAGTCCATAGCTTCGGTGATATAGGAACGACGAGCAAAGGGGTAGATTATGCAAGAGCCCAAGGAGCGAGTGTTCTCATTATGCCGAGTACTGGCTGTCATTTACGCCAAGTTACCAAGAATTCTGTAGGGTCCTTCAAAAGCTTCTCGCTATGCTATACGTTCAACTCGGAACTGCTCCGCTCTCTCTCTCTCTCTCTCGCTCCCTGTCTGTCTCTGCCGGTTGCTGTATCGCTGTTTCCACTTCTGAAGAGTGTCTCTGCTCTCTTTGCACGGTTGCTGAAACGCAGCAACGTTTCGTGTTTCGTCTCATGCTCTCTAATTCCCTCACAGCAAAAATACGGACCTTCCGCCTTGCAGCACCCTTCAAATTCATTGTCACAACGATTCAACAAACTGCCAAATAAAAGTTGTCAACTTATTTCCAAAAACTCGAAAACTTTTCATTCGCGATTTTACGCGCAGTTCTTACCACCAACGAGCCAGTAATTCGTCAATATAATCATAACTGTATCCACGAGTGATTTGTGCCATCAAATTTACCAAATAATATCATGAAATTTAAGATATTAACATTCGCCAACAGAAGTACTGGAATTAATGACGACTCTCGCAACACGCTCGATAGCAATCTCATTAAAACTTTAAATTAACACATTATTATTCAATCATACAGCTAATGAATCTTGGGAAACTTGCAAGCATAAGATTTAGTACGAAATAATATTTAACGCACCGTAGCCATTGAGGATATTATATATTCAAAGTAGACGAGTGCACGAAGGCTTACATATACTTGAAGTTTGAAGGATTCTCAAGATTTCTCGGAGTCTCTACGAATTCTGACGTTTCATAGTGACGACCCTTGGCTCATAGCGAAACGAAAATTCATACTTTATACGGGGAGGCTCCGGCGCATATCTGTGTTATTATACCGAAGCGCGCGGGCGATGTGTACGTGTATGTCAGTAAATGCGCGAGCATCGTTTCGTAACTCTCGGAACTGTATATATACGATGAATAGAAAAGTACGCTTGAGAGTCTCGAGAGCCATTGAATATGAAAAGCGGTCGGTATGTGGCCACCTTTCCGCTACAAGCTCTTACTCTCATTCACGCTTTGAATACACTACACGCCGAGAGATAGTGTCAAACGACAGAAAAAGAAGAAGAAAAAGGAACTTTCGTGTGTGTACGATTTGAATGGCGACTGCACCAGAGGGCTAGGTATTCAAATAATTCGTTACGAAAGTACTGACTAGTGCCCTTTTCTTGGCTTCGCAAACACCCCTGAACTTGGTGCTATTTGTGAGAAGTAATTATTCAAGTATCAGTCCGGTGCGTTCGCTCGGTGTATACAGCGAGCCATTGGGGAATGACGCCGGAAGAGTCGTATCGCGTTAAAATGTTTATTTATTCATCCGATTGCTCGAGGATATTAAAAGTTATGGAAAACCACAAAATTCACAATTTTTTTCATTTTCTCATGATTTTTTTTCTGTATCGTTCAGATAATTTCAAGTGCATTGACTCCAAGCTGGTCTCATCTAGAAATCAATTGGTGATGCACCGTTGAATGAATTTCAATAAAACCCACTGTAAGTAACTGGCAAAAGTATGAAGATCGACGAACTTTCGAGTGCTCCACCGCTAGTGGTTCTATGAAAGAGCAGCGACGAAGAATAATTATTTCTATCATTCATGAGCGAATGAATTTTCATGAAAATATTGCACGCTGTTGGATGTCGCTGAAAGTCCCAGTTATATCGTCTTCAAATAAGAGGGGATAAATCTCCTTTGGGTACACAGGAGTCGACTCTCTGTGTATCCAATTCATCGGACATTTGTAGAGAGGCTTGGTGCCTTGGTTGTACCAGGAACAGCAGCACTGGCGCTGATTTCTCGGGGGATGAAGGCAGCTTGAACCGTTCGTAATGTCGATCGAATTCACATCCCTCTAGCCCGCTCTCTGTCTTCCTCCGACCTTTCTTCCCTTCCTCTTTCTCTCGCCATTTCTCCGTCTAATAGCACTTGGGTGTGACAATGGACGAGGAAAGACTGGAGGACGTAGAGAAGCTCGCAGCAGGCTCGCCACTCAACAGGGACACAAAGATCCCACGGCCGGATAACCAAATACACGTGATCGTCGAGGGAGCGGACGCAAAACGACTAACTACGCTGTTGATACACTCAACAACTCCGGCATCTCTGCGGATCTTCTGGATGGAAAAAAAGAAGGTAAATTAGGGAAAAAGTATTTCCACGGAACGTACAACATTCCTGAGATTAATATCCACTCGTATAATGCGGTGGGGGGCTTTCGTAATAACGCGCAACAACACACCAATGAGGAATCGCCGGAATCCTCCCGGGAATATTCTCCCCCGGCCAATTTGGTGACTGTCCAACGTCCTCCTTGTCTACACGCTCGCGGACACCGAGAAAATATTCCATGCGGCCATTTAGTACCATAATACATAACCGGGGGCTCCCACCCTCTACAACGGTACACGCGTTTATGCACTTGCCCGTAGGATACCTGAACGAACGTGGATAGACGAGCAGAAGGGAGCCGAGTGCAACGTTGCAGAATGCAGATCAAGTGTTACCCACGGTTAACACGAACCCTCATCTACCAGCCCAACTCGTACAGGATTTTACAAAAGCGAGTCGACTCTGCTATACGGGGACGAAGTTCGTTCGTTATATTCTGAGAACAGAAACTCTTGGCCAGTCCTCGATGTACAGCTGATGAGATTGAGGGGTCTGCCCTAATTAGACGGGCAAAAAAAAGACTATTTAGGCTTTAAAAATACACTCTTAAAGTGCAAGAATTTTTTTTTAATTTTTATTTCACTCAGTTTTCGTACAGAAAAATGGGGGAGGAGACAGATCCTAAAAAAGTTGGGTGGTCGTTGTCGATATGAAATCTCTGGAATGGGCGATCGGAGAAAAAAAATTGGTTCTAGGTGCAATAGATAAATGGCTATAGCGCATATACGATTTTTCGATTGTTTCAAAAATGACGAAATGGCGGACACTTTTCCAAAAACTGCGGAAAAGCACGTTTTTTCATTGTTTTTTTCAGCACAAAATAGTTGCGCTCTAAATTTCAAAATTCGTATGATATGCGCTACAGCTATAGTCATAAAAAACATGTGGTAAAATTTTGGTGAGGATCTGTCGAATAGTTTTGGAGATTTGATCAAGCGCACTCGGACAGCCAAGTAAACGTCGAGCTCAAAAGTACACTTGGACTGCTCAGAACTTTATAAAATTTTAGTATCGTACTTTTAAATCTACCTTAGAAAAATGCAATAAAAAAATCGATCTTTCGAAAATTTTAACCAGAGTTAACAGTGAATCGAAGAAAAAACAAATTTCACCAGCTAATTACTCGTGAATGAGGCCTGAGAGAAAGAACAAATCGAAAAACATAATTCCGCGAGTCTCCGTTCCACCAACCGAGCTATTAGCAGGAGCGACTTTTAAGGAAGCCTGTACACACATCGTAAAAGCATACCCAGCGGCTACCAGATGCAACGAAGCAGAGACTCACTCGCAATTACACAATAAATTAGTTGCTGCGTTTACACCCTTTCCCTCGACCAACCACCAATCTCTATTTGCATATAGGTGTGCGTTAATCTCGGTAAAATGTTTCACGAAATATCTCGACCAGAACAACATTCGACCTTCCGTGTCCTTGGTTAACCTTTCCAAGATTCTCGCGATCCTCGTCCACCAGATTTTTCTATTCATTATTTTCTCACCTGTTCCCCGTGTTCGTCGTCGTTAAGGAAGTTGAAGCGATATATATAGGACATCATACGAAAAATACATTAGATTTTATTATTCCAAATTAATGAATTGAAAATTAACGTGAATCTTCTTGAATAGCGCTTAATTATGTGTGAAAAATTTGGAGAGGTTTCACCGCCTAGTAATCGAGATATTCATTGTTGAAAATGACAAGGTTAAACATGGGCTCTTATGGAAGCTTTCAAAAAATTGCAAACTTCAACAATAAATATCTCAATTTCACGACGGTGAATCATTGGCATATCCCGCCAGAAGTTTAATATTGTCTTAAGCTTTCTGTTTAAAAAATTTTGATGTACAAAGTTGGAAAATAGTTTTAACATAAGATACGCTTCAACCTCCTTAAGCCGAGAGTTTTCATACGACTTTGGAAAGTCCGCTAATGTCACAAGAGCTCGTGCCCTCCGATGAGTTCGACTGGCTTCTCTTCTTATATTTTTCTCTAAAAATATATATTCTAGCATCGAATAATTGATGCTCCCTCAACTCTAACTGATACGCGAAGCTCATTTTAATCCTAAAAGAGCCAGCAAGTCTTTGAATACGATAAATTCAATATTGTGAATGTTGCAACTCGCGGATGTTGTGAAAGCCCTTTGAGGATCGGGGCTTTCGTAAAATACCAAATCAATGGCTTCTCCACTGGACTCTCGGAATATAATATTCGAAAGAAGCCTCCTGGCGCCCTCGATGTGCATATTTATATACAATCAGCGATGGCTCCTGGGGGCCCAAGGGTTGCAGGTAAAAAGCCAATTCCTTTTCTGTCGCTTACACATTCTGGCTCGCTATTCTAGCCCTCCCTTGTACTCGATCAAAGACGCTTTTTTTCCTTTCCTCTTCCTCCTCGTACATACACGCACACGCACACACGTCAATTTTTGCTGGAAAATCGTAAATGCTTAGAGTACTTTGTAAATATGACTCCGACGAGTATCGCCCCGGATAGCTTTTATATTCCCTGAGAAAGATGTCGGTACGGGAGAAACTGTAAGCTCGTTTGAAAATGCAAATAATGCAAAATCCAAACTGCAGAAGTTAAGGTTACTTTTCATTGGCAACGATGAATTAATTATGACGGAACAAAGTGTATTCCATTAGTCCGAGTACTGATGAAGTTACGTGAGGAGCCGAAAAAATCTCTACGAGATTGGATACGTTTTCGTGAGCCTCGAGTGACTCGAGTCTCTTGGAGGAGGGCAACACAATTTCTAATTCGTGAAGAACCTCGTTAAGTCACGAAACGAGGTCAGCATAATGAAATTTAGGTAATTTATTAAAATCTCGTGGATTTTTCCAAAAACTCGACTCGAAAAAGCCTAAATTATTCTCGTTAAAGTTCCTCCGGCTGGTCGTTGAGCCAAGCTTTACAATGCGAGGTGGAATATTACGAAAAGCGAGAGCGGGGGAACACACTCGGGGCCATTTGTTGCTGACCCATGTGGAAAAAAGGGAAAAAGGAAATCCAACTAAACTTCATGCTGACCGAGTTCCGTTTCACAATCTTGCGGAACGACTGTCCTCCAGAACTCGAGGCATAAAAATCTGGCGAGCAGAGGAGAATTCAGGCCTAACCGGAAATGGCGAACGCGCTCCGATTCGTACGAAGCAGCCCAGAAACGAAAGTCCCCAGCTGGGAGTTGGCCCGATCCCAAACTACGCGTCGGTAATCGAACGTATTCAAATGTTTCGTGGCTATATTCCTCCCTGATAAATTCACCATACATGCACACTCATCCACGCAGCAAAAGCTTCGTCAATTGAATTTTAATCGGTTTGAAAATCCTCGCAAGTGGACGTTTTCGACAAATTTTCAACAAGCGAATCAATCAGAGCGTCCTTTTACCCGAACTGTAGCGCAAATCATTTATTTATTCTCGTTATAAATATTCCACCAATTTTCCAGTTTTTCCTGCCCTCGATTTCCCTTACAAGAATTTTTTTTATCCTCAAGTGTGTCTCCAACAATATTGAAACGCCGTTTCCGGATGAGATCCCGAGAAGAAACGCCAAAACGCTGAAAATACGATCGATAGGATAAATTGAAAAAACGCCTTATGATAAAATAAAAGTGTTTCGCGCAATTAAACGACGCTTCGAATGTGGAAAATCGTCATCTTGTCCGGGCATTTCTTCCCCTTTGTTCTTGTGCCGATGGTACGTGGCACAGCTTGCGAAATAAAAGTGGAACGAAACAATTTTGATAAACGAGACTGTGCGCCCATTTCCATTTGGTGAATGCGTCGTTGAAGTAATAATAAAAAAAAAATAAAAATATACGAAGGAAAAAAAAGGGAAAAAAGCAGGAGCTCTCGCTTTTGAAAGCCTCTACGGTAATATGTTTATGGTAGATGTGTTTTCGGCTGGATTGCATAAGGAATTTACATCGCAACTAGATGAAACTTTCGTGTGTACTGCCTAGTAACTCATTCTTCATCTCCTCCCCCTTCTCTTTCTAACTCTTTCGCTTTTTCGCTCCCTCTTCCGCCTTCTCCTGCTCTCGCAGTCCCGCTCTCTTTTACTTCGAGTGGAGGTCGCTTGGCATAACTTGCCACAACGGAATAACTTGTGAGAACGTCGCCTTCGTATATGCATGTGTACACACAAAACGAATCGGAAAACTTGAAAATTTCTCGACAAATTCTCAACAGAAACTTCCTAACTTTCTACCTGTTTTCTCTCCGTAGTCTCTTGAAAAATAGGAAAATTCCAAAAATTCCCGGAAATATTACCGACGCAGTTATACGTCACGCATCGTTTCGCCGAACAAATTACCGCAGTTCCGGGAGTCAAGTCGAATCGACAAATCTTAATGTATCGCACGTCTTAACGCCCCTTCGAACTCTCCCTCAACTCGATTAATAAAAAATTATTAACCAATTTGGGAAGTGAATTTTCCAAGCGGACATACCAAACTTCACCCTGTCCTTTTGTAAATTTGCGAATTCTTCTCGATTTCATACTCGAAATATTCTAACCGTATTAAGTTCAATGCCCTCATTTAAATCATTTAAGATAAGCTTGGTTCATTATTTCACGATGTTTTCGAGATATTTTTGACCGAGATATCTTAGCGGTTGATCGATATCTCCTGATTCGGCTGCCTTATCTTTTTCAAAGTGCAGCACGCGCTAGTTACTCGCCGAGACGTGTTCCGAAAACTCCAACCGCTTCGGAGATGTTTCGGACATCGACAAAAATAACATTTAAATGGTAAATGAATTGGTTGTAAAAATAGCAAAAACAGTCTCCAAGAATCAAATATGTGGAGTTAGTCTGTCGCCATGAATTTTTCGAAATATTAACCCTTTTTTGTTTGGGTTCTTCGTGTTTCGTTCAACATTGCTAAAATGTCTGATAAATTTGTACCAAATGGGCATGTTTATGCGAATGGTTTTCATTGCCGATTAAAATGAAAAATGAGTTTTCTTCAACCACGAAATTTGGCTCGTTCGAACGGCATCAAACTTCATTGCCCATTCCATTTGAAGAATCTTAATGGAAACGATTTTGATGGGAAAATAATAAATTATTAATGGGGATTTTTCTCGTTTACCCTGCAGCAGGTGCACTTGCGTTTCAATCAGAGCGAACGCGTCATGCACTTCGAGCGTATCGATGGTTAATGAGAATTATTTTCATCGAGAAATAAACCGAATCGAATAGTGGTTGAAAATTTTTATTACTAATTTACGAAAAGTCATGATGAATGCTCGAATTTTCAATTGCAACTTTAGCAACGCAGCATTCTCGTGTTTATTGCAGGGATGAGAAACGACAGTTCGGAAGAGGCGCCATCTGCAGGTTTTCATCGGAAATTAAACCATAACGCTATGATCATTAATTTCGAGCTAAAAGACCGAAGCCCCTCGTAGGATCAACTAGCATGTGCGTTTGCTTTCACATCTCGTGCAGCTCAATTTGTGTAGGAAACAATGTCGAGTCGGATCAACGGAAAAAACAGCTGCGGTCTAACAAAACCTGTACAAATTGTCTTCTTGGTCTCACAATCACGGAAGACAAACGACCTGATCGCTCGGTTTCGTGCTTCTGTTCAAAGAATCGCATTCGTATCACCGGCTTTGTCCAAACCCCGAATCTCTTATCGTGTATTATAGTCTCAAAGCCACAAAGGGCACGGGAAAATTCGAAAATTCTACTTAATGAAATTAGCGAGGAAAGTGCGCGGTGTGGAAACCGCGTTTTTTCTGTAAAACTACTTTGTCGTTAATAACATCAAGGAACTGAGTTTTTTTTTAATTTCCCTCAAAATAACCGTTTCTCAAGCTATGCCATGACATTTCGTTTAGAAAAATCTTGAACATTTGTGGGAAAAGTAAATTCGTTGAAAAAAAACTGATTCTTATTAAAAAATTGTGAATTGAGGACACATTGAAAGATCCAAGGACCCGGTACGTTGAGCTCGAACCATCAACAACACATTGCTCTTCAAGGTTGCTTCAAATTATAGTAAGACTCGTGACCTTCATTTATTTTTTCACGAGGTCATGCTGATGAGAATTCGAGCCTTGGAGTGGATTTCTTGCGAGGTCATTTTGAATTTATTCCAAAAGTAGGGCTTGAACTCTTTTTTCCTCGCAAAGATCACTTCAAAATCCCTGCATGTTCTCAGTCAAACCTACCTGAAGTGAAGCATTAGTACTGAGAAACTCCCTCGAACACGGTTGACGTTTTAAGTACATTTCGTGTTCCAATGAAAAAAAAAAAAAAAAAAAAAATTGAAAAAGTGAAAAACCGTGACCCAATTTCGTTCCGAAACATTTCCATAATTACTCATTTAATTTTGGGTCGAATGAGTCAGAGTCGTACCGAATGTCACCGCGAGGTGAAAGCAGTCGACATTGGAGAAAGAAATTATTAATGAAGTTGAAATTTCGTTGTGAAATAAAAAAAATGAATCGACGGAGACTCCATATTATTCTTACATTATTGCGAAAAACGTTTTCCTTTTGTATGCCTCATTTCTTTCAAGCTTCCTTAATATCCAGCGACGAAACTGATTAAGAAAAAGAGAATTATGGAATTTTCATGTATAAATAAGCAATAACGTGACTCAGTACAGCAATCAAAACGGAGGAAAATTATCGTGTATGAAATTTCACAGGACTCGTTAATTGAGCGAGGGTAAATAAATGCTCGAACGAGCCTGTCTGTTCAGGCTGGTGTGTTGCAAAATAAGTTTATCGAACTATGTTTTTTGCTCTTCGAACTAGAGAAGAACAAGAGAGATAGAGGGAGGGAGAGAGGAAAAAGTAAAAATACAGGCAAAAGTAAAGGGACCAAAGTCTTCTCGGCTAACGAGCTCGTAAACATCCTTTCATCGCTTAATTTCTCAAGAGTTGATGAAAGTTTGTTCAAACGACGACTTCGAAGAGAAATGCAGGACTTTCTTCTGATAAGCAATGTATATTAAGCATACAACTTCCTCCCCCTTCCATCCTGCTTTTCTCCAGTTTTTCCCGCTGCACAAGCCTCGACTAATTTTCGGACTGCAATCAGATTTTCAACGACGTTCGTAATTCTATATTTGCCTTGTACTTTATCTCCACTACAATTTATTTTCAACTTGTTTCCATGGCCCTCAATTTCAATGATCAAAGCAAGCATATAGCTCAGATCCATTTTCAGGAATTAACATGACTTCAAATAATATATTGTAACCAATCGTGATCCTCACGTTCGTTGTGAGAACCGGGGCAAAACGGGGGTACTTCGAAAATTGTGGGAATATTTTTTTTCATTCTGGCTATTCGGTATATTTTTCGAAAAAAGAAGAAAAGGAATGCTTTCGAAATTGAAAAAAAGGGGGAAAAATGTAAAGATAAAATGAAAAAAAATGAAAATTGGAAAAAAATTCAATTCTGGAAGAGTTCTAATTATTCTGCGACTGCTTTTCAAGAGACGCAGTTAAAACGCATTGAATTAAAATGGCAGAATAAAAACAAAAATTTACCAATTCTCGAGAAACGCCCCATTGTGCACCAAGAATTTATTTATTTTTGTTTTTCTTTCAAAATTGCAAGAATTTCAGTACGTTTCTTGATGTTTGAGATCAAGACATGGATGAAGCTTTTCAAACTTCTGGGGACGACGGTATTTCCTTAGATGCCCCGGTCTCCCCTCCATCAATGTTCCAATTTGGACCATATTTTAAGTCGAGAAAAAGGGAATACTCGAAGACACAGTAGCGATCCCCGCTGTGATTGTTGTCACAGGGCTCTAACACTTTTCTATGATAAACCTAAATGATATCGGGGCCATTCGTTGCAGCGAGTAACTAAGCCACCGAAAGGTGTGAGCACTGAAGTGGAAAAGCATTTCTTCGTGCCCTCTCCGTGTTTGAGTCGAAGATAACCTGGAAAAATACGAGCAACACAAATATTTACAAACGTAACGTGAAAATTTCATCAGAGGACTTAGAGATGTAGATCCGCGGCAGCGACTCGGCGCCAAGAATTGTAAAATGAAGCCAGCACGAGCACTGCCACTATTATAAATACTCGCAAGTCGCAGTCATAATTAGTACCGTGAAAACGAAGAGAAGAAAATGTTTGACGAAGACTCAAAAATCTCAAGCGCTTACGCCAATAAATTATTGAAAAAGCGCGCCTGTAGCTTCATTGCTTTCGAGAATTGTGTCGCTGGGCGCTTTCAATATACCAGAAGACAAATAGTTTAGTGGCCTGATGTAAGCACACGTGGAGGCACATGCCCCACTGAGGCTGCATCCCCAACGAGGTAAGACCTGGTGATTTGGCACGAACCATATCTGTGTTTGTTCACGTTGTATCGCCTCAGCATGTCGAACGTCTTTGACAACATGACCTAACCAATGACAATGGTGCAGGAGGAGCAAACTGTCCGAGTCTACGTCGATTTGCGGTCCTTTCGAAATTACGACGAACAGTAGACTCCCCATCAATGGCTGGCCCTTCATCCGTGTCTCCTCCTCGCCCCTGGAAGCACCATAATCGTTAAGTTAATTCAAAGCTATTGAAAAACTGATAGAGCCACCGCGAGGAGACGGCTTTCCTGCGTAATAAAGTTTCCTAAAATAAAAAAAGGAAAACAAGCTCGTCGCGCGTCCTTGCAGTCCCTTCGTCTGCCGGAGAAGACCCTGAACTACTGAACCTCCGTTGATTAATAGCTTTTTAAACATTTCATTTCGAGACGAAATAATTTCGAATGTTTCGACAAGTGCGGATAGAATGCAAGAAAGCACGTTCTCCGAAGCTTTTACAATGAGTACGGAGCCACCCTTGAGGCATCTCAACTGTAACTATGTAACAAGGCTCACCCTTAAGGGTAATTAACAAGCATTCGATTGAGGAAACTCAAGCTAAGACAACATTCCACCTCGTAGCCCTCTGACCCCTGCAACATCCTCGGATGTACACACGAATCAAAGCTCCCAATTGCAGTTTGACACACGTTTCCTGACACCCTTGAAACTCACGCCATCCTGCACTTAACTGGATCGACTGTTTAACATTCGGAAAATCAAACAAACGTTTTACCCTTTGACATACTATTGTCATTCTTAATGAGACAAACCTCCGAGGTATTGTCTTCATAATGACAGTTTAATCGTGTTATATTCGGCTCTCTTTGTTTTCTCTTATTACTATTCATTATTGGACCGATGCGAAGCACTAATTGCTTCGAAGCCCCCGTTAGATCGTGTTGCAAGCATCCCCTATTTCGTTCCTCTCAGTTTCCGGTATCACGAATTACAAATATCGCCGATCAAACGAATCGCAGAGTCTAAAACTCCAATAAAATGCTTGCGAGTAGATAATCAAAAATGTTTTTATTTCCAAAATCAATAAAACATAGAACAAATATTTTTAACAATATTCTCGTTGTAATTGTTCCTCAACGACATGAAATAAGAGGAAAAGTGAAAACGCTTGGCAAGCCAATTATCGTAATTACTTTTCTGGGGGTAAAGCCGCTTTTCCAATCTCAAAGTCCAAGACGATTGGAGAAGAAAAAATATAACGATACAACAAGAAAATAGTCTATATACATATAGACGTACATTGATTAAGGGGCGGGAGGGGAGGCAATAAAATATTAGAGCCTGTGAATTTACGATGTATTCCCAATATCGCAGCGAAACAATCTCCACGAGTCTCCTGAAACGAGAAAACTAAAAGAAACTTTTGGCGAAACAAAAGTCCGCTCTGTTCCTGGAGCGAATATATGAGAGCTGGGAGAAAGGGAAAGCGAAGGGAAAAGAGCGGGGGAATAGGGGCTGAGGGGTGAAAAAAGTGCATAGTGGTCCGATGCAGTTGGAAGAGAGGGGCTATTAATCTCAGGTATAAAGTAAGATAAGTGAGCCGTGGCGAACGGTGTGGCTGAGGCAGCGAGCCAAAGTGAGTACTCCCGGAGCACGGATATCAGGATCCTACGGAGGTTATAAAACAAAAAAGCGAGAAAGAGAGATTGAGAGAGGGAAGTCACCACGAAAGCTTATACACGGACGGCCAGGATATCTCCGCACTCGCGAAAACTAATTCCAGCTTCTAATGGCTCTGCCAATAGCAATTTTCGTAAGACTGAATAGTGATTTTAAAATCCCGAGGCTTCCCCCTGGACTGCGGACGAGCGGCCGCGACTTTCGTTCTACTCAAAGATAACTTTGTCTCGACGTGCCACGGTGCATCGACGTTTTTTATTCGCTCAGCTCTACCTCCGGATGCGGCCTCTGTTGCCTGGGAGTCAAGTCGAATCGAAAAGCAAGCTGGGAGGCATTTTTAAACGAGTGGAATTAATCGAAGTGAGCGGAAGACCGCAAATCTACGGTTTGGAGCTTCGAAAAAACTCTTCTGTGTTCTTCTATTTTAGTTATTATTTAATGAAACTAAACGACATTCAGACGGAGCAGGAAACAGTCCCGTTGCGCCGAAGACGCCTCGATCACCTATTCAGATCCAATTGAATCTGCACGAACGATCGGCCCTTCGTCTCCGGGGTGATCATTACCAAAAGGATCGTCGATACCCAGACGACGAAAGCGAACGCCAGAAAGGGCACGGAATGACCGACTGCCCATGTCACGGCGATTGTGATGTAGAATTTGCTCGATATGATGCCGAACACCGCGCTACAAACGCCCACGATCGACATCGCTACGCCTTTCACTTCCGTGTTGAAGACTTCCGCCATGATGACCAGGTGGATGCTGAGGAGGCCAAAGTTGAAGAAAAATACCTGTACCAAAACTGCCAGGAGGAAGAGAACCGAGTATGGCTCAACATCCACACCGACGTACTCTTGAGCGAAGAGGTAACCACCCATGACGGCATTACACAATCCAGCCGTCAGTCCAGCGCCCAGTATCAAAGGCCGACGCCCCAATTTGTCAACCAGGAGCCCTGATATTACAGCGGATAATAATTGAGAGATGCCCACAGCTATGGTCGCCCAATGACTCGGTATTGCCATGCCGGCATTCTTGAATATCAGTTCGTTGTAAGCGAGCACCAGGAAGTAGCCACCAAAGTGTTGGGGCAGTAGGAAAAGGAAAGCTATCAATAATGCTCGCCGATTTCCTCGGCCGGTGAAAACGTCTCTCCAGCTCGCACGGTTTTGTCTCCCCTTTTCGGAGCTCCTCTCCCCTGCTGACTTTGGCACCGCATCTTTGAGGACTTTGAGCTCCTCGCTGACGTCCATCCGACCCCGTAACTTCTCCAGGACCGCTTCGGCCTCCTCGATTCTACCAACCATTGCAAGATAATGAGGACTCTCCGGCATGAACCAAAACGCGAACACGAAGCCCAGTGCGATTATCATCAACAATCCTCCAACGCTGGCGATCGACAAATAAGGACAAACTACGTAGGTGAACAGGATCCCCAAATTTATCATCACTCCAATCGAAGCTCCGGCCAAACCCCTTGTACGTATCGATGCCACTTCCCCCATGTACATCGGAGACACGCACAGACACATGCCCAGCGAGAATCCAACCAAGATACGGGCGACGTGAATAACCTGGATAAAAAATTTTGAATCATTTATTTCCTCGACACCGTAACTTCTTACAAAACTAGAAGCTCCACGGATCAAGGCATGGCTCGATGCAAGCGTTATTCTTCGGAAATTTAGTCTTTTCTATATGTATGGAATTAAAGGCAGCTCATCTGGTGATCGAATTAACGAAGAGATTTCGATTTTTTAATTTCAATACAGTAATGAGTAGTGAAAAAAATGTCCTCTCAAAATTTCAAGGCCCGAGGGTACTTTGTTCGTGAGAAAAAAATTGAAGCGGATTCTCCAAATTCACACGGACTTTACGACACCTTGACAAACAGTTGTTGCAGAAACTTCCAGAAGTGATAGAAAGATATCTGAAGAATATGTTTACAGCTTCGTAAAATGTAGAATCCATTCGATACTTTCGCAATTAATGATTTTTTTTCTCGAAAAATGGTGACTGTTGGGAGGTTAACCCATATGCGTTACTTTCATAAAGGCAACGTTGCAGCTGCGCGCTTTTTGAAAGCGGAGACTACGCTTTCCGATGCACGCAACTCACGCTAGGGATTTGCAATAAAATATGAAGAACGGGTGAGAAAATGTTGATGTAATTAATAAAAACTTGTTTTTTTTTTTTAATATTTCTGCCACGTTTTGAGTATGTAAATGTTTGTAAATGTTGTATGTAATGATTTTGAGTAATTCGGTACCAGATGACCTCCCTTAATACCTTTTTTCAATAATATCAAAACTTGTCATAATCGATTTCTTCGCGTTATCGATTTACTAGTCTGACTATGTGGAAATGAAAGATAAGATTTAGTGACGAATTAGATAAATGATTGAAGCCTAATAATAGAATCGGAATCACCATTGATGAGGATAAAAAGATATTTATATGCCAGTGAAATTATTTTTGTGCTACAAACAAAAAATTATCAGCACGGTGAGGAATTGTACCGCCATTGTGAAAAAAAATTCTGGGTTTTTCCGCTCACGTATTAAGCTCACGCTCTTCTGTCAACGACTTATGTTTTTCGTACCGCGCTTTATTCGTGTGATTATTCAATTTGTTTGTATCACAAACATCTCAAAAGATAGAATTTATCTCTCGACAATGTCTCTGGAGTATTTATTTGACATGATAAATCACGACGATTATATCACCACGAAATATGAATTGATAGAACTATTCTTACCCAAATGTGTCGTGCCACCATTATCATGGCAGAACTGATGATTACCGGGAGTCCACTCAACAATAAGGTATTGCGACGACCAATACGATCGACAAAAAAGTGATTCAGCGGTGGCGAAATAACGTGACCAACTGCACTCGCTGCTACCATCGTCGAAATGTCATCAGGAGTGAACGGAATTGGAGAATCAGGTTCTAACAATTTGACTATTGTTGGCGAGACCCAGCCTATCGTAGTTCCAATACTGAACGAAAACATTGTGCCTGATCACAAAAATTAATAGGCTCCGATAACATGCCGAATCAGTTTATTTGCTCATTCGATTAATTAATTCAGTTTTAACGCGCTCTGACAAATTCCTGGCTCTTCGCCAATACCAAAAGTAAAACCCAAGTTTCACTGATATAAAGAAATACGAAAATATTATTTGTTTATCAACAAAAACGTGGCAACATCGTCCGAAATGCGAATACATTTGAAGAACAGAAGAATAAATTGTGAGCAGGAAAAGCAGCCGGTCACAGGCGTGCTAAATGTAGAGATCAAATACTTCAGCGAACAGCGTATTCATCCGAGGGCCAATTAGACACGATGTCATAGCAGTTACTGAATGCGTTTTACGCGAAATAACTTTGTTCATTGCGAAGCTTAAAATTCCTGTTTACACAACAAATTGACCTGTTTGGGCACAAGTTGTTCAAACTGTTTCGTCAAATCAAGCAATTTATTGATTAATCTTCACGGACCTAGTGACAGAGTTCACTCAAAATGTAAAAAATAATAATTGATAATTACAGGTGAAAATGGAGAGATATTCCCAAGTTTTCGAACCCTCTGGGTTCGTGTATTTTCCATTTTTCGTTCTCTCGCCATCAGGCATTGTACTGCACAAGCACTTAGAGAAGAAATTAAGCGACTAATGAGCCCGACTGCGCGTGTTGCCTGGACAGAATGTTCAACGCGACTAAGTGAAAACTGTAGATTATTGAACTGCCAGCAAGAGATATTACTGAGTGAATGATGGATAAGTTTGAGAGGGGTGGGGGTCGTCCGGAATTCACGCAAGACGAAAAGTGATATCTGAATTCCTTCGCAGGTACGTAAGCTTGTAATTCTGTTTATTTTGGAGAAATTGCTACGGTGAAATTTCGGAAAATGAAGAATCCCCGACTGCGCAGTAAAAATAGTCGGTTAAAAAAAAATGCTCGCACGAATGACGGCTGAACTGTGTGTACTTCTGCAGAGAACTCAGAGTTTGTGAATTTCAATTAGTTTCCAATAAATTCCAATTTACAATTCATTCTCTGCTTGTGATTTAAAAACCTGAAACTTTTTAATGACTCACTCAAATTCCGATAATTGTAGTATCTTCGATCACTATCCTCTCTTCTTTTTTCCTTGCATGCAGCAATGAGTTTCCCGCAACCTAACACTGATCAATTCCATATATTGGAGGGCTGTGTTCGATTAAATTATGAATGAGAAAAAATGAACACTGCATGCACTCAGTCGCAAAATTATTGCAGTTTTTGAAAGCTACGATCGAGAGACAAATTATCATTTGTTGAGGAACATCTTACTGCTTTTCCACAGGGTTTTCATGCCAGACTGTACAATCGGATGCGCGAGCATTCAAGAAATTGCACATGATAATCGTTCGAGCAGTGACAGATGATTGGCAAATTGACGACAATTTGCTCGAAGTCTAATCAATTTTTTCATCAATCTCGTTAATGCCCAGTGTAACCATCTCTTTACGAAGGAAGTCAAAATAAAGTGAAAAAAATAAATAAATAAAGACAAAATAAGCTGATGGATCGTTGCGATGCTCAGTTTTCTTTGATAATTTCACTGTTCGAATGACTTTTTCGTTACCATAAAAGTTAATTCTATTAAGTCTTTACCAAAGATCGCAAAAAAAGTATTCGACCTACAAATATATTGAAAAATAAAAAAAAAAATGTTTGAGCGTGATAAAAAATGATGTCACATAAATAATAAGTGATAAAAAAAATACTAGGATTCAAGGAAACTCGATTAAACAAATCGAGTGAATGTGAAATATTTCATATTCCCACATATTCCATAACACAGCATTGTGTACGGAATTCCTTTGAGACTGAATCGGTTTTACGACACGCGCACCGTTTTGATTGTCATACAAAGCTACTAGAATTTTTATAACCCTTCGAGGGAGGATCCCCTGAAAAAAAAAAGCAACAAAACTCATACGGCGCCCCTTCTGCACCACATTGACGCTTGATTACATGCCAGACCGGAGAGAGGTACACTGGTCGATAGCTCGTTTTGCACTCGAGCTCCTCTCACACAGCGGAGGCCCTTTCACCTCTTGACAAGATGAATTGACAGGTTAGTGCAGAAAATAAAGCTTTTTTCACCGCCGACGAAAGCAATTTTGACACTGGTTTTTTTCGTCAATACCATCAATCCACCGTGCCTATGGTTCAATAAGAGCACACAAGCATGCTCGCTGCTCGTGTGATAACGTAACGGAGCAATTCTAAACATCGCGATCGAGAATTTTTCCGAAACAAAAAAATCCCAACATTTACATTTTCAAGCTTGAAAGGTCTCGAAACAAAAATGGATTTTAAGGCAAGAGTCGCGCGACTCTATGGTCAAATGACTATTTATTAATCGTCGAAATAAAATAGGTTATAAGAAAGGTTTTCTGTATTGAATAAATCTTGGGGCAATTTAAACTGGATTCGTATAAATTTATACAAGATCATATTTAATAATTTATGATTAAAAATATCTTATGATTGCTTATTTGACCCGGTTTTTCAATATATACATATATATATATATCGGTTCTCTTCTCACCTGACAGTCGAAAAATATCATAGCCTCCAAACTCGCCGGCTATCACGTAAAGTATATATATATGTATACATTCTTAACGTTGCCAAGTATATCGAGCCACTTCATAGCAGTCGATCTCCTGCCATTTTCTGAGTTTTCATCGAGATTATTTTAAAAATTCTCTTCAAATTAGTCGATGGCCCTATATTTTTATGGTCACATTAGAATCTTTATAATATAATCTATGAGGAGCAATTTTAACATGAACTATATCTAATCGATGAGGAAATGAATTCTGCAATCGCAGTGCTGGCGGGATGGGTTTCTCATACGATGCCGTGCTATATTTCTACTTTTGATCGTATTTCTTAATATAATCTTCGGTAACCTATTAAATCCTTTAGCCATATGAAAGTTTATCACGTAAAAATGATATAATTTAAAAATCACGAGTTCGTCTAATATCGATTGTCGTGCGACTCCTACCTTAACCGTCTCAGACCGAGACCTATTTCGCGTTGACGGAAAATGATTCCCTTCATAATTTTATCTCAAAATACTTTCTAGTTACCGAATCCATTGTGACATTTCGGCTTTTTTGTTGGGAAATATGAATTTTGGAATGTTCGCTGCGCGCAGCACCAGGTTCTTGGGGAGCAAAATCAGGAAAATTTACGAATGAATCTAGCACCGAATACCTTAAATACATCATATTAGCTTCCCTTTGAAAGGAAATAACGTTTGGAGTACGAAAAAAAATGTATACCCACTTTTCTTTTGCGATAACTAAAGCACCTTTTCACACAACGCCAACTCAACATGAAACGCCGACTTCATATTGATATTTCGATGAGTTAAAGCAGTTTATCTCTTGGTTTAGGAGTATCTAAGGTGCAATCTAACCTTGCTTCATGGAAATAGGCAGTTAGAACCCCGACCTTACTGACCGATGCAGTTTTATTGGGCCTGGAAGCGCGTGTTGCGTAGAAGCAACATACGGTCCGAGAGGGTTAAACAAACCAATTTCATTCCTATCCATTGAGAACACAAATATCTAAATTTTTCCCGGAACTATTCGTTCATAGGTTTTTTTAATCACGTCGAACAATCGGCTATCTTCTTCGTTCTTTATCTAACGAATTCGGCTTTGTTACTTTCTAATTATCCATCGATTTGGATCGTAATCTGTCGTCATTCCATTCAATTTTCTCTAACAATGGCCCTGTGCCATGATTTTTTGTAGAAATCGTCGAAAATACAATCCGTCAAAACACAGTTCATCGGAGCACAATCTCTGCAAACGCTACAAAATATTGCAGCCAGTGGAAAACCGAGGAGAAATGAATGCAAAAAATAACCCGATTTTTTAAAAATCTATAAAATTGCGGGAGCGCCTCAGGATAAAGGCGTTTACGGATACCGCAATAGCGCAGTCAAATGCCCTAAACTCTTTGCAAGCAGAGCTCTCGAACGGTTGCGGCGATATCAAGTTCATTTTACAGCCTTTCGAAAGATACCGCAGGTCAACGTATTACGGATTTTGCATGTACCGAGCGGTTATTCATTTCAGTGGGAAAATGAACGCGATTCGCTGCCTCTCGAAAATTCGAGGCTGGCATCATATCCGTTTACATAGGTAACGTGATAGTTTTTGCACGAGTACACGATCGTGATTTTCAACTGAACTACGCTCAATGTTTATTCAGCACGAGCGGAAGCCGAGGATATTTCGACCCTTGGATTCGGATGTTGTGCTCTCGAAATATTACTTTTACGAACAATTTTGTAATGCTTCAACCCCAAACTGCAATTAAACATTCATTCATCAAAGCCACAAAAAATAAATGATTGCTGCCTCATTTTTTCAAAGTTGGCTATTTTGCAGACTGCTCTCGTTTCCAGCTTTTTCTGTCCTCGGGAAAACCCGTGTTGTGGTTTCCCTGAAGCCAAATTCTCGAAAACTAATTTCTAGATAGCGAGATATGAAAAAATCTCTCGAAGCCATCAATCTCCAGTTTCAATGGACCCCGAATACTTTGACTTTGATGCTGGTTCCCCTTGGACAAGAAACCAAAAGGGCGGTCTCAGCTGTGAGAAAAAGGTCGATGAAGGATTTCATCGATTCCGTAGAGCTGAGATGTAACCATTCCCGACGATACACTGTCAAATTTACATCCACACGGCGAATATTTAATTCACGAATATACCGAGAGGAAAAAAGTGAAAATGGAAAACACAATCTTGCCAACGATGCGTCAATGTCACAGTACAGCAAAGCCTCATACGTGAAATTTCTTTTTTTTTACTGAGCGCGATAAAACGAAGTCAGGAGGTTGAAGATAACAGACGCCGAACTAATGTTTATCGCTTACATTGTAAACACGATGAGTTTGTACATTTTCTGTCCAATGCTCCATCTTTGTGAAGTGGAAGAATTAATTACTAGCGATAGTCATAAATAATGTTCATTAAAATGCTCAAACATTTTCCTTAATATCGAACCTCATCGTAGGGATACTATGGCGTTATCTTCGCCGAGTAAAATGCATGTAATTAATTTGTAATTAGCAAGATTCGAAGAGGCAAAGCAGTTATGCCTTTGACAATATGATGATGAGTGCCTCGACGATGACGACAGATAGGAACCGCAAGTGGAAGAGCCCGCTCATATCGTAAACGCTATCCGCAAGATTCACCGCCAAAGGCGTTCAAGATATCTTACCAGCGGGCAAGATTTCCAGCCAGCGAGAATGCCTGAGGTCGGACCTCGAGGTTGCGAGGAATTCTCGCCAAAGACCACGAGTTTTCAGTAATTTTATCAAGTTTTAAAACAGCTGAGCTCTGCCCTGTGCTCCAGAAAACAACCATCTTTTCACTTTAATAAATTTCCTTTTTGAAGGATCTCATATAGATGGTAAAAGAATGAAAGGGGGGTGGCTGAATGACGAATAAAAGGAATGAAAGTTCACGTTGTTCATTGTGGGTACAAAAGTTCCCAACAATGAGTGAAATTTTTCAAGAATGAAAGCCCAAACGTGCGCGAAAATGCAATGACTCGTTGTCCAATAAATCTCAACAAATGAATTTGAATAACTGAATGAATAATTAAAATTAATCCAAATAAGTCGTAGAAATCCGAATAATACATCAATGCCAATATAAAAGATGTGAACAAATTGTTTTGAGGAAAAAATAGAGACAAAATCTCGTCTGGCCTTTAGATAGGAAAATCGTCCAACGGGTTCGATCTCTCCATCTGCATTATTCTGGGCAAATGTCTTTACCACTTCGCAGTACGCCAAAGGAGATAAAACTTTTAGCAATTAACGATGTATGGTACAAAAGTCTAAATAATTAGAAATTGATCGAATTTGGTGATAATGTTCTTCAACATCAAGTGCGAAAACACAATTTTTTTCAAAATTTTCTTCTGCTTAGTTATCGAGTAATTACGCATTGAGGCAGATTCCTTATGCCCGGAATATATGGAAACGCTATGCTTATACACGTGAACTTCAGTGATCAAATACTCGATAACTGTACAGAAGAAAAATCTTAAAAAATTTGTATCGTCAAATTTGGCACTAAATAATGTGTTCACCGAATTTTATAAAATTCTCATCATTTAAAAATTTTTTATGTTTTTAGCATGGTTTAGCATGGCAACGTTGTAAGCCTGTACCAAATATCCTTAAGAGGTATGGACCTAACCTCACTTGGAATTTTCGATATCGAAATTCTTTGACGCAGATTAAAAAAGGTTCTCTCAGCCCGTGGAGGGCGATGGCAAAAAGGTTGACATTCTTATGATTTCGATCGAGCGAACGGTGTAGAAAAATGTCACTTCCAAAATTGACAGCTCTCTTTCGCACTCACGGTTGCAACATACCATCTGATCCATGTTCTTAAGTGAAAGACACAATAACCCCAATGACCGTCGCACGCTATTTATACCGCCAGGCTCGGCACTGTGCTTGCGAGAAACTTACGGCGCCTCGCCCTCTAGCGGATGTCGATTGAACTTCGCGAAAATTTCGAATATCCATTGAACCGAAGAAAAATAATCGGATTTGTTTTCCTAGTTAATGGAATTAGTGTCCCCGTGAACAGTGATAAACTTGTGAGCGTCATATTCGCAGTTAAGAGCAATAGCACAGCTATGATAAAAGACGTAATGCGAAGATAAACTTCGTATTAATGGGCTTGTGCCGTTAACTGAAACACCGAATGTGATATAAACTTAACCGCAAGACAAATTGCTGCTGGGTATCCGACAGCCGCTGACTATGCAGTTTAACAAGTTGCTCGAGGTACGTCTCAAATTGTACATACGAATGAAGTAGTTGCTGTTCCGGAGTCCAACTAGAGGAAGTACATTCGCGAGTTGTAGCAGCGCTCTTATCGCACCGATGCATCTAATCAAACGTACATGAAAGAGATGGAGAGAGAGTTAGCAGGAGGACGGGAAAAGCCGGTGAACTACTTCCCCACAATAGACTCCCTTTGAACGTTTTGGATGCTCATCGTCTGATGCGTAAATTTACACCGTGTTTGAGATCGGAATAGGATATGTGTTGCTAATAAGTGACTACCGTTAGTAGATCTGATGCTTCTACTGCCAATACAAGTGGAGTTTCGTAATAACTACAACTAATGAATTCTCGGTCTCAACTTCAAGCTTGTTAAACGGAGAGGAGAGAGAGAGCGGGCTTTTTATCAAAGCTAAGGGAATTTCCTTCGAGGTGACTCCATGTATAGCTAGGTCGGGATGACTAAGGATGAAGACGCATAGACGAGGTTCTCAGGCTCGAGTTCGAGTCAAGTTTTGTCACGTTGTATCACAAATAACGTTTTTGGGAGCGTTAACACTTCTGAACAAAGGAAACAGCGACAGTTCTGGGTGAGGAATCCTTGACTCAAGATAGAGTTTCGGTTGAACGTTAATACGTGAAAACAAGAATGGCTGTAAGAAATGTCAGAACGAGCAATCACAAAAATGGGCATTACAACTAGTTAGACCCCAAGGATGGAAAGCCGACCGAGACTTCTCGTGACAGAGATTTGAAGAGAAACGACGAGCATATTCGTCGCGTCCTAAAAATTGTCCGCCGAGTTGGATCAAAGATCGCCCAAGATTTCTCGACTGGATTTATTCCTTGCCTTCCGGCTGTTCCGAGAGTCATAAATTTTATGAAAACCCTGGTAACATTTGCAGAGTCATAAAAAAACCATTCCCCAACGCCCCTTAAATAAACGAAGACCAGAATGACATTAATTATATTTAAACTTCCCTAAACAAATGAATATTAGCAGTGCCTCAATGGAAGCTTAGCAAACATTAAAAAGCCACGAATCCACGAATTCGTGGACGGATAAACATTACGAGCAGTTAGACCAGCGAGGCAGCGATCGACGAAACGATTGTGGATGGATTTCGAGCCGAGAGAGGGCCGAGGTGCAGAAGGCAATGGTTATTCGTGGCAGCGGGTGGAAAAACGCCTGAAAATTACCATTGGACAGCGAGAGGATTTGCTGGCGTGTTTGGAGACCGTAAGAAATGATAACATACCTGGAGTTGCTGCGGCTTTACCTATTCCCTACATACTATACACCTATGCATCCATATTCCTATATATATAAATGCACACGCATGTCCCACGAACTGAACCGTGCAGGGAGTTATCCCAGGATGTTCTGGGACCATATATGTGTTCTCCCGTGAGAGGGATATTTATGCTCACCGTAGCGTGCGAGCACAAAGCATACCATACCTGGCATACCTGCCACAGGGCTCAAACTACCCCTTTACCAGTGTAAGGTAACCTCGCGTGGCCTCCCAAACTCGTGTATATAGAACTGCAGATCGAATAATAGAGAAACTACTGCCCTCCCCTCCTCCCCACACCTCGCCCTTTATTACCTCCGATATTCCACACGACCCTGAATCTTTGCTCGTTTTCCTCATTCTCTGTGAAACTGACCCTAATGCTAAATCTAACCAATCTTCCCGCGTACGATTGCTTTCCCAGTACGAGCACTTTCACCACACCTCAACGGCTAAATATTTACGAAACTGCATAATATTCCAACGCTCTATCCTACACACGTACACGTGTTTAACAGCTACAGAATTTCAGGCCTCAACACTGCTTCGAGGATAATTGCCGAATAGCGAAATGCCTCTGGTAATAATCCCACGAAGCCAATAACACGTATGCATGTATGTATCAATTAATATGTGTATATGTAATTTAAAGCACGAAATGATCATTCGCAGACTACTATGACTATTGGATTGAGTAATTTGAGTGCTAATTTCCAGTGCAGCATTATCCAGCCTCGTGCACTACCTCTACTGAATTTCAACCCTCGATTGAACCCCCGCGCTCGTGCTCAATTTGCAAAAAGGGATTGGAATTTTAAATCCGTACAATTGTCACACAAATTCAGCTGAGTGTTGCCTACGCCCTCGCAATCATCTTGTCAACGCTTTTTTTTCCCCGAGTACATTTTTCAATTAAAAATAAAACTCGCCGGAAAATTCTACATCGAAGTAACAGTGCGTGACCGGAGATAATTGGAGGGCCAATCGACTCGGAAGGTTTTTTCAAAGGGAAAGTACCTCGTTGGCTCTCGAGTGATCGTTGCTTGCTCGAAACTTTTGGTGGGGCAGAGATCGAAGATTCGAAGAGCTTCGTGAAGAAAATTTCGCATCGTTTTTTCGGGCAAGTAACCAAACTGCAAAATTACCAATAACTGAGTTAAACTCCAGCTCATAATACTTTAAAACAAGTTAACAATAAGTTTGTCGATTAAGCGAAGAGTCCGAAGTCCAAGTTTGTTCGCCTTGGGACCGATGGTTATTCAAGTTTATAAATCTTGAAATAGCGCTTATGGGAATGTATAATTTTGCACAATGCACGTGAAAAGTGGCCAATGAACGTTCGTAAAGTTCACTAATCCCAAATACGCGTATTATGCAACTCCAGAGCATTTATTATTTTTTTTTTTTTCACTTTTTCTCCCTCTCCCGGTTCTTTTTCCATCGAGATAGTACGGAAAACGTAAAGCTCTCGGCAGAGTTAGCCCCTCGCTGCGTACTTTACATCGGACGAGAATCGTAACACTTTTCTGTCCTTTTCCATCTTCTATTTCTCCTCCTCTGACGATTATTTCCCTCTTTTCTTTCTCTCTTTTTGTTTCATTTTCTCTTTCGCTCTCTAAGCTCCGTCTCGGAGTTTACGGCATCAAATCCCATTCTCCGGTTCCGAGGAGAGGAAACATATCCCACCACTTCCGCTTAATCGTTGCGGTCCACTTTTACCTCTCCCCGATCTCTACACGCCCCAGCACTGAAGATCGGCCCTCGCTCCGACATGTTTTTTCCACTTTTTTCAATCCGACAAAATGTTTTTTTCATACCTTTTTTCTTCAAGCTGAACCGAGTGTTTTCTCCTGGTTTTTTCATTAACGATTCTTCCAATAATTTCGTCGCACTGCGTTTTCGATCCGCCGTTAGCTGAGAAAGCTGGCGCGTCAACGTCAAGATTTTATCGATAATTATTTCGGGAGAACACACGATTTTCGTTTCGTAAATGTCATTGCTCGACATTTCCAAGGTTAAATGTTATAATTGCTTCCTTCCCCCGCGTACAGACCCTATTTTTTCGACCAAAGCCCTCGATTGTTCAATTATTCAGAGTCAAGTGCGCTCGAGTCTAAGAAAAATTTGACTTGTGACATTTCACACATATTCCTTCGGTATTCCAAAGGTCAAATACGAATATTGCCTTCAAACTTCAAGCTAGTATCCTTGAAATAACACCCCATTTGTGTCTTTTGTCTCTCAGACAAGAATTTCATCGGTGTTCATGCGAACCTAACCTATAAGAACTCGGCGCTTAAACAGAGAACAACCTAACCTCGTATTTTTTAGATAAAAGGCCAACAGCACGGAACGTTAATCTCGAACTGTATTGCACTGTCATTGCACTTTATATCTGTAAAATTACACTCACGCTGGCGTACGTCATTTGCAGCTCGTGAACGTGTATATGCGTCCTTTGTTTCTATGATTAAACCGGCAGTGGCGGCGAGCGAGCACCAGAAGTATACACCGTACACAGCGCTATATAACGTATACGAAAATCGCCTGATTTGCGCCCCCTAGTCATTTTATTGAGTCGTCACGCGAATCTCCTGAAGTTATGCCCACCTAAACGCCCTTAAATTCGTACATCACTCATATTTCCCGACGGATTATATCACGATTATATTCACAAAGAAAACGGAAGAGTCGAATCCATTCGTCAGAGTCTACTAGAATTCGAGGTTATTTAGAGGACGTAACTGATCTGTCTTTCTTTCTTCTCACGCAACAAAAAGTTGTTCGAATTTACAAAATTTTATCACCCTCTTCTTCTTCCTGTTACTACTACGATATCGACGAATCCATAAATTTTCTTATCTCAACAAATCGATGACAGCTTCGGAAATCTTACTTCGCCATAACTATACGTATAAATCACAAGATAGAAACTCCCGAGAGAGGTTTCGGAACCCTCGCCGATTGCCGTGTCGTTCGAACGAACGCGCATATACTCGCTCGGTACATACCTCTACGAATATGTACATGGCGGGGGGTGTGTCGTTTCGAAGCAACTTTTTGCCGGAGCTCGCCTTTTAAAATCTCTAGTTGATGGTATCAAACAAATCCTCGGCAAAGGGACACGTTGATTGATAAATATTTCGAGACTCTTGAACAGTGACGGTGGTTTTTCAGTGGAGCAGGTTAGGATTTTATTCGGCAACAATTTTTTCCCATTGCGCCGATAGCATTTCTCATCAGTCACACGTTCGATGTTATCGTTTTTCGAGGTTAAGATTCCGTGAGAATGTGAGAAATTTAGTTGTTCACGAAGAATAAGTCTATCAAGTCGAATCTGTGAATTGAGACGTTTCGTTGAGTACGATTTATAAAAGCTGCATAAAGAGTTTTTCGAGGAAAAAAAACCGAAAATTTCGTCAGAAAATTCGAAATCCATTTGCACCAGCGTTTCCCTTCGTCAATATGCGAGGTTATTGATTCGAAATTTTCGTAATCGCAACTCTAAAAGCAACACACTCAACTTCGTAAATATCGACACATGTTTAGCACCCGAGAACGCCAGAAACAGCGTACGTACGAGCGCGGAGGAAGTGACACTGAGGAATTTAGTTATAAGACAAGTTTCGTCAGCAACAAGACGGAAGACTCGAACGTTAGGTGAACGTGATTATAACTAATTCCAATTTGTCAACAAACAGGTTACCTGCGGGTAAGAATTAACTTTGTAGCGGATCCTGCTAGGCTAAGAAATGCGAAATCGAGAAGCACCCTCTGCTCGTTCAACGACGAAAGTAGGTCAACCGAGAGATTCTCGTATAATCGTCCTGGCAATCTCTCTTCCCCTCAACCCTATTTACGAAGATACAGAAATCTTATCCCATTGTTACCAATATTTGAATAGCTACAGCGTAACAATAGATTTTTCCTGCCCCCCCCCCCCCCCTCCTTCCTCTCTTCTCCTTCTTCACTTCGTAATGCTACGCTACCCAATTAAATTCGCTGCAAAATAATATACAATTCTTCTGTTTTCTGTAGAATATATTGAAAAAAATAATAGTCCAGCATAAATTTCTCGTTCATAAAAGTTTCATTTCGAATGAATTCGTTCCATCAACCAAATTAAAAATATTTTATTTTTCAATTATACATTTTCTTTATGATCCATCCTGACAATGAAAATGACATATTTCTACTGATGAATTAGTTCATATTCGACCTCGTATATTTGCGAAGACTACGTGAAAACTTTTTTTTAGTAATTACTTCTAAAAATTTAGCTTGTCACTCTAACTGGTTTTCGTGTTTTTCTTCGTGTTTGCTGAGACTGAGTACTCCCTTTTGAATCTAGTTGCGGCTTTGTAACGTGTTATTTTAGTGGGTTCGATTAAATTTTATGTTGTATTTCATGTATTTCATGTTGCACATCACTTTTTTTGCGTACCCACTGAACGGTACTAAACTAATGATAATAAGTTCAGTGTGCGAACCTGCTGGAAACCAAAAGGCCCGAGGGCTTGTGCATTGAGCCAAAAGCAGAAAAGTCTTCTTCTGCCCCATCTGACGGGTTTTGCCCGAACAAGATAATCCACTATAGAACGAGAGATTATTGATTGTTTTTCAAATTACCTGCTGAACCTACTGAAACTCAACGTAATAATTTCCAAAAAGCTTTTTTACCAAGCTCACTTATACCAGAATCAAGATTGGTGAGCTTTTTATCTACCTTTGCAAAGGGTTCATTCGTAGTTTTCAATTGAGCATGATCTATCAATCGCATGAGTATACAAAAGAAATAACTAATAAAATGCAAATATACGCGCTTGTGTCAAGTTTAGGAATGAACTTGCAAAATATTTTCACCGATTGTATGAAAATATTCGCAATCTCTACGAAAAATAAACAAAATCTGAACTTTTGCTTTCCGGTGGAAAAAACAATCATGATAATTACCAACGAACCATAAGCGAGAATGCTGCTCTCACACCAACGGTAAGAGAAAAACCCAAACTTGTACTCGAAGTCGATAAAATGGCATCTTCACTTTTCACTTTTTCTGCCGTAAGGTGGCACGAAAGGACTGTTTTTTCGTCCGGTCTTGACAGACGCTTCTATATATATAGCTCCGCGATTGTTTTCGAATATTCGAATTTAAGCGAAACAACATTCGGCGTAATGAGTAAAAATGAAAACTTTTTGTACACGTAGATGACTGTAAATATAGCGATTTGTTGTCAACTCATTCAATTCGCGAAGACGAACCTTCCAGACGAACTATGCTAAGTAGACAACATGGCGACGATATCGCGGTAAATCGTAGCACGTTATCGGAAAACGTCATTCCGTTAACGCATGTTGATACTTAAAACTTGATCGAAAATTTCTTCCAAATTAAAATAAGTTTGACGTTAGAAAATTGATAACGGACCGTTTTTTAATTAAGCGTGTGCGCGCAATTTTGAGAAGGAAAAGTTAATCGGTTTGGCGAGAGTCTGAAAACGAACGTGGAATTGTGTCATTATTAGTTCTAGCTTCAAAAATTCACCAAATTTAAAAATGAATTACAAAAATCGCCGATATTTTTCATAAATCTCGTACGTACAGTTCAACGAAATAAACCATTTATTTCGAGTCAGTTTAGGGTGTATTCATTGTTTTTCATCCTAACCTCAAAACTTCGCTGAATTTGGAAAAAAACGATGAACTGACAAACGCCAGCGATTAATAACGTAACAAATAAATGTGCAGTATTGTTGCCACTATAAAAATTACGTTTTTAATCATTGATAAGCATCATATTGTTAAAAGTCCTAACCTCAAAAAATTCGCACAAATGCATTAAAATCCGTGTCAAGACGTATAAAATTTGTTAATTCGTTAAAAACATAAAAATGACAGAATTGGTAGTCGCAAAGAAGAAACATACGAAATTATTTAAATGGCTGATTCAAATGATGCCGACCGAATTCGCTGAATACGACTCTAGCAGAATGAGCTTTGCTTTTTTCTCCATTTCTGGTCTTGATGTGCTCAATACACTTGACGAATCAATGGCACCAGATGAAAAGAAACGAGCGAGCGACTGGATATACAGACTTCAGGTACGAAATAATGGCCCGAAGGATGGTTTCCAAGCCTCTACTATGGTTCCTGATTCGGTACCCAAGTATCAACGAGGCCACCTTGCAATGACCTATACAAGCCTAGCGACGCTTCTTGTACTTGGTGACGACCTTGCACGCATCCAACCATATCGGAAAGCTCTAGCTCTTGGTGTTCAAGCTTGTCAATGCCCTGACGGTTCCTTCTCTGCCATGCTAAATAACAGCGAAAGTGATATGAGATTCCTGTACTGTGCCTGCTGCATTTCTGCCATTATCGACGATTGGAGCGGCGTTGACAAACCCAGAGCGATAGAATACATTTTACAATCCATTGTGAGCATTTTTATCTCTCTTTTCATGAGCTTGCTATTTTTGTGCCCAAAAAATTGCAAAATATCTTATGCTACTGGAAATAACTAAACACTCTCAACAGTACTGCAAAAGTTGTATAAATTTTCAAAATATCTAAATTACGCTGTAGAGAATGCAAATAAAAAATCCAAATAAAAACTTTTGATTTCCAATGCAATTGCAGTCGTACGACGGTGCAATGGGTCAAGGGCCGGATCTCGAATCACACGGCGGTTCAACCTTCTGTGCGGTTGCTAGTCTTGTGTTGATGAAGGAACTCGACAATGTACTTTCCAACGATCAACTGCAAAGACTGAGAAGATGGTGTCTAATGAGGCAGACTGATGGTTTTCAAGGTCGACCTGGTAAACCCTCGGACACCTGTTACAGTTTTTGGATTGGGGCTACTTTGCAACTTTTGGATGTTGCACAGTTTTCTGATCATAAGGCTAATCGGGATTTCGTTCTCAGCACTCAGGATATGATTTTTGGTGGTTTTGGGAAGTTCCAAGATGCCCGGTCTGATCCACTTCATACATATTTAGGTAAAAATACATATTTTTTAAAGTAGCTCCAATCAATCAAAGTTTAATTCTCCACTAACTTAAACTATTCTGTAAATAATCCACAAATCAATCCAATAACAATCTAGAATAAGTTGAGCTCGGAATATGATCAAAATTAGCAGCTATCAAAAAATTGCACAATTTAAAAACGTTACAAAATCATTTCATCACACGCAAACTGATCCCAAAGTCTGAACAAAACATATGAAAACCATTCTAAAATTAATCAAACAAAAATCGAAATAATTTTGATTCATTTAGATAAAATTCGTTTTTGATAACTCCCCTGTGCCCATTGCACATCTAATGAACTTGCAATAAGCTCAATAGAAACTCTAACCTAAAAAGTCCATAGCGGATAACCGATACGGAAAAAGTGCAAAACAGAAATTCAGATAACTGAATATAAAACGAAAATAAACCCGAATGAGATCATTGAATAATACATTCAGTAATGGCAGCATATGTAAATAACTACTACGATCTACTGTTATATTCTGACTCTAACGAAGGCGTATTTTGATTGCAAACTAATGAAAAAATGTTCTTCTCCCATCTCCCCCACCCACCCCACGTTTTCTCTCCTCTCTCTCTCTCCGTTTTCCTATTTAACGAAGGTCTCGGAGGTCTCAGCCTGCTCGGTGAACCGGGACTCCAACCTATGAATGCTGCACTCAATATATCGAATCGTGCCTACGCGCACTTGAAGGAGATTCACAAAAGATGGCAAAGCGAGTGACGCAGCGATGAAGGAGTGAAAAAATCGTAACGAAATAATGTAGTGCAACGTCCTGTCATTTCGGGATTTCTCCCGGAAGCTTACAGAAAGAAAAAACGAAAAGAAAATAAAAAAACAACGCACATAGCCAAATTCGCTGTTCGGCATTATCGTCGATGGTCACAAACGAAATTGAAATCATTTTTCCACGATTGTCAATTAATATTACTATTATTACTATTACTAGTATTATCATTATTAATATTATTATTATTCGTTATGTATTTGTGTATACAACGTTCTAAGCAGGTGCTAGTTGTGCTGATTTGTTATCAACGTATTTTATCACTAATATATACAACATTATATTTATATACATACAGTTAATACATGCATTATTTAATTTACTTGATCGAGAAAGCATTGAATCATCTCGACAGAATGACTAAATCGTTCTCCTCCCCCATTTTCTTTTTGCCTCTAACGGTCCGTGTTGAGTAAAGCTTGAAATTGAAACCTCGCGTCCTCCACCTCCCTTCGTCCCTTCCCCCACCACCCAACGACTCTGTCCATCGATGGAGTAGGAAAAAACGGTTCCATGGTAACCGGGGTGGGCTCAGCGGATAGCGGATCACAACACAGACGACGTTCGACCGCTCAAAACTACGGTCCGTTCGCACGATTTATATTCTAAAAAGAATTAATCTCTACGAAATTGCACACGCGATTCACACTGTGCAAAAGCGCAAACAAAAAAGAGTGAAGTTTCCTCCATATTTATTGACGCAAGTGTTTGTGTGTGTGTGTGTTCTACCATTTTTTTCGACTTATTTAATTTGCTGTGACTACTAGCATGACAGAGAGTCGTTGTGCGCGATAAACGAGCCACGCTTTTCTACGATAGAAATCGAAAGCTTAACTCTTCTGGACGGGAGTCGCTATTGCGGCCCCAAAAAACATTCGAGGTACAGTATGAAAACGGATTTTCGCGATCTTCATCTACAGAACTTCAATAACCGTGGGATTTTTCATTCGTTATTTATCTTTTAACTGCTTCATACGTTGCTAAATTAGAGAATTTGTTCGAGACTTAGAGACTTTTGATATTCGATTACCTGGCAATTTTGTCTCGTCTTAAAAGTGGCTGGATTACGGAATTTCTATTGTTTGAAGAAAAAAACGGCTCGTAACATTCCACGTGATGAAAAATCGATCATCGACGTCACCTCGAGACTACCCATGATCGGTGACTCATCCTCGAATCTCCGGAACTTGTTGCTCTTTTGCGTATTTTTTGCATCGAGCTGTTTTCCCCAGAAATGAAATTCGCGCGCGTTTCCTACTTATTGCAAACGGAAGTGACGCATGCCAGTATTTACGGTTTACAAACTCCCGTAACAGCCCTGCACGAGCAATTCTACATGAAATGTGAAAATAATGAAACTCGAAATTTCGTAAAACAACGGCAAACACTGAGCAAACATGCATATCAGTACGTAAAACGAACGACGAAATTCGACCAATTCTAATCGGAAAATACCCTTTGAATTTTGATCCTCGAGAATGAGAAAGCATCCCCATTTTCCGCAGTTCCCTTCCAGGACGAATCCAATATACAAAACGTTTTTATATCGTATATTTAGAAACCGAATCACGTGACGCTCGTTTGTGGCCATAGAGAAGAGAAAAAAAACGCCGCCGGTATAAAACACGCTCGGGTTGGTATAACTATACGCGCAACATCGATAAATCGATTGTAGACCCACAAGGTAGAACTTCGTGCAGCTCACTTTCACAATCCACGCGTACAGGGTACACTCTGCAAATTTCCTTGAACGGGAAGTTAGAGAAAACAATAAAGTCAGCTCGAGGAACAAACTTGTCGAAATCCACGAACAGCAGGTTTGTTTCTTCCTAAAGAAGATTTAAATACTTCCAAGTTTTACGTTCGCAACTGCTGCAAGTTTTACAGGTCGACGATTTCTCTCGCATTGTGAAATAGTTCCCAGCTAGTTCGAGTGTTCTGTAATGTTCCGAGGGAAAGCATACAGACCCGAGAACGATACGAAATACGTCTACATCGGATGTTCGGTGTCAACTTGATTCCCCCACCCCCCTAGACTTGATGGTAACTTTTTTCTTCATCATTGAAATGTAGATTGAGTTTCTGAATTTTCAATCTGAATCACCAATGGAGAGACGTGCGAAAAATATTTTTTCAATTATTTAAAATCAGTTAATTATTTACGTAAAAATTAGTAAAAAGCTTAGGTGCGCAAAAAGTCGGCAAAATATTGATGAAATCCAAAAAAAAAAAAAAATATAAAAACGGTAAAATATTTTCAATGAATTCTTTAAACTCGTCGATCGATTCGTCCGAATTTTCTTGACTGGATATTTTTTCATTCTGGAATACGGTAGGAATTTAAAAAAAAAGTGACTTTTAGGGAGTAATATAATTGAAAAACCGGTTCGATCGTTGCTTTAGAAATGTCATAAAGGCGACGTCGAGTTTTGTGCAAAAACATGTGAGAAATTCCTTTTTTTTGAGAGTTTTTTCGGAAAAACATACATAAAGAAATAATTTGAGAAAACATTCAGATTACGAACGGAATCACATTTTATTTGAAAAAATATAACGTGCGAATAAAGAGCGTTTTACCGCGAGTTCGATGAGCTGCGGAAGACCCTATACACGTTTATGTGCACCGCGCGTACATGCGATATAACGAGACAAGCATCATCCTTAATGAATGAGTTTCTTGTTGGCGCCCAGTCTCCCACTCCGCCGCCTTTCCCCTTAATATTCTCGCACCACTTGATACCAATTACGCCATAAAAGAAACGACTTGTAGGATTTCGCGCTCGCAATAGCCCTCCTCGTTCGCCTGCAATCTGCATTTTTTAATTCTTCGAGATATTCGTGCCTGCTCGCGATTTTTTTGTCGTAGAACACGTCCGTCCAATTGTCGGAATTTCTTTTCTCCGTAAATGAAATTATGCACTCTAATATGGCGAGACCGATTCTCGAGCACGTTACTCAAACGAACCATTATACCGAGATTCTCGTGTCTGCTCGTTCAATCTAGCACGAAGAGACTAAAGTACCTCTGACTTGGACGGACGAAATACTTGTATATAAAAGCCCTAATTGGAAAGAGCACATGTCACGTACTACACGACTTACACATGCTTGTTTGTCCGAAGTCGATGTTCGAAAGTTCGAACACGATGGCTGCGTAACTTTTTCGCTGCCGTTCGATCAAATCGACATTTCTGTGGTCATGCCTCGGTCCAGGAAAATTTAATGGAATAGAACGAGCCCGAAAGTACGGTGAAGGTAACTTGTTCGGTAAATCGGCTTTCGTAAAGAAATCTGGCGGGATTGAACGTCGACGAAAAAGCAGTTTTGCAATATCAGCCGTTGTGAGTACGCGAAAGCGTCGCTAGGTGGCTCAGAACCTCAAAGTTCTGCGCATGAGCACGAGTGTGGTCGCAGCGCATTCGAATGTGTCCGTACCAACTTTGGCAACATAGACAAATCATTTGCGTGAAAAATTGATGGAAGAAGGTTGCACGAGTGTTTCCGAAAGGGCGAAGCGAGTGGCATGACTCTTATGAGAAATCAGGTGAGGAAAGAAGGGCCAAGAGCGCTGAATTCTCGATTCGTATGATCGCGAGGCAGGTGACGGTTCCTCGCATGTTTCGCGCAACGGGAAAATATCAGAAAGCATCGTGCCTGGGGTCGCGTCCCGCCATCTGCCACTCGAAGGAACAGCTGCATCTTGAGGGTTGTTTCGTCGATGCGTACCATCCGGCACGAGCTGTGAAGAGGCTCTGTTCGTTTTTTTTTCTTCGTGATAAATAAATAGTACCGTAGCCATGCAGAGGCATTAGCAGCATTACGATCGTGCATGATGCACAACGGCTTCTTATTCCTTCTTTCATTTCTTAAAGTTCGTTTTTTTACTGTTTGCGGTTGAAAAACAAAAAAAAGTTGTAAATCTGATATTGGCGTATAAAACTATGGCAGCGCCAGATGTATTTGGCATTTTTATGTTTTTACATTCTCTTTAATGCCTGTCCCATAGACTCGTGACCGTGTTCCGTAACAGTTTTAATACTTTCGTCCGTGCTTTTCTCGAAGTAGAGCTTCGCGTCGTCCTTGAAAAAAATCCCAGCCAGAGAGAATCGTCGGAAGAATATTCAATGATTTTCAAGTGGGTATACTTTCCGTAATATCGGTGCCTCGAGAATGCAAAACATACCAGATATTTTCGTGTACCACGAAGCCTTCTCTCTGTCTCTCGCCCGCTCTACGGCTGGGCTATTCGGGAATGGTTTTCGCAGTTCTCGCTCGCCTTGACGCTCCTTATAAATCGATCGAGTCCCAACAACAACCAAGGGCTTTGCTCTGCTCTTTTCCTTTCTCACTCCCTCTCCCTCTGTGCTCGGACTGCTCGGCTCGTTGCCTCAATGTGACTCTTTTCGAAGCCCCCTCCCGTCGCCCCGTCACTCCTGTATACAGTGAGGCACGCAAATTTTCCCATCCCAACGTGTCAGCCGTCCATCTCCGTACGAATGGCAACCGCTCCGTGTCCCACGTAAACAAACTGTAATATTTTGAACAATATTAATACAATAAACTATCACAATTGTTCGCAGACTTTTCCCTTTCCGAAAGCATTTTTATTCGATTTTAGAAAAAAGCTTCGATGTTGCGAGGTGGTTCGGTGACGTGATCGAGCAATGAATTTCTGAACGCGTTTCATTCGATCGTACGCGATGTCGACCCAACTTTTTTCAATTAAAAACCATTCTTTATCCATTTATAAAGCTGGAAAATACACGCGACTCAAATACTCTATGTTTGTTTCATTATTGACCGAGGAACGTTGTCCTATCACAGGTGGCGTGGGGTACGGCTGTGATGGAGCTGCAGAGCTGGTTGCTCTATCATCTTGTGGCTGTGACCGACTGCAGTCAAGGTACGTAACAAAAATGACCTTGAATTATGCCGAACAATAAAGGTCATCCTGGTGTTACTTTTCCTTCAAACTATTCTTTACAACTCAATAAAAAATTATTAATTAAGCTTATTTTTGACGATTTATTTAATTATTTGTCTCATTCGCACTCGATCGTTTCATCGAAGCATTGTTCTTACTTTACGTTTTTTTTAGCTTGACTGATTTTCGTTTGGTATTCCTGGACCCAGCACACACGCCTTTGTTTAATTTCTCATTTCGTTATCGCACACTCACAGAGCAGGAAACAGCGGTTTACCCATGTTCGATGGTAAGTTTGTCCTCGCACAACATCGGAGGCTCATCTCAGTTGACGTTTCTTCCTGACCGTTGACGCATTGTTTATTTTATTTGACTTATCATTCGAAAATAAAAAAAAAAAAAAAAAAACGTGAAATTTCTTAAATAATGACGAAAAAAACGACTTTGCACAGTGATGCAGTCCACGGCTGCAGGGGGCGGCGTATTTCCGGCCGGAAGCACCGGAAGTCGCGCTCGAGACTTGGGTCTACGAGCTCAAAAAAAATTGTTGGGTCGCGTCGTTTCTACGGGAGCAGGACGATCGCTTTTCATCGATGATGCCACCACTTCGCTTCTCGATAATCTTTTCAAGCTCATGGAACGAGCGGCGAAAAGTAATCCAACGCTCGCAAAAAAACAGCCGGAAAAAGTTCTCAAGAACATCGTCAAACTTTCCATCAAGGTAATCTTCCCGGACTTTCCTCGTTATGCGTAGGTCGTGGAACTTGACGTGGAGCAACTTTACTGCCGTCGAGAAATGACTCGCTGCCTGTTTCGTCAAAGCCGTTTTTTCACCTTGAAGCGCCTCCCAAGTCGTGAGGAAAAGTTACAACATTCTCTATGATGGGACTCGCGTTTTGCTGTGAAAAATTCAATTTTTCGAGAGGAAAATATGCAGGAGCGTCTTTACCGACTGCAGAACTGAGGGATTACCTTGTCGATTTTGTATCACAAAACCATTTTGACACAAGCTCAGTCGCGCTTAATTTCCATGAACGTTTAGTTTGCTAATTTCAATGACTTACTTTGACGTCTAGTTTTTATACTTTTTCGTTCATAATCTTTGACACAGACAACTGAAGAGTACAATTTTTCGTGAGACACGCGTATACTTTCGAAGAGTCTGATTTGTCCATAAATCCGTTTTTTTTTCAAATTATTCATTGTACCGACCGCGAAATCTTGGTGCTGATCATGATTTCGCGTTGTACGTCGATTGTGAGAATCTGAAAAAATGATTTTCTACCCTAAAAAGATGAATTTTGTTGAAACGTGCCTCAAAACGATGCTGCAACGTTATTTTTATCATCCTGAAAGAATGAAATTCTATTTGCGCAAAATAATGAGAAATTCAATAAATTTCATGGGATCATATTATTAAGAGAGAAAAAAAACTGAAAAAACATGTTAAGGGGTTTAATTTTGGTCGTTTTTTTCAACAGATTGGACTTTTGCAACGTAACCAACAATTGACAGCAGCAGATGAGCCGAGAATAATTGAAATACGAGCATCGCTGAGGGCCGCCGCGATGGCAGTGGTCTCGTTTTACGAGCTCGAATTCAGTTTTGATAAGATCTATTTGACCAGATCTCTGGAACGTTGTCGCAGCGCTATACTTTCGCTGATAAGGCACCATTTGACTGACAAGTCGCAAGATCGCTGCGATCAAGTCTTCGATTTTATAACGAATCCAGAATTTTTGGACTGCATATTTAGACAAGATTCCGAGCATCGTGCTAATCTTGGGCTTCTAGTCACCGATATAAACAAGGCTCTCGACGCGGGACATCTCTGAATTTCGCGTCAGAGCCATCTTCGTTTTCGCTGAAATCACAATTGCTCATCCAATACGAGCGTCGCTCGTCAAGAGGCAATAATTTTAGAATTAACGATAACAATCATGTTCCCTCTCGCCTCTCATGCCATTTTACTTCTATTTTCTCTCTGCGCGTTGTTAGTGAAACCTCTGCAGAAGGTACCACACACAACAATTCCTTCTTTTCTCTTACACCCTTTTCTCTTCGCTTCCCTTCAAAATTGTATTTGTAAGTCTCGTTTATTACTGCTCTCTCTCTCGAATCGGGCTGTGCCCACTCGCTCAGGCAATAAATATTCGACTTTAATACTCCATTTGACATGAGCTTGACAGCGTTCAAAGACGGGATTGATTTTGAGCATGATTTTTCCCGAAAATCATAAATAAATCAATGTATTCGCTTGGAATCCAATCGTTCAAATTTAGAGGCCTTATAAACCCACGAGTGAGCCTCTTCTCTTTCGAGATTCATGCTCGCAGTTATCCAGAGTATTTCTCAAAAAATACCCGAATCGCTTGCAGTTGTGAGAAGCTAATCGAAATTGTCAGTTACCATAATCGACTCTTCCACTTGTCATCCCAACGGGACCAAATCCGTTCCCTTGTGTCGAATTCTCCTTTCGTCCATGTTTCAACGCTGTCAAGACAAAGCACAAACATTATTGCACGGGATGGGAGGGGATGCGTAACAAACAAGTAAATGGGTGAGAACGTTGACAAACAAAATCAGATGAAATTGACAAAAAGGAATGGTTGACACATAGGAACGTGGCAGATGTACGTTAAATGGGACATCAAATAGTTCGAGCATCAAAATTTCAGTCTCGCAGAATGAAAAGAATTGAGATGCCTAAAAAAACAAAGCGATTATTGACAGCTTTAGGATCTATTTTTCTCTAAAAAATCGACTCGGCATCGAGATTGTCAATGAGAATCGGAGCAACCCGGAGCTACCAATATCGATATGTATAGTTTTAGCAATATTGATATTTATTAACAAAACATGACGGAAACCAAAAAATAAGACAAAAAAAACATTTGCCACAGATTCGTTTGTACGATACGAGATGTAAGCTCCGTACAGGCGATCTGTGATATTAATCGAAACCAAAAAAAAGAGCAAAAACAAAAAAGCAAATCGTTGTTAAAAAAAAGAAAGCTCGGTACGTCTAATCACCAAAAATCACTGTATGCATGTAAATACACGTTAAAAAGAACGGAACGAAAACAAAAAACCATATAGCAATTGTTTTCGTCTATCGAGTTAGACTCAAAGATATTTTAATTCCTCACTTCGGAAGCCATTTTTTTCTATAACGGTCAATTTTTTTGTACACGTTATATATACAAATACCTTTACACTGTATTGAAAAATAGTAATAATGATAATTGAATGTGATGTACGATCATATCGATATACAAATAAATTATTTATAAACGAAATGAATTTTCGAGTTGTTTTTTATCTTTCTTTTTTTCTATTCATAGAAACACTTTCGAGATCTATCAGACCACGAACGATTTTTGTTCTTGTTTTATTTACACAAACGTCGCATGTACAAAGTCATACAATATGCGCTGAGTTTTATTATTCACCCAAATTGCACACTCGTTTTCCTTCCTTCTTTTTTCCAATCATTTTCCCTTCATTTAGAATATACAGAAATCTTATTGAGAATTATATCGGGGGTATCATGGGTCAATTAAATCTAAACCGGTGAGTTGTTTCGTCCAACCTTCGTATCGTCGGCCTCTCATTAAATCGCATGTGCGAAACACTTATGGCGCAACGCTTATTTTAGCCTGATTTATATCTCAAGCGTTACAGTTTTCGAAGAAGGAAATCAACTTTCCAATACGTTCAAAAAGTCGTAAACAAATATATATTATGATAAAAGTTGGGATTTTGGAACGATTCGCAAAATGGAACTTTGAAATATCTCAATTCATTCACGATCAATCCGGGGATATCACTCGTCTTCAAATCTCAGTTGTTTGCATCATTGAAGATAAAACTCGTAAACAGATTTTTGTTTTTTTGAAATTAAAAACTTATCAAACCACTTAAAATGATGGAGACGGAGAACTTAATGCAATTCGTAAGCAGGGTAATGGGGACGATTCACACGAACATTCATTTCTACATCCGTTCACTCTTCCGTGCTCTAGTATTCTTGTTCAGAACCAATGACAATAATAATAATATCCATGTCATCAATGATCATGATGATAAAAATAATCATAATAATAATAAAGATTCCGTAGTATGGATTAAACGTGTATGAATAAATGTACAATTTAATCGAATTGATATCAACTTTCATTGTAAATTAGAATGCCAAGTTCGAGATGGATTCATGAGTAAAACAGTTGTTTACATCAATTTTACCATAATTATCATCGTAGCCTTTCGAAAAACGTGCAAAATTACCAAGTTACCATTAAGTTTAGTGGTGATTTAAAATGCCCAATTTGAGTAGGGTTTATTCATAAGACGAAACAAATGTTTAAATAAATTTCGCTATAATTATCATCGCATCGTTACGAAAAGTGTGCAAAATGATCAAGTACATTGAGCCACCATAACAATTTTTTCTTCTAATCGCTTAATAATTAGATTTTTAATTTATTTGATGGATCGTGATAATTATTTTGACGTTTTTGCATTGATCAGTCGTGGGTTCACTAATGTCTCAATGAACAATAATCATACAATTAGAATGAAAATAATAATAATGACGACATTAATAATACCTAAAATCAGATAACGATTAAAACAATAGAAAAAAAAGATCGATCCTCAGTCAAAATCTGGAAGATTTTTCTTCGTTTCATTATGCATAATGAGAAAAAAAAAACTAGAGTGAATCAGTATAAATAACAATTTGCCAGTTTTTGAACAGCCCAGTTCGCCATCGTTGATTCGGAAAAAATCTCATTTTGCATTTATCGTGCAATTTGACGATTTCTCATTATTTTCAAAATTGTTGTTTTCTCTATGCACGATCGAGAAATATTAGGAACGATATAAATTTCTTGATGCCGAACTGTACCGTGAATTTTGAATTTCTTTTTCTCTTTTCTAGCTATCGAATAATATTTCTTAGGTAATAAATTCAGAGGATTTGCATCACTTCGATCTTTCTTCCTCTCAATTTTTTTTTTTTGTTAATTTATCTATCGCCTTAATTCTATACGTTTCGATGTTTTTTTTTTTTAATCGTGATCCACATACTCGTGAACTCGAAATCGCGAAACATTGTCCTCGCGTGGCGCTGGGGCAGAGAGCGGGGGGGATAAAATGAATGAAGGCTCACACTTATTGCCATAGTCCGGCGTAATTACCGTAAAGATTAACTGGGAGTGGTCCACCTGCTGTGAATAAACGCGTGCCCGAGGCGTCGTAGCAATGTGTGTAAATAGCCGGTGTGTATTTTACATTCTGAAAACCGTCGATGTACTCCTCGTCTGGAAACTGCAAATTCAATCACATAAATTTGTTTTATTGAATCATTTTTTCAAATATTTATGCGATTCGAAAATAATGAGACAAAAAGGGGTAGAGTCTCGTTTTTTATCGCAATATTTCGGTCTGTATTTATTCTTTTCCAGCTTTCAGAGGCGTAAAATTTGCTAGAATCTTGGATAAAAGTGGCGAAAAATCTCACCGGAATTCTTAATACTACAAGCACTAGTAATCGATAAATTTTTAAACGAAGATCAGAAACCTTGCACACTTTGGTTACATAAAAACAAAGAAAGAAGAGAAATTTAGATGTTGCTGAAAACCCAGTCAACTGATTAGAATGTTTGTCAAGGCTGAAAAATGAGACTGTCATACAGCTCACAAGGCTTTCTAGCCCCACAATTTTCAAAATATGATAGAAACTTACCACGTATCCTTTGGAGGCTTTTAAAACGACTGTCCTATTAGAATTTATTGAGGATTCCAAGTATTTCTGAGCTCTGACATCGTAAAACATGAGCATACCGAGGCCGGTGCCAATCGTCAATACCGAGCCCTGAAAACTCGCCGATCTTATACCGCAACCGCTGTATCTGTGAAGCATAATAATAAGAATAATGAAAATCAACATAATGATAACTGACAGTAACCGAAAAATTTTAAAAAAAAGAGGAAGAAAATTATTGAAGAGATAAGCACCTTGAAGGAATTTTTTTAATAGGTTGCAACGTTCTTGCATCGAGGAGAAGAGTGTAAGATCGACAGCCGACCGCATAAACGCCGTCTTCTTGTACGGCCAAGCAAACGTTTTCTTGGCAAGCCGGCAATTTTCTCGATATTTTTTGTTTAAACGTCTCAGCCGACCAGATATGTATGAAACTATTGAGCGATAGTGCAGCTATTTCTTTGTAAGCTTTGTTGAATGCGAGTGCCCGGACTTTTTGGGCGGAACGGCACTCTTTTACACAGACCGGTTGTATTAGCCTGGAAATCACGATATATTTCGTTTAATAATAGATAAGGAAAAATGAAAATGAAAAAATTCAATGGTTTATGTAACTGAAGGTTTTTAAGATTACCTGTGATTTGGTACGTCAGCTTTGTCAGGCGCAGCGGCGAGATTGCTATCGATATGCCAAAGCGCAAGTTTCGTATCTCTTGATCCAGAAACAAGAAATTCGTCGTCGAGCCAACACATATCGAATACCCAGTCTCGGTGCGCCGTTTCACCGACGCATACCGGATCCAACGTGGGTAGTCTATATATAGCTATTTCGTTACTGTTTCTCGCACCCGTTGATAGTAATGTTCTGCAAACAGCAATATATCAGCATATGTTTACAATATATCAAATGTGTATGAAATACGTCCCAATGTTGAATAAGAATTACTTGGAATACACGTAAATACATCCACGACATAAAAATTCAGATTCTCAGACTCGTTAGGCTTTGGGTTGAATAAAATTGATAATCTTATACAAATATTAGAAATTATTACCAAATTCAATTATGGAATGACATCAGAAATAAACTGCATGTGCAACATTTCAACATTGATAAAAGTACGCAAAAAAACACATTTTTATCTGAAATATCATATTCAAGTATGATAATTGATGATCTTACCTAGAAGGATTAATTTGTACGGAATGAATGCCGCACTGTTGTTCAGTGATGAGTCCGCCACTAGGATTTGTTTGTCTACCATGCAACGAAGGTATTTGATCCAATTTTTGGGTAGCTACGTCATAAACCATTAATTTATTGCACTTAGTGCCAAAGACAACTTGTCGATCGCTTAGCCATTGTGAACAAAACACTTTGTTCATATTGTTCAGCCCGACAGAATATTCTTTGAACAAATCGTGTGTAAGTATGTGCCTGGAGCCATATTCCTGATTGATTTTTCGCACTTCTCGGGTATTTGTTTCACGCGCACGCACATAATCTACAAAATTGAACGAAGTCCGAAGGTATTGCCTTCCTTCCATTATCGTCTCTTCTTCGTCATCACTCGACTCGTAGCATACAAAATCTTCCGGTTTGTCGGGTTTGCGATTCCTTTCATGACGCATGGCGACTCTGAATAATAAATTCAATTTGTTAACCAACCGAGACAAAATTTTTCAGAAAAGTAAATCAAATAAATATATAAATCAATATAAATTGGGAAATGAATTTAATCACATATTAGTGGAATTGGAACTTTCATACCTTCTGGCTCTGCGTTCCTCCAAACGCAGGCCACTGGCACATGGAGGATGTCTCCCAAAGACGGTCATTCTTTGAGTCTCAGCCATTTTCTTTCCAGAGTAGTTTGATTTTTCAAGTGGAAATTTTAAGCAAGTTCTAACGATTTTGGATATTAAAATCTTCAAACTCTGAAATCTCGGAAGTGATGGTTCAATTTTGCAGTTTTACCATTCTAAGATTTTTTGTTACTTTTTCGCTATTTCCTCGACCGTACTGCCAACAACATCTTATTGTTTTTCATAACAATACTGGTTTTGCACGATTATATTTTTCTCAGCCGCTCCGAGTAAAAGAATTAAATAACTGACGTATTTTCGAATTTACGTACAATTAATCCAGCATAATTATTTGGACTGAGAGTTCCCTGGAAACATGGGAGCCCCTATTTGACGTTTTTCACAGTACCCACCAGCCTTTATAGACGTATAGGTACACTTGGCATGTATATATTTATATTTATATATACAGAGAAATTGATAGTTTAGCGCACACGTTCGTATACCTACGTATAAAAAAAAAACACGAATGATTCGCGGGTCAATTTTTTCGGAAACCCGTTTTTGTGCTTGTTACTATTGCACGGAAACGCAACACGGATAGAAAAGAGAACAAGAGTGTCAGGAATTGCAAGCAGACACAAGTACGAACGGTTTTCGTTACACGCACAAATTTCCGCGACTTTACGAGCACGGTTTTGGTTATTTCCGTGATTTTGGAGATCCAGTATCATTAGTTACGTTTAACATAAATGCTATCCCATTGCGATAGTCGACATTAAGTGAACGTTTCACGAGAAACCTTCAAAGAACTCGAACGATCGCCATGTTTGACGAGACACACAGCAATGCACTGTGACTCTGTCTGTGACATATAAACTCGGGGTTTGGGAGCCCTTGCCGAGGCTCGCCGAGTGAGATGAGAATAGAGAATGCAAGGGAGAGCCAATCAAATACTTTTAAGACTGGTGGGCGGGGCATCAGCGCACAACGGTGCTCTCTATAACTAAATGCAGGTCTGAAATTTTGCAACGTTGACTTACTGATGGTAATAAAATTTCACTTTGTTGAATTATATACAGAGTCGAAAATTTTCAAAAAATCAGACTTTCTACTTTTCTTGTGACTTCAATGTATTTTTACTCGAAATCCTGGAGAAGAAACACCAACTTTTTCTATCTATAAATCAACATAGGAAATAAGGTCCATTCCTTTCCTCGTCAAATTGTCGTCACGCCAAAATTTCTAGCTATTAAATTATCATGTCGAAATTTATGAATACCAAACGATCGTACTACTCTATCAATCATTGTCAAACGATTTCTGATCCCATGCTTATAATATTATCAAAGAGAAAAAGTATTTTTCTTGGAAAAAAAACAGCCGACTGCTGTCAATGTACTTATCCCCGAGCCGAGACTCTACCAGTACTCTACCATTACTATATACCATTGCGGTCATTTGATAGAATCTTCCCATAATTCGTAAAGTAGTCGCAATGAAGACAGTGTCGCCAGTGCCGTTTAGCGCGATCACGGAAAGTGGAATTCTCGATAAGGAAGATCTTCAGATCACGCATCATGCTACGATACCTCAGACCTCAGCAGTTGATTCAGGTTGATTTGTAACTTCAACACGAGTTCAACTTTTACCTTATCGTCAAAAGTTTCTTGCATTTAGCGAATTTTTTGTTTTTTTATCTTATCTATTTGCTTAAGACCTCACTTACGAATTATCATTGAGGGCATTATATTAGAATAATTGTTAACATTCGCAAGTCATTTAAAACCTGAAAAATTTATAAATCCCGGCTTCAAATCGAAATCGTTCGAGTGTCTGTTAAGTGAAATTTGGTTCCATGCAATAAGTGAATAAACATAACATTAACATGGCATTCGTGCGAAAATTAAAAAATTTCTCGTCGTTCGTAATTCGTTCACCTCTAATCAAAGCTCCTGTTAATAGAGCGTTAGATAAGCCTTTTTCTCACGTCAGACATACATCCACAAGTCAGCCAAAACACGACAAACAAGAGTAAGTGAAAAAATTCCGGTGAGTTTTAACGATTATTCTCAAATACGATATTTCGTAATTTAATCATATGGTCACAACTTTATCGAGTTACTTTCTTTTTTTCTGCGTAATAACGTTCCAGTTAATTGAACCTGCATTTCGAAACTTGTTGCTTGGTAACCTTCCCATTAAACTTTCTTTTTATTTCCCCTCTCTGTCGACTAAACATTGTGATTGGATGAAGGACAGGTGAATACTCTGATATTTACAACTTCTGCAATCAAATGTCTGACAATTGTGCTATTTTGATTGTATATAAAGAAAAAGAATGGAATAAGAAACATTACTGTGATATGAATTGGGTTGTATTGAAACGTATATGAAAAATTGTTCCACTAATGAAACCAATTCAATGAAATGATAGAAACTGTATGAAACATTTAATATTCATTATCGTTTGTTGTTACTTTGACCGAACTGTGTTTTCATAATTGATAGATATTCTAACTACAAACTCAATGCTTTTATTTATCGAAGGCAGTTATTGTGCCAAAGCGTTTTCAGATATTTTTTATTCAAGATTTTTCAGTTAGAAAAACAAATTTTATGAGGTTCATTGGGAAACGTTACATTTTTTGCAATAATTTTTTCCACATTGACAATTGCAGACAAATGGTTTGCTAACATGAATAAAGATTGAGTTATTTGGTATTGAAAGTATAGCAACTTTCAATGAATAAACTTTATGAAAATGTAGCAGAAAGTTAAGTTTTCAAGATCATAGTTGTAGGACCTTCAAGAGACTTTGAAAATATATATTTTTCTGCTTCGAGAATATTATTAGATGAATCAAGTACCTAATACAGTTGATAGGCTAATACTTATTGTTTTCCAAATGAAAATGGTTTCAAAAAAATATCTCTTCAAAATCAAATCTATTAAAAAATATTCTATGGCATTGGAGCCTTTACATTCTTGATCGTGTACTGTCGATATGAAAATTAAGCCAAATGAAGTTGAATCCCAACATTAATTGGAAATTTTGAATTTTTGTTGTACAGGGTGAAAGTCACATTCATACGAGCAAGCGGAGAAAGGATTGTAGGAAAAGGCAAAGTAGGAGACAGTTTGTTAGACATTGTTGTAAACAATGATATTGATTTGGACGGCTATGGTATTTAATGCAGATTTTTATCATAATGCTGAAGTTTGCAACATTGGAGTCCAACGAAATGATCTAAAAAAACCCTTCAATAATTCCAGTAACTCTCCAATTTAATTCCTTGCCGAATTAACAATTCGTAGTTTTTCAACCTGTACTGATACTTTGTGAAATAAAAAATTGGTGAATTACAGAAGTTCTTTTCGGTCATTTCGCTGGACTCCAACGTTGCAAACTTCAGCATCGTTTTTTATCCACTTACAACTTCTATTGCAAATTCTTCCACAAGAAACATTGACGTTAAGTATTTTATTTATCATTCAGGTGCTTGCGAGGGAACCTTGACTTGCAGTACATGCCATTTGATCTTATCGAAAAACGATTACGATTCTCTTCCGGACAAGCCGACTGATGAAGAATTGGATATGCTCGATCTGGCGTACGATTTATCGGATACGTAAGTATTTGAATATCTAAACAACATCAAGAGAACGCTAGAAGCTTCGAGCATTAGAAATCAGGACAAACTTTTGCATGAATGAATCATTCAACGTTTAAAATCGAATGATGCTTCACACTGCAGATCCAGATTAGGCTGTCAGATAATCATGACCAAAGAATTGGACGGACTCGAAGTACACGTACCAGCAACGATCAACGATGCAAGATCGTAATGCAGCATAAGTTGTAGGCAATTTTAGGACTTGTATGGAAATTGTGGAAGGATCAAAGTCATTCTAATTCGACTCGAAGTCTTCGTCCTTGCGAGCGAACCGTTTTCTTATCGATGATTAGATATGTAATGAAATCGGAATAGTTCAAGATTCTTTTTCTGTATATACGTATGTGATGACGTATGAACAAAGGAGAAAAAACTTCGTTTTAAGAAGATCGTATTCGTCACTTGTAAATGGAATAAAAAATATTTTCTAGCAACATACAACGTACGAATATACGTTAAATCTTGATAGAATGAACAACACTCTGAATTCTATGTGAATTTTCAAAGAATATTTTTAAGAATATAATATTGAATGAATTTTTACTGATAATCAACTGTTGAGTATGTGAATATGTTAATGGAACGAAGTATATGGAACGAAGTTTTCCATACGAAATAAGTTTTTATTTTATTCCAGTCTTGCACATTATTGCAAAGTGAATGTTCGAGGTGATTTTGTAGCCTCGTTTCAAAGTTGATCCATGAAAAAATGGAACATAGGTAGGGAAGTTTCTAGCATTTTGCTATTCATTATTGAGCAATTCGATGGTAACGAAGGTTTGAAGCTCGTCGATCACGAATTGAATTTTCGGTAAATCAAATTCTTCCGCAGCTTGATTGTGTAAAATTTAGAGAACAAATAATCGATCACTAAAAGATTGAAATAATTTATTTTCTCTGTAAAATTAGATACATGTCGAATACACACGACGGTTGTCTCATATGCACATGATTTAATTTGTAATGTTTTTGTTTTATTTTATTAATTATTCAAGTACATAAAGCTAAAACACTTTTGTACTATATGCGTTATGCGTGGACCCAATAATTTACTTTTTTATAGCATAGGGTAAAACATCTAGTTTCCAGCCCTACTCTCATAGTCGGGTTTTGAGTTAGCGGGACAATGGTTTTTGCGTCGTAAGAATGTTTTTTTTCCACTAAAATCTCTTTGGTTGATACACAAACTTTGAAAAACCGTGAAGAAAAGGGAGAAGAAATATGCTAACAATGTAGCGAATAAACTTCCATATTTTTCTAATCGTAAACTTATTTCATGTTTTTGTATTAACGACAAATATATTTTGGCCACATTTGGCAAGTTTTTCCCAGGAAAAAATCTTTCAAATATTAAAAACATTATTGAAAAACAATCCACGGTTCAACGCTGTATATAATCATTCACAAAAGCAAACGCCAGCTACACGCAAATGTGATTTTTGTACATTTTTTCCAAGCGACATTATCAAAAAACTAGAAATTTATTTGAAAGGCTGACAACTGGGTGTTTTACTCCGCAAACTATTCTCGCAACTAGATATCATACTTAATGTTAGTAATTACAAAGTCCATAGGAAAAAGAAAAATATTTTATAGTAACGACGTTAATGTTACAGCAGTTAATATTTAATTTACAATATTTTCACATCTCAATTACCCTGCCCAGTTTCGCATAACGCCTCCAGAACGTATATATATATATATATATTGATTCATTTATAATTTATCGTAACTATTATTAGTTCATCAAAGTCTATTGATATTTACAAAAAAGCTCAATTATGGGATCTTCGTCGCCAAAGTCTCTCGATACCCCTTAACGCCGCAAATATGATCGTCAAGAACTCATTACGAGATTCGATATTCATAGCCTCGGTCACAAAAATCGGCATTACGGTTACTCCAAAAAAGTATTATTCCGCTGAATTTCGTTCGCCCTTGTTTCACGAAATACTATCTATCTAAAGTAGAGCAATGTAAATTGTAGGTTTTTACACTTCCTTCGATTGTTCTCAATGAAGAAAAACTGAGAACTTGAAAAAATAGAAGGCAAAGCCATTTTTTCTCTTCGCTAAGTAATGTTTCAAGTCAAAATCGAATATTTTCACAATAAAATAGGAAAGAAACATAGAATACTTCGTGTTAGAGCAACGAGATGTGCCATTTTCTTGTTTTATTTAAAATTTTTTTCAAATCTTCGCAATTCCAGAAAATTTATCGATTAACAAAAAATAGCTCTCATTACACATTATTTTATGAAAAATTTCTAATAAATAAATGCAACGATTTCGACCGGTCGTCATAACACAGATCGGTCATTGGTCGAGCAATTTCTTGGGCAAGTTTATCGACGTAGCTATCGCCGATTGTAGGCGCGTGATCGTCTGGACCGTTGAGAAAAAAGGCTCGAACTACAAAAATGTGTAAACTCGAAAGTAACAGAAACGAACGAAAAATTCGAGCCTCAGACGCAGTGTCGAAATCTTCGCTTTTGACATATTTTTCAGCGCTTGCTCATTTGAGATTTGGAAAAACAAATTTTCACGAAACTTTCAAAACCACTTTTTCGTAAAAATTTGAAAGATCAATAAAAAATCATTCGTGTCGATTGTACGAATTTGAATCGAGAAATCCTTATGGCTTCGGCTGGTCCGGGTGGTCAGACATGAATCACGAACTAATTTCAGCGCGATTCAGTAGAAAAATTTCCGAAAATTCTCACGATTTAGTTTAGTTGTGTGGTGTTACTGAAAGATCGAGCGGTCGCAAGGGAAGATAAAACTCTTTCCGAACTGAGAGCGATCTAGGACTAGATGTTTCGTTCAAATTAGGCAGCGCGTGAGAATGCATGAATGAGAAATCAAAGACATTAAATACGACAATAAAATGGCAAGAAGCAAGTTCGTCATTGAAATTTTGACAACTTGAAATTCGTTAGGGGATTTTCGAGCGAATTTTCATGATAAAATTGCAATAGCTCGGTCACGTGGTGCGCAGCGAATGGTGAATTTGAGGTGACAGCTGCGGGGGGAACATTTCAATGGTTGTCCAGTCTCCAACAACGTGAGAATGCAGTCCTACGATAATAATGCCGGTAAAACAAAATTCGTTTGCATTCGAAACGAATGTTTACCGCGCGTTTAATCTCGAATGTTGTAACCGGAAAAAAGCGCACTGAATCTACTGCGAGAGGAAAAAACCGCGGATGAAGAACCACGGAGAATGAGTGAGCCCGATAAATCGACCCACGTCGATGGCGAGCGCGATGAGAACTCGTTGAGATTGAGTCGAGACTCGTGATGACCTTCGACTCGTCCCAGGGAGGTTTTCAGCCTCACGGAGTAACCGCTCGCACGCCCGGACGCGTGTTGTCTCCGTTTGGATTTAGACGAGCGTGGAGAGCTCGTGCGGACTGTTCGTCGTCGCTGCGCTGCTGAGGTCGAGGGTCGCCGGGGGCAAACCTGGACTGACGCTGCCGCTCGCGTCTCTTTGCAAATGCGACTGTGATCTGTTGTGCTTGTTGTTGCTGTCACTGGGCGGCGAACGATCACCCGGGGTCGTTGGCGGGGTCGCGAGAATTCGATGGTTCGCGTGACCGCCGCCAGCCGTCACCGTGTGACTGTGAGTCCCAGCCAATCCGCTGGGCGACGAGATCAACAAGGGTGGCGACATTTGAACGTGTCGATGATGCTGGTGGTTGTGATGGTGCTGCAACTGCTGCTGATGCTGATAAACGGCTGAAGAACTTCGCGGATGCTGTTGCAACGTCGTCGTCGAATGGGACGCTGTTAAATTACCGATTTTCGGACCAGCCCGATGAAGCGTGGCCACTGTACTTCTACTGGTTTGCTGTTGCTGTTGCATCTGTTGCTGTCGCTGCAGCTGCGCTGCAGCCTCGCATTGGGCTCTGGCCAATGCTTTCACGGCGTTCGTCTTCTCCTGGAAACAAACGAATCGAAGATATTCATCAATTTATATATCGATTTATATAGATTTATACAGATTTTATGTCGAGAGTAGTTTTGACGTCCTGGACATTTTTCACAGTCAACTCTCACTTTTGGCAATTGCCCGGATTCTCACGACGAGCATCTCATGTATTTTTTTCGTGGTATTCTACATCGCTTGGAGTAGGGTTCAATATGTGTCAAATAACCGAATTGTAGAACGGTCGATATTTCGAAATTTCACAATTTTTACTATCAGATTGGAGGAAAATAAGTAATTCGAAATGTTCATTTTCGATCGACTATTCTGCAGATTACGCCTTTAATCGAATAGTCCTTTGAATTTGTATTTACTGGAAAATATATATTTCGATAGTTTTCATTTCGAATGCAGTTTTATAACGGACCATACGAATGTCAAAAGTTCATATTTTCGAATTCAAAATGGAGAGTAGTTGTTTTATAGACAGACCGGAATATGGAGTAGCAAAAATCGAAAGCGAATTTTTCGAGCCTGTAAAACTTAATAGATACGCGGAATAGCGATGGCTCGAAAAGGCGAGAGTCAAAACGGCGATGTATTTTTAACTCCGCTGCATTTCTTCATTTTTATCGGTCGACTAACTTGTCACCATTTTGACCTTTCGACTTTTTAGTGTCTCAGTATTTCAACCTCAGTAATATTTAGTCTTTCGTTATTACATTTTCGAAATTGTGAATATTCGCAATATTGCTGATTGTAGTAGTTTGTGAATCGAAATAATGATATAGTAGAATTTTCGTAAAAACGATATTTTAGTCGTCGTTCTATGGGCAATTGTAACATTCCGTTTTCGTTGCAAACGTGCTTCGAACCTCGTAGTTTCTACTTTATTTTTTTTGACATTCAAAGCTCTGGTCGAATTGGCCTGTCTCCATATTATCGTTCGAGTTTTATAAACTCGAAATTTTAGCTGTTCGAAATTTGAATCATTCTAACATTTTATCCCCACCCGCTTGAGCTTCCCTAAAAACGAAACACGTGAATCTGGCTGCCTGTAGGTGCAGCAAAAAGAGAAGAACGAACAAGAATAATGCAGATAAGAAGGAAGAAAAGAAGAATGGCGAGAAGAGAAGAAAGGAATGGCACATTGAATTCATTTCCATGCCTATCATTTCATAGGATCATTGAGCATACACATTAGACGAAGGGGAGATTGAAAAAAGGCCATTGAATGGGAATGCAGAATAGGAAACGGAGATGAGAACTGTTAAGGGGGTTGCGATTCATCAGAGAGAAATAATCGCATAATTGCAGATCTTGGGTGACTGTACGCGTTGAGTTTAATACGGTTGGTGTTGCCCAGCGGTGCTTCGAGTTCCGGCGTCGATGCTGTCGGACAGAATCGATCGATCGATGCCCCTTTCGGTCCTCATCCGAGCTTTTTCCCCAAGATTTCGTGGTCTTTTGGGCGACGAGCATTCATTTTGCGGATCTGTGTTTGGGTGACCGCGTACAATATTTTGTCCCCTCCAGAAGCGCCGAGGGTCCGATAGATTATCTCGGTAGCGAGCAATTTCAATTAGTAGCTTCAAGCTCGACGCGATTCCCGAAGGAATTGAATGCGCGCTCGGTGCGCTGTGCATCTTACATGACTTACAACGTTGATGGATAAGAAAATAAAGCAAAAGAGATAGACGCGGTCTGTAATGAAAAAGAGAGAAGGACGGAAATAACAGGACGCGAAAAAAACGACACCGGAATCGATGAAAGGGAAGCCAGGCACGAGGGAGCCACCGGATCGCGGTTCAAGTCCGAGAAACTCTCTCGTCTTTCTCTCTCCCTCGATAACACGTGTATTTCTCGAAATGGAGAACCAGTTTCGGGTCAATGAGCGAGATTGTAAACGGTGGCAGGAATCGCTAAATGGTATCAACGGCTTTTCGTTATGCTAATCAGCTCGAGGGGCTTTTGCTACGAAAAATCTGCGTTTATCGCGACACGTGTGCGTTTGTGTGGCGAGTGTGCGCGTGGAGAAAATACGCGATAAAAAATTGAGCGAATGATTTAACATTCGGGAACAAACGTTCGCTCGTGCGGGGACGCGCATTTCGAGGTGCTTCCGCGAGAAACAGCCGCTCGAGAATGCAGTCTTTCATTTCTGAACACGAATTTCACGATACAGAGTACGTGGACAAAAGTCTCGAATCTCCTGCAAGAGTTCGTTTAGAAAAATCGGGTTAAATGAAAAGTGAAAAGTACTTTTCAGTGGCCCTCCCTGTAAGATAAAAACTCGTAAAATGTGCAGATTTTTCAAAATGAAACTTGTTTTCCTCGAATTTTTAGAGAAATTCATGAACAAAGAGCTTCGAGAGTTTAAATTGGTATGCAAATTAGTGATTATCGCAAGAATAGCGCTAATAACGGCTCTGCTTATCCAGCCTCGACGACAAAGTCGATTATGTGATAAACACACGAGCGTGAAATATCTCGCGAGCGCGAACACGTTTCTGAGAAGTCGCTTTGCGAAGTCAAAAGCAGAGCGAGAGGAGGAAGAACGAAGCGGGGAGAAGGAAGGTGCATCGTACGTGTGGAAGGCGTCGGAGAGTATTTGCAACGAATACGTCTCGCGTGGTCCGAGAGGCACCGATGACGATTGTAATATCTCCATGCAGCGTGCCCATAACTGTAGATGAGTAGTGGGTTTTCGAGACCAAACGGGCCTGAGCGTTGCAAATGGAAATTCCATTATAGAATGATTACGATTTTCATTGACATCGAGAAATCAAAATCGTCGATATTTGCAGCTACGAACGGAAAAAATATTCGGATAAATTTATTTTTGTCTGGCTTATTGGACGTGACGAAAAGATCTCAAACTATCAATCACATTTGGCTCCGAAGTATGAATGAAAGCTACGTTCTTTGTCGCGGTTTCTTAGAAATTCTGAACGTTTTCGTTGACGTAGGCTCCCTCGTGAAAACCAATCGAACGAATATTGGAAAGATACTGTTTTATTGCGGACTTGAGAAGCACGAATTTATCTACAGGAAGGTCTGTTTCGTTTGAAACTTCTAGCACTTGGTACAGTCGAGTGTGAACTCGACTTCGAGGCTCGGGTCACTGTCTCGAGCTCGCATTACGTATCTCAGCATTGTTACAACTTCAAGATTCTTGCATAGGTCGTTCAATGCAGGGAATGAGTGCGGCAGTACAGTGAGGATAAAAAGGGAGTTTCGCAACTGTTTCCTTCGAAAGACGTTCCCTTGATGCTTACGAATGGGGGCTGTGAGTCAAAATTTCGCATGATTTAGGCGAATATTTCATGTGCTTGATGCCAAAGTTTGTCACCTAATGAAAAAGGGCGACTCCGCAACACGGTTTGGCCCCTAAAATCCGAAATTAGCCCTCGAGGAACTGGACTCGCAAACAAAGTCGGAAAGAATTTATCCCCAAAAATCAGCACAATTTTCGAATCTGTTTTTTTTGTTTTTTTTTAAGAAAACATTTTCTCATGATTTTTTTGCGCGATCTTCGTACGAGAATGAACATTCGCGTAAAAATAACCGTCGAAGAATCGTCGAATAACGATTGAATAAATTTACATGAAATGGTCCATATGCATATGCAACAAAGTATGTATACTTACTCTTTGCCATACGAAGACATTGTGAACCATAGCGCAGCCACAGAACACGATACCAAGACCGATGAATACCGACATTACGATCGCAGGCGTTGAGTGAAACTGGATGAACGTGTAGAGTATCATACCTGGGAAGAACAAGAATAAAAGGAAATGAAAAAGTGAAAAAAATGATAAATAATGATGGAAAAGGGAGAGCCCGAGAAGAACGAGAAAGCGAGACAGAGACTGAAAAGAGTGCATAAATTGCCACAGCTTATTTATTCATTCAGGGAGGCATAACAGCGAAAAAGATTAACTTTTTTTTAATCATTTGCATATAATCTGTCCTGAAAATGTAGCGGACATTATGAGCTTGCATAAAGAAGACACGCGGAACTGAATACGCTCGAAAATGTATTCGGCAATTTTTCTATTCAGACAGCAGTGTGTCAGGACGGATATTAGTTTGTAAAAAATCATTGACAATTCTGAGAATTTAAGAATCGCGTACGTCGTCAATAATCGAGTCGCTCTCGACGTCTATTTTCGTTCCAAAATTGCACACTTTGTAGAATTTAAAAAATAGCTCTCTCTGACGAATGATGAATTCACCGTTCCACGTTCTTCCCCTTCATGAATAACGTGGCTGCACTTTTTTAGCGCAGTATGAAAAAATGTTACTGCTGCAACACTCTCATCAACATTCGCTGACATCCGAAGCAATAACGTTGGAATTTACAGCTGCAAAAATGACTTTGCCACCTGCTGTGTAAAAAGGCACGAAAAGAACCTGGAAATCGTAATTTTCTGGCCCGCACGTACGCTCGAGCAAAGCATCGTCTAACTTCCGCGATATTGTAAAAGAAAAAACTACTTTAATGAGGCTGTTAATCGGCTTAATTATATGACTCGATGTGAAGTGATGCTGGCATGACGAACGATAACGGAACAGTTAAATCATCCGCGTTTCAGGTATAAGTAGCGGTAACGAATGTTCAATTTATGAAGGTTCAGTAAACACGTTCATTATGGCAGACACGATTGCGTATTGCATCAACGACTAATTTCTCGTACAAGTTCACTATTGAGTAGACATTTCCATAGTAAGAGAGATTCTCACGTAGGCTAGATCTTCGTAAAAGCAAACATAAATATATTCACGAATGGCTCTCTCTCCCATGGAGAATCCATCAGTATATTCATGTCTGAGTGTGAATATCAAACTGGTGCAGGGGGACTTTAACTCGAGATGGTGATCTGAAAGAGCGCTGTTAATAAAAATAGTTTTCATTTTTCGAAGATGCCCGCATCAGCTTTTATTTTTGTTTCTCACGCAACGGGCGCTACGATTGATTTTATCTTAATCAAACTTGAATAACGGCAATTGATTGTGATAACGATCAGGTTTGGCAGCTTGTGATAGTAACGAAGGATTTGGTCGGGAGAAAAGTTGTGATGTAGGAAAAACGGGAAGGGGGGGGGGGGGGGGATCTAGCGATTTATCTGCTTGTTTCTGAGTTCGTCACGAACGTTTTTAGTTGAAATTGAAAAATTCATCGTTTTTAATGCAGATTGAGCTGCTGTTAAATTTCAGATGTCAGTGAATTGACAGGGGAGTTTCTATATTTTATTGCAGAAGACCAAAAATGGACCGTATCAGAACGATGAAGAGAAGAATAGTTAAAAGAAATGCTCAACTGCAGTGAATCCCTTTTCATGAAAATTTCTGAATGTCCAGTGAGATTCAGAAGCTAGTCGTAAATTATTAAAACGGCAAAATTAAAGCTTAACGCGAAGCTCCTTTAAAAATCGAAAAATCAGAAAATCTTTTTGGCAGCCTTTTCGTCTCGCCAATATTTTCAAAAAGCAATACTAACAGTGCAAAAAAATGGTTTCCTCTCGTTATCCACGCGTGCACCTCTCGAGTCATTGTAAACAAAACTGCTCTGAAATGCTAATATGAAATAATTTCAGAGCTCGAGGCGAACAAGGACTGCAAAACTTTGATTTTCTAAGACCATTAATTACTGCTCATTGATTACCCGTGAACGCGTACCACGGGAAAGAAATCGCGAACGAGAAATGCCCCCCTTTTGACTCCCTTCCCACCCTCTCGCCTCCCCCCCCCCCCTTCGACGCCGCTTTCGACGTCGTCTTGGAATCCTGAAAAGTGGACAAACCACTTATACTCCTCCGATGGCATTCCCGCATCTTCCTGTATACACCATTTAATATACATAAATCGTGGCATTACTCCGTTTGGTCAGCCATGTGCGGTATAACGATCACGAGGTTACTCAACCAGTGTCGAGAATTAATGTAACTGGGCTATCGTGAAAACTAAATGAGCATTAAGGGAAGATCGGAAGGCGATTTAGCCGTACGTGCGTGCGTAGGTATTTGTCAATTTGAGTTTTTTGTCCCCCCGAGAGCGGGGTTTCTACACGACTACCGCGCAGTACTTTTTCTCGTGACGGAATACAAAGTATGATTATCTTACCGGTTAAGAAGACTGGAATGCTGACGAAGAAACCTCCGACCGCGCACACCCGACTGATCGACGATTTTTGTAAATACTTGTTGGTCCTGCAACAGACGAAAAAAGCATTCCCTAAATACAGCTTTTAGTTATGATGTAACGAATGGGCGATGAGCCGGCGGCCAAGCCGACGAGATTAATGAAAAGTACTGTCGTCACGTTTCTTGCCTCCTCGACAAATCGCTCGCACCATTCCATCAAAGGTTCTTAGGAGATGAAAAGTAACTACGGTCGAGCAAATATCTCGCGGGGCATGAAGAGGATCACCAGGATTTAAAGACGCACGTTTGTGTATTACGAGTGCGGAGAATGCGTCGAGCTCTCGCGTACAAATACGAAGGCTTCTACAGGACGCTCCAGCGGCAGTCTCGAGCCAAATTGGAGGCGGGTGGAGCCCGGAACTGTGGAGAGAAAAATCCGTTTTCCCTGATGCGTTTCTGATGAGGTGCATCAGAAAATTTTTAGAGACAGAATAAAACGGGGAAAAAACGTTTCGTTCGTTCAACGGCGACTCACTTTCGGGCTCACTTTCGCGTAAAATTGCTTAGGGCTCTGCGAGGGAAATGGGATTCGAAGATTTTTGAAATTTCGCGTTTTTCAAGGTTTTCGATAATTGGCGAGCCCCTTTGACGCAACCTGTACACCGGCCAGAAAGCTGAGTCACACAGCGACCGTTGCTCGTCCCTATGAAATAGTCGTAGTAGTCGTAGTCTTATTCGCTCCTCGCCCCCCTCACATCCACCGCTATTCATTCACCCGCGAAGAGCAATGATATCGGAAGAGATGTGTGAAAGGATGACACATCCGCCTACACGCGCGCCTCCGTTCAGCCTTCGTCTTTGATTGATGCCCTTTATGAATTGTCCCACACTTATCGAAATAAACAAATTTATTCGTCTGGGATGGAAGTTCTTCGGGGCTGAAAATTATGTGTTCTGCGGTAGTGAAATTTACTTGACAAATGGACATTATTTTCCGCTCATTTGATCAAGATGCGAGCCAACTCTGCGGAGTGAGGAACATTTTTTCCTGATTTGCAAGTCGTTTGTACGAAAAGTAGATTGGGAAGAGAATTTGGCAGTTTTTTGCTCACTTTATGTGGGTCTCTCTATTTTAAACATTGGCGAACTGCTTGCTGGACCTTTTGTTCGCTTAAGGCCTTTTATACCCTTGTGACGGGCGGAAAAATGGAAAATTTTGTTATTGGATATTCTTCGAGTACAATTTCTATCATCCAACTATCAATCCGATCCATACCAACTTTATACCACTTATTTATTATAATAACAGCCTGAACGAAGGATTTCGTATTTTATTGGAATAAAATTGTAACAAAAACCGAGAATTTAGCACCTCAAAAAATGAATTTTGTGTTAAAACCGTCGCCATTATTTTGAACCTAAATTTTTACAAATCCTTCGTCCAGGCCCAAGCTCTCATTATAATAAATCAGTGGCATAAATTTCGTATGGATCCGATCAATAGTTTTTTAGTTACCATGTCCACCGCAACTGCGATGCTCAAAAATTATTTTCTCGTCGAAAAAAAAATCAAGAAAATCACGTTTTTTCGCTGCGCAAGTGTATATAATGCCTTAACAGTAATCTGAGGATAAACCTGATGGCCGAAACTATTCGTAAATATTTATCGAGTAAAAATAAGAGGCTGAAGTCATTGTCAATGTACGAGATCGATGACTCGACCGATCCAGTTGGATCCGCAGTAGCCGGAATGCTGGGCGTAATCTCAGTAAAATATTTGAGTACGTGAATGTACAGCAACACCAGAAGCTTCTAAAGCTATTGCGTCGCGACGAATATATATTATTGAAATGTCGGAAGCTGTGCGTGTACCCAAACTTTATTCACAGTTTTACATTCGTACGTGCGTGTGTGCGTGAGGAAGGGGTCAGACGATTTTTCTCTCGTTTCAACAGCGTATGATCAAAGGGAGAAAAGAATGAGGCGGTTGATAGCCTTCGGAGAACGGAAAAAAAAGAAGAGCTCGAAATGTCGTTGGTGGACGCAACGCCGACGTTCATTTGTCATTGAAGACACAACTATAATATCAACGAAATAGCTGCTTCTAATGGGAGCAAATAGGAATATAAAAAAAAGAAGCAACGAGACACTTGAGATTCGAAGGCACGGTTCGCTGTGTGAACTTTTCTTGTCTCTCTCGATGCGAGATAAATCTCGACGCAATTCTGAAAGTGACACTCGGATAAACACGAGTCGACGACTCTACAGAAATTAGGACAAACGTCGAACTCCACGAATTCGATCAAGAAAATTAAAATCGTTCACACGAAACTGTAAAATTTGAAAACTTTTCGAAATTTCGAGGTGCAATGTCCCAACGAAATATTTTATATTCAGGTATCGACCTTTCGATGAAAAACACTTCGAACTTAGTATTCCCCAATACAACGATTGTCAATGGATAATATTCGAGAATATGGAACGAAGTCTTTTCATTTTGAGTTTTAAATTTTCTCATACGAGTAGCTCGCTTCTAACGTTCGGGTAGAAATCGCGTGCGGTTTATTTCTCGTGTTTCAACTCCGAATTCATACGCACGTGGATACACTCCCGTCTAAAGTCTCCGGCATCCGTATCGGTATAAACACGATGAAACACATGCGGTTGACCCACATTTCCGTTAGCCACGAGGCAGTTGCAGTACCCATATATACGTAGACAGTTTGAACAAACAAAAGGGGCTTAGTTCACGTGGGTTTGGCTCCGAAATTCTATAGGATTACGCCCGTACGCGCGCCAGTTATCGAGCTCCGTATCTCTGTGTATGAAAGCCATGAAATAATCATGAATCGTAAATCAAGTCGCGGGCCCTTAGAGATATATAACGCTCTCAGAGTCAACCCTATGTTTATGCGATTGCGTAAAAATATCTTCTCCATCGTCGCCGCATGTTTCACGACATTGACTACGGCGTGTGGAGTCGCGTGTGACTTTTACAATCGAATCAGAATGATATTTTCATCTGTTCTTCTGATTATTAACGTCCTCCTCGCTGCTGTTGTTGTATTTTGACAAAAATCAACGCACACGCGATTTCGGTGGTTAACCCTCTGTCTTTGTTTTGGCATTTTAGTTTTTTTTTTTTATTGGGAAATACAAATTTTTGAATGTTAGGTTCGCGCAGAACCAGGTACTTGGGGGACAAAACCAGAAAAATTTACGGATGAATCTAGCACCTAATACCTTAAATACATCATATTACAGTCTTTGAAATGATATAACGTTTGGAGTATGAAACCCAAAGGTGGGCTCACTTTTCTTTTGCGATAAGTAAAGCACGTATCCACACCGCGCCAATTCAACACCAAACGCCGGCCTCATATTGATATTTCGGTGGGTTAAGGAGGGTGGATCACGAAATCAAAATAATAAGAATTTGATAAAATTTGGTGATAACATTCTTTGGCATCAAATATACAAATACAATTTTTTTCAAATTTTTTTACCACGTGGTTATCGAATAATTGAGCGTTAAATCGAAGTTCTTATGCACGAGATGTATAACTGTGGATATGTTAACTCTATGCTTATACACGTGAACTTTAGTGTTCAATTACTCGAGAGCTATGCGGTAGAAAAATCTAAAAAAAATTATATTGTCTTATATATCTTTAAAGAATAGATTTACCAAATTTTATTAAATTCTTATCATTTTGAAATTCTTAATATTTTTAACATGGTTCAGCATGGCAACATTGTATCGTCGCGATCCACCGTCCTTAAATCAGTTTTTCTCTTGGTTTAGGAGTATCTATGGTGCAATCTAACCTCACTCGATACTTACTGACCGATGCTGTTTTCATGGGGCCTGGAAGGGTGGGTTGCGTATAGAAGCAACATACGCTCCGAGAGGGTTGAGGCACGGTTTTATTTTGAATTAACAACGATTCAGGTCAAATTCAGTAATGAACGGTTTCCGGTATTCGAACAGCTGGTGGCGCCGCAAGAACTTTGTTTTTCGTCAAACTCCAAAAAACGTGGCTGTTTATATGTCTCGAAGGGAGGCCACACCATGGAATTTTGACTCCTCACTTTCGTATAATCTCCGGCAGACAAAATATGTTTAATATCAAAATCAGGAAATGGTATATAAAATTTATTAAAATGGGATGAAAATAGTTAAAACCGAAGAAAAATTGGTTCACTGAGAAAAAAAAATGATTGATTCAATAGAAATTGAAGTTATTGGAAGAGTTTTCTTCGTTCAACTGCAAAGTTTTCGGAGATAATGAAAACCTGTAGTTTGGTCTAAAACAATTTTGCTCATCCAATGATTTCTAACCTCGTGGCGATCACATAATTCATTGGCACTCCGTAATGCCACATTTCGTTGTTGCAATAACTTTTTTCTCTCAGCCTGGCATAAAGGTGCTTTCAATCGTACTGAAAATGTATTTACAGCATCCCACACGAGTTTTTCTTCACGAGAAGAAGCTCACGTGGAATGTGTTGTGTTATCCTCCCTCCAGCCTCTTCCTTACGTATATAAACGAAAGTTTCCCAGCTAGATATGGGCGTAACACTGGCTGAGATTTATGAAGTGTTATGCTCTCGAGAGTCAGGCTCTCCAAGGAGCACGTCTAATCTCTGGAGCGTGTAATATAATATTGAGAACGATATTGCGGGTGTAACGCGTATGCACAAGCACAACGCTCTACTCGCAAGAGATATTTCGTGATAAGAGTGTCGTATTATCGAATATTCATGCGTCACTTCGTTAAGTTTTATGACGAGATGATCGAGTCTAACCATGAAACAGAAGCCCACGCACAATAACAATTTATCAGTATTCTGCTCGTGAGCTCGTGGTCAGCGTAAGAGCAGCATTATACAGAAATCTTCATCGTTGTGAAATGAACAAAATTTTGGACAAACTTTACCTACGAAACGGTTCCCAGTTTCATTACCAAAACCAATCACTTTTAGTCGATTTATTTTCTTCTATTCCCGTCCAGTTTCATTCAGATTTTCACGTACGAAACGCTCTCTACGAATCGATTTTTTCATATCAACGTAACCTGTACTATGGGAAAAAATTGCGTTGAGAATTTGGAGTCAGAAATGAGCAAAGTTGGTTGAAAGTTGTACGAAAATTTGGAAGCTTCTGCTGAATGAAGATTAGAAAAACATTTAAAAAATCCATGCAAAAGTATTAAAAGGTATTAAAAATTTCGATTCGAATAAAAGCTGCTAATGCCGATCGAAATTCATTGAATACTCATTTAGTGAAAAAGCTTCAATTGATACAAAAATACATTTAATTAATACCACGTCATGGTCTAATCTTTGAAGACTTACACTCGGTGACGATTTTCCATTCCTTGGCTCTTCAAAAAGAGTCCACAAACCTGATCAACGGTAATTTCCAAGAGACTCACGATATTGATCGAGTTCTACGATCGAGATTCGTCAAACCGGAGTGAGTCGATTGACGGTTTCGCTAAATATGAAGTTCTCCTTGATGTGCATCACTGCGTGCCGTTAACATATTAATAAAATGGCTATATTCATAACGGTAATACGAATAACTCGATTTGTATTCATAGCGGTACGTACATATGGAGCAGCTCATGTATATTTTGATATTTTTTTTCGTCTATCATGAAGTAAACGTACCGGTCTCGTGCCAGCAGCTTGTACCTCAATGGAGCAGCAGGCCCCTGCGATGATGGGAAATAGATACACGCAGGTGCATGGCCAACGAGCATTCGCAGTTACTGGTTCTTGCTCGAGAACGCTTGGGCGATTATTATCGAATGTTGACCTCGGGTCACTGGGTTTAAAAATGCGGAGGAGCATTTGAGCTTTCGAATTTTATTGAAACTTTTGAAGGAGCTCGGTACGATGTGACGATCCTTAAGAAGGAACTCATTGATATCTCGTTCGGTTTTTCCACTAGTTTCGGTACGCGATTTAATTCGAATAGTGAAAATATGGTTGCAAAACTCGTGCAGATTCAATGTGATGCTGGTTGAGCTTGCAGTAAATTTTCGAAATTTGAATTAAAAAATTGAAGAAAATTATTCCGTTTAAACTTTGACAAGCGACGAATCACCGAGATTCTGGTGGTGGGTCCGAGAAAACGAAATATTGGAATATTCGACCTCTGGAAGGAGCAATTACGTACAAAAATAAAAGTCCTGAATAGGCTAACTGTACGTGTATGTAACCATTTATCAAGTTCGCCAAAAGGTAATAATCAATGTCGATCGCTTCCTACTCGTTTTCTACAGTTAACCCACGCGCGTATTTCGAACACGAAGATCGGAAAGTCGTGGCAAACCGCGAGCATTTTCCTATCAAACAGTCAACGAATACACAGTGGCTCAAAAGCCATGAGCTTCGGAAGGTGAAGAGCAGAATTGCGAGGCGAAACATTTGCTGATTCTTCGCTCCGATGCAGAGCATTCGTGAAACAGTATTCAGGCTACGTCGATTCTGCCATGGAAAAATTGTACGTTTCAGAAGTTCGGGAAGCTCTGCCCGTTGCTTACACTAAACCACTACGAAACGTACGATCTGTGACTTGATAATTTGTCATTTTGATAAGAAAAAAATGTAGGGCAATACCCAGGTATCACTGAAAGATTAAGCAACTTTCTTCGCTAAAATTTCAATTGATTCTGGAAATATTCACATCAGTTATTTGATAATATCGTTTTTGAATGCCTCGATTTTTGTCAATTTCGAAAGGAAAATTGAATAAAAATCCATAACTTTTTATGTGCCCAGTTTTTGTCCCGGATTCTTCTAATTCCGTCCACAAATTTGGCGGCGTCAATGAAACTAAATGCGAGACTTTTAAACCGCTCTGTACACCGGCGATATAAACGTCCACAGTAATTGGCATCAGCGAAGAAATGCAATAGTTATATGTTCATTGGCACATTATAATCACTGGTGGGTGGTTTCATGACTCCGTACGCAAATGTCTGTGCACACACAGGCAGGCACACGTGTTATTAATCGAATTGCAAGCACATGCAGGAAGCCCTGCGTGATGAATTTTCTATCGTGTGTCTGCGTTGCAAAAAAGTGAAGACTCCGGAGGATCGAGACACGAATACTTCCGGCACGAAGCCACGACTGTTCTTGTTCGCTCGATCTCGCCCCGATCGATCGGGCGTCAATGTCGATGAAACGTTTTTTTTTTTTATTTCACTAACGACGAGAGATGCCCGCGTGATTTCTTGTTTCCGTTTCGGATTAACTGCCCTCGATGGGTTCTAATCACGAATCATGAATATCGTCACCTACATTTATAACCGATTAAACTCCTCGTTTCCTAAAGACGTGAACTTAATTATCGGCATCGAAGTCACGACGTTATCATCGGCTACGTCTATCATTGTGATATTATAAAATCTCTGCAAAGAAAATCAAAAAGACGCGGCATCTAAAAAGCTTTTCGAAACCAACAAAAATACGCTAATAATCATGCTCTGGGGTTTTACATCCAATAGGCTCGCGTGGGAAACTTTGTAATACGAAAAGAACTTTATACAACGACATTGAATGCCTGTGTGAAAGTTTCCGAAACGGTCGTTTGACTCGATGTAATCTTGTGGCTTGACAAAATGTTTACCATTAAGTTTCATTAGATTATATATGATTTTTCGAATAATCTAGTCGAATTATCTGCATTATTCTAATGTAATCTTACGTTAAATTGAAACTGGTCGTAAGCTGCTTTCGTGTGTCTGAAAAAGCTCTCTGAAGAAGTCTTAAAAACTTAGTCTTAAAAACGCTCTGACAGCGGGAGTAAAATCACAGAAAATCGGTCGAAGTACGACAATGTTCGTCGATCCGATAAATGTTTATTGGATCAGCGAATCGTGGCATAGAAAACGGAGTTAACTGGACGAAGTTCCGTTGATTTAATTACTCATTCGGTGGCTCGAACGGACGTTGTCCTCTACAACAGAAACGTCGCAAAATCAACAAAAGTTTAGTCCAATGAACGAATTACATTCTGTTCTCCACCATGGTTTATTGAATCAACAAACACGACGTTGAACCAAAGAATTTTTGAGTTCACAGTGCTCGTCGAGGAACATGGAGCTCGGAACTCCGATTCAGAGATTGAGGGTTAGATAAATAGTCGACGACGGAGGTGCGTATAAGTCTGTCATGAAGACATAAACTCGCGTCTCTTGGAAACCATTAGAACTGGGTGTAATCATCTTGTCGCATGGGACGATGCCGAAGAAGTTCAGCGACGGCTGCAAATTCCTCGAGCTCCGGACGTGCGAAGAGTTAGAGGAGCTCTAGTAATCCTGAAAACCTGCTCAGCTCAAGGAAGTTTCTGAGCCTCGACGAAACAGGAAATGCATGCAGTCGACGACGACGACAACCAAGAAACGACGTTACCGCTTGGGACTGCCGAAGGATTTATCAATAATGCAAAAAGAATTTCTAAAGGTACGCGACAAAAGCTCACAACTCGAGCGAAGATTTACCAAGGAAACAACCGTCGAAAGTCCACTCGGTGAGAATCACAGTTTCATTGTTTCGTTATCCATCTATTCGAGAGCTGAAAGTTCACTTTCGTACACGTGCCATTACGATCTACTACCAAAATAGCCGGGAAATGCGTGTGCTGCAGTGACCAACGACCGCGTGTGTCTTTTCCTGAATAGAACTCATAATTCTTGACGAAAATAGCCAACTTTTGACGAATTTTGAAAAATAAAATGAAAAAAAAGTGAGAGTGGGAGGCCTGAGCGTCACAATTGTTGAGCAGCCTCGAATCATATGGTTTGGGACAAATTTATCTGCATTTCGAATATTCACGAAGAATGAAGAGTTCGATTATGAGATTCACGTAGACGAGAAAAGTTTAGTTCGATTAACCAACTGAGCACAACTATCGAGATATTTATAAATAAATGTCGAATGCATTTTACAGCCCACTCTATAAATAGTTGAATCATTTGGGATTTCGGTGGCCATTTAGAACAACGCGGGGTCATAATTCTCGAGAGCTATGAGTCCAGACTGTCGCATCACGGAGTAAACTTCCAGGAAAAAAATGACCGCCTGAAGAAAACCTAAAATTACGAACTATTGACCTAAATCAATAGAGAGAGCTTCCGGAGCTGAATAACTCTGGGATTAATGGAAGCCCGACTAAATCCGGGGCTTCCAGTGCTAAAAAAGAACTGGAAGTCCAAACATTGAATTTAATTGGTCCATATAACTTCCAACATTAAAAGCTTTTCGAGAACAGGAGCAGGGAGAGTGCGGTCTAAATTGACAGTGAATACATAAACAATGTTTGAGCAGTGGTGGCTGCGCGGCGCGCTTCTGTGTGCATAGATATTAAAGCTGCATGTGTGATTCACGGTACTTTCGTCGGCGAGGCGCAGGGAAAAAATATGCCAGGGGTTCCGTTTTTTTATAAATTCTCATAAAATTCCCCGATCTATGAATATATTCGAGCATATAAATGTTCCATCTTGAGTTTTCCAGGCACCGATCTTTCTACGGTGATATGAAATGTACAAAATTGAGAAAAAAACTACCAAAAACAGTGTGAATTGAATAAAACTGTTTTTTTCATAAAGAGATTATTTTATTATTGAAGAAACAGGTTCCTGATGTTTCCCGAAGGAATGAATATTCCGATTTACCATTAAATACTTGGCCTCGAATTGACATCATAAATTTTAATGCTGCACGTAACTTAAATGGAACATTTTTTCAATTGATTTGGTTGTTAGAATAAGATAAGAAGGCACTGATTTTCAAAATGTTTTCAAGCGCGATTTTTCAGTTTTTTTCATTTCTCACGTTCTATTTGAATGTTTTCTCTCTTTCACTTCACAAAATAACTATACAGATTTGTATTTTTTTTAAATATAACGTTTGATCACGATTTGTGAAATTTTTTTCTGAATTGTTCTGTTGAAATTATTTACTTTCATTTCACAAAGTTTTGTTCCTTTGAACCAAACGTTTTTCTTCATGCATTACCATGACAGATTCATTTGACTTCAATCATTATGTTTGAAATGATTTTATTTATAACCTTTAGTAACGAATTGCTCATTTGAGGCAAGTTTCGAAGCAGATCGAACTACGTCTTCTCATATAAATTGCCGTGCATTTGTTTTTTGGGCTACACGAGTAAAACGTAGGGTTTTGGAGAAACGAATTTTGAAAGTTTTACGAAAACAGCTGGAACGCGATGACTTCTGTAAAGAGTCTCCAGTAAGGAATTCGCTTTCACGAAAACTGTGCTCGTCTCCAATGGGTATCGTGTCTCTATAGACAGTTGACAAAAGATGTTAGAAAAAACTGTAGAAAAACGAGCAAAATTGGGGGGACTCGTGAAGAGGGCCTCGCGTCTGAGAAAAAAAGTGAGCAGAAAACCTCATTGAATGTTGATCTGGAGCAACCGCGGAGGGAGTCAAAGTTATCTGGGAAAAATGGAGTGATCGTCGGTGTTAGGAAGCACACCCAACGAGGACGAGGAAGTTTATCTGTTTGATTGAAACAGCTGTTAGGGTGGGCTCGTCGAACAAACACAGGAAATGCGATGACGAGGGGGAGGGCGCCGGAGGAGCAGATCGCATTAAAAACCACAGTGATGCGCGAACTGTATACGGGCTCTCGGTGTAGCCAGGACCTAAATAACGTCGTGGAGGTGGACTGCCGCGCGCGTTCCCAACACGAGGTTTCCCCAACGAAGCTTTACTCCATCTTAAGTACCTTTTGTATATAAATATATGGGTACGGAGTGCAGAACGACGTCCGGTGTACGAAATATCGGGAGGGTGCCCTCGCCTCGAAATTTCACGAAGACGAAGAGGGACGACGCCGAGGGAACAGGAGAAAATGAAGAATAAGAATAAGAACGCGAGGAAGGGCCAACACCGTTACGGATGGAGGAACCCTCGCTGCGCCGCACCTGTTCTTTCCTCGTGTACAGTAGTTGCAGCGTTTTATTGCCTTGGATCTATACATGTATCTCGTCCCCACCAAATATCTGTATACATTTTGTATTATAAACTATATAACCGAGACTCGGAAGCTATTACCTGTCGCGGTGGCTCGGAACAGATCCGAGCCTCCAAAATCCTCTTGCACACAGAGCCTGGGTGTATCGTATCGATACGGAGGCTTGGACGTGTGCGAGGTGAGTTCGACCTTCATTAGTGTGGACGAATAACGAGCATAGAACACCGCGCCATATTAGGATTAAGTATAACGGAACGATTGTCCGGGGCAAGTGATCGGAACATTCGAGCGAGCAAGGAGAAACTTGGTTTCGTTATGAGTCGACGAACGCTCGTTGACGTCGAGGGAGTTTCCAATGGGGATTTCATATTTTGAACTTTTTTTTCTTCGTAAACGAGGACTCGAAATAATTAAGGTGAAATGAAAATGCGAAAAGGCGATGGGAATTTAGTCGGGTGTGCACTATTTTTATGACTCGCAAATCATAAATTTGTCAAGCAGCGCGGAAACACCTGACTGAAGGGACGTGCAACACCTGTGACTTGTGCGCAGTTCCGAATGGAAAACTTCAGATGTGTCTCAGGTATCTAGGAAGGTCCTCAAGGGATCCGAATGCGTATAAGCCGAGGTCGCATGTGCTGTGAGCAGTGCACCTTTGTGGAAGACCCTTACAGTTCAATTGAGAAGACACCTCTCACTCTAAATGCATGTAATTTCGACGAAGACAAATGGTATTATTTATAATTCTTGGAATTCTCGACCAATTAAAATAAAGTGTATTCAAGTTCGATCAAATCATTGATAGTCATTTAACTATAAAATTAAAGAGACGGTTCGCAGACACATCTTAGCCTGGAGGAATTTAACTTAGAAGATGACAAAATAGTGTCGATAATAATTCTCTTAATTGTTGAATAAATCCAAACAAAGTTCATTCAAATTCAATACGAAAACAAGCAGAGCTCATTGGATGGAAACTTGCAGATTTTTAGGCTTCTTTACCTTGCGACACGATTTTAAATCTAAACTTTGAAATAATTCTACGAAATGTGAAACGATTTGCTCGGCCCATCGGATCCATTTTCTGAAAGGGGAACTTTCTTCTTCGTACGTTCATCGTCAAGAGTGAAAGAGGGAGAGGGAGTGGTAGAGGAACTTTGAATGTCGAGAGGCGTAGCACTTGAACATTAAAAATAAAAATCATTACCAACTCTCCAGGGAGCATTGTCCGGGATGAGAGACACGAAGTTGTAAAATTTCGACATGCGCTGAAAGGACGTTGCTGTGACGATTCAACACGCGATGTCGTATGAGCTAAGACTTTTTTAATGGCACACTTTATAGATGTTCTCACAGCGTTATAATAATTATTATTACGTTAAAAATATATAGGCTGAGTGTCGAAAAACTGAGGCTCCGAACGTAAACCAGATGCCAAATGGGCGTGCAGGGAGATTCGAGTTGTAGAACTCGAACGCTGTTCGCGGTGCACGAAACTTTGATCCTGAGGGCGCGGACGGCTTTTGAAGAAAATTTTAATTACTTCAGTAAATTGACCGAGCGTGGCATTAAACGTGGTCCACGTCAGAATCACCCAAAAATATTTCGTAACGGGCATTAAAGACTCTCGTAACCCATGAGAAAAATGTCGTGATACATTTTAAAAAACTTTCATACTCCGAGTCCCATGACGCATAAAGAAAAATTCCCTTGAAATTTCGTATTTATCGAAAAGAATAAGAAATTATAAAAACCGAAAGAAAACCAGATTCGCCCTGAGCACTAATAGTCGTAATTTCACCTTTTTTCAAATCAACATCAAATGGAGGAACCATTCAATCGAGTACTCGTCGTGCCCAAGCACGCCATCAAGTACTTTTTTGTTGCGGAGGTGAAGAAAAATGATCGAAAAGATTCGTAAATCGACTTTTTTTACTGCAAAGATCCTCCAAGAATGAAACACGTTAATTTAGCTTCGTAATCGCTTTCAAGGATAAGATACGATACGAGCTTGGCCCGCATTCAAGGTATTCCCTCAATAGTTTTTTCGTTAAACACCCAGAGCAAATATCACAGTCCGAGATTCTTCTCAGGTGACTTACAAACACGATTCTGGATCGACAGGAACCCAACGCGCATACACAGGTACAGCGAGAGCCATACCTGGGACGATTTTTTCTTTCGTGTGGCTAAAAGAAGTCCAAGGGACGAGGAAAGAGAGTCACGAGCTTATCGTTGCACAACGCTTTAAGTAATGAGAGAGCCACTTAGTGGACTATCTCATAGTCGTGTCCAGAGCCGTATGCAGTGTATACGTAGAGCCTTGTATAGCTCATGCTCAGCTCCGGCTCCCTCGGGGTTGTAAATATCTCGAAAGCCGACAGTTTTTTTGAACCCTTAAGCCGGCGAGAACGGTGGTCCGTTTGATCCCAGGAACTTGGTCATTCTTCCGAAATTCACTTTCCTTTTTTCTGTATTTCTCTCTCCAGGGAGCAGGCCTCCGAAGGATTTTTATCCTTCGGATTGAAATTCTTTGAATGCGATGAGACTGATGATTAATTGGAGAAGTAACGTGGAATTAAATCCTCGAATTTTTTCGTTGACACGGCACCAATATTTTCTTTGAACCGTTCTCGTCCCTCTTACAGCAGCAGACACAAAAGCTTTTCTCAAAAAGAGTTTTCCACCACGAAAAAGTCATATCCGCTGCTATTTGAGGCTTTCTAGTTCTACAATGCCTGCGAAAGTCTACGCACTCGTTTGTAGTCTCGGTAGCACGCTTAGAGCACTTGTTATACCTCCTAGAAAGACGGACCGGGCATAGTGTCGATGGAGCTTTCCCCGAGGATGAGGCTCGACGACACTCGAGACGCAATTATGTACGAAACTGAGGAAAACCGAGAAAGAAACACGCGAGGGATAGCGCGAGCTCATAGAGTGCAGGAAAACAGACGAAGACGACACACTCGACGAGATCGCGTAGACGAGAGTCTAACAATGCAGCGGCCTCCTAGAGTCAGTACGTGAGCTGGACTAACCGGGCATTCATTATCCGCCTGTTTACCGGGCCCTCGCGTACAGTCTGTTCTATAAAAATAAATTGCTCGAACATCTGGAAAGGTACGAGACTTCGAATTTCGGGATCGCAGGAGTGTAACGTTTTTTTTTAAGAGTTCGAAATTCGACAGCGGTGAAGTGGACCCATGGAAACTCGAACTGCTGCAGCTTTGCTACAAACAAAATTCGCTTGGCAACATTTCGTTGATACCAGACTTTGAGTCGTGCAACTGCAGAGAAGAAAATTTGTCGATTGAACGTTACGCTTGTTGATTCGTTGCAACTGCAGTTGATGATCCAGCGATGAGTTCATTCGGTCCAACGAATTGAGAGGTCGAATCAGCTCTATTTTTGTTGAGTCATCGTCCATTTACGTTGTTACGGAAAAATAAAGCAAACGATACGAAATTCGTAAGTAAAATTCTGCATCGTACACACCGATTCGAAAAGGTCTTGAAATCGCGGACACAAGAATGAGAAACTGTTTTTGAGTTTCACGTGAAACGTAACTGGCATCGAGGTTATTGGATTTCGAGATTCTTACGCAGGAGTAAGAGTCGACGAATGTTGTACGAATTATCCTTTTTTTTTCTCGTTGCACGGGTTTTATGAGAAGTGAAAAAGCGTTGGAAAAACGAGGCACCCATCACAGCGTGTCCGTAAGGAGCGGCTACATTGTTCTCGGTCTGCGAGAGTTTCGCAGGCAACTTTGAAGCTAGAAACTTGTTTTTTTCTCACTGTTACTTTTCCTTTTGAAAAGGCTACATGTATATAAAAATACGACGCACAAGTTCATTGGTTCGCTGAGAGTGCGAAGGAGCGAGAGGAGGCCCCCTGGGGACAACTTCAATTGCACCCTACTCACAAAGCATGAAAGAAAGCATCGGAAGTCGAGGATGAATGAAGGCAAGACCGGCGTACCTAAAGTAGACGACGAGACACCGGAAATGGGTTCATTGAGTCGTGCCTTTCGAAAACCCTCGGCGTGCCAAATCCCAACGACTTACGGTCGTCGAAGGCTCCTTCGGTCAATGGACGCAAACGTTTTTAACGTGTTTTTTCGAATTTATGGGACGGTAATTAATTTATGAGACACGAGGCGAGATTGCCCGTCATTAATTTGGAGGAATTATGGTCGGTTGTGGGTTTGCGCAAATATTTCATAATTCGTCGCTCGCAATGAATGAAGAGCGGCAGCTTTTTCGTAACAGTCCACATTTTTTCCCATGGAATCTCTCATCTCAGTGACCCGTTGCGAGAGAGGTGCCAAGTGTGAGGATCGAGTTATGTCTTCAGACGTGGATTGAGCTATAAAAGAGACAGTGTCGATGTAGCGGAGTCGTTAGAGCCGATATTTTTCGATGTCTGTCACTCGTGGACGAGAAAATTTTTGTTTGCTAGTGTGAATGGACTTTTATCGTGGGCTTCATTGAGCAATTCTGGTACACACTATTTCTGATGTTTGTGACACGTGCCCGAATAAGTTCTTTACGACTTTATTTTCGTATTTGCATACTTGGAATAATAGCAACGTTCGCTACTAAACTTTGGAGCAAGTTCATTCTTCCGGGAGTCGCAGAAAATAAAAAAAATGGATTCTATTAAAAAAATATGCGTTCGTCGGCATCGTTTGAGAAAAACTTCGTTGCCTCGAACTATTGGATGCAAGAAAATCGAGAAAAATCACGACAAAAAGTCGGATTTTGTCGTCATAGTAGAGAACAAAAAAATTTGCTCGTTTGAACCGATTTTTTATTAAGGCGAAGACCTGTTTTGATAAATTTCTCTTAAGCACTTCGATACCATTGATTCTTTCCTTGATACTCGAGTGGTCAAGTTCAGTGTCGATTTCTCGACCGAATCTATAAAGGATGACAGCAACATAATTTTAAACAAAACCGCGCGATGTTTCTTGTGATGGCAAAACAATCTAAATTTAATTATTTAAAGTTAATTGTACATTGAGAGTGCGATAAAAAGCGGAGGCGAATTATAAAGTCTTAACGACCGTGTTGGAAAATCATCATTTACGATCTCGAGCGTGGGTTATTGGAAAGAGTGATATTTTTCTGGTGTCCGGTCTGAATTTATTAAACACTTAATCTCATTAATGTTGTTGATTCGTTTCGAGATACCGTGGGATAAAAATATCGTTAACGTTTGCGTGCATTCCCGAGTAATATTTTTCGAGAGCTCCTCGTTGTTGGGGAACATCAAGGGCATAAAAGTGTTGTTATTAACGAATAAATGATAGAAGCAATTAACCGCGTGCTACGAACAGTAAAAACCTACATTAATAGTGAAACCGATTTATCGCACGTACTGCAACTGTGTTTTTCGTTTAATTCGCACGCTCCTTTGAAAGACTCCAACGGATTTTAAATATTCGATTTTACAACGTTTTCAGCATTGAAATTCGCGTTTTCGAGGTTCTTTCGTGAGTTCTGCTTGCGCGAGAACGGGCAGGCTTGATAAGGAATGTCGTCACACGAGAATAAATAAGTTTTTACGGTCTTTCGGTGATGTACAACTCGCAGCATCTCTTCTCGTTCGAGCAATTCGTTTCTACATCTGTAAGCCCTTCTCTACCTCTATAATGCAGCAAGGCGAATAAAAAATGTACTACGTCAAACATCGATAGGGTGATACGTCGATCCACAGGGTGTCGCGACAGTGGCGAGTGAATTTTTCAGGAGCTCGTGGACCGAAAAATATCCTCAAAGTCAACCTCAAAGCGTCATCGACGATGCATTGAAAAGGAAAAAAGGCGAAGAATTTTAACCCTCGAAGTCTCATTAGATGCGTTTCTGCTTCTCAATTTAGAGCAAACTTCCCGGACCCCTTGTATGCATAAATACGTGACTTTATACACGAATACTTGCGTACGTTTCAATATGTACGCGTTGCTACATCGCTATAAAACATTGGAAGCAAACGTGAGTTTTCGAGAGGCGCAGAAACAGAAGGATGCGAGCGGTTTGGAACGAGGGGGGATATTTAAAAACAGTGGAATGTGAAAAGGAATGCTTTCTTCCTCTCGCTTCCTTGAGATCGTGGCATCATACGAGATTTGCTGACGAGATGGCCTGGTGCACCGAAAACGTGGCGGGGGGCGAGTGAGAATCGAGTGCTGGTGAATATCGAGAAATAAAGTGAACTCGCTCGCCCAGAAAAACAGGAGCTTTTCGTTTCGTTGCTACAAAGAACTTTGAGAAATTACCTTCGACGTCATTCTGTTGGGGAATTAAAAAATTGTATTTTCCGGCAAAATTTTGCTTGAGACGTGTTCGAACTTTTCGAATACGTCGAGAAATCGGGTAAAACAGAGTGCTAAACTCTCCTCGGATAATTCGACTATTTTTCAGCAGTATTTGAATAATTGCGAAATGCGAAATATATGGAAATGCAATCGAACCGAACGCGCTGGAAGGAGCGAAAGCAAAAGGAAAATTGTGAAGGAATTTATACGAGAAGAGAAGGGAAGTGGAGTCAAAAATTGTAGCATTCGTTATCGCGGCAATGCTGCCGATAAGAAAATATACGCACACCCACACGCGCTCGTGCACACGCACGAGCTCATGGATACTTATATGTAGAGGAATAACGCGAAATAATCTCAGTCGTAAAGCTGGGCAGACCTTTTTTTATGCGAAACGTTGGATCGTAAAAAATGGAACGGCGAAATTGGAGGTTCCGAGAGAGGGAGCTCCCCTTCCACCGGTTCTTCCCGCCCCTCCCCGCACCCCGAAATATGCGAACAGTTCGACCGTGACCGATCCGTGGGATTTATTCTCCTGAATCTTGTTCCTCAGTTTTCTCGACCTCACGATTTCTCTGCATTAGATTTATACGTATATGCATGAGCTGTTGGATCATTTATATACGTTCGCCTTGAACGCAAAAACGGTTCACGTTATTTTGCGTTAAATGATATATACGCTCGGTAAAAGGGGCAGCAAAAGCGAACTAGGAATAAAGTATTCTCTTCCTTTTACAGAGACTCGCACTGGAATCTCAGAAACGTTGAACAATAGTGCGCGGTGTGCACTTGAAAAATAAAACTCAACCTGCTCTCGCCCTTTCCCGCCCTTTGCCACGGCAATGTAATCTCCCACTTTTTCCCCATATTTCATCGTTCTATTTCTCGGTTCTCGCGTTAATTTCACACAAGCTTCACCATTCGCGAGTGCGTTCTCTACAACCTCAAACTACTGTTATTATATAAGACAAATGTCTTTCAGTGAGAAGAATCCTGCAGTTTAGCTCGCGCCCGCGCGCGCCTCTGTGAACATGTTCAGACGCAGGATGACGGGCAATTGTGAGGATCAGAATCCTCCGAGAAGGTCGCTGGATCGTGCCGAGGAAGGAAGGGAAAGAAGGAGTTCCAAATGAGCTGGGCACTAATTTTTCTACAGTTGCAATCTTATCAGTAATGCTCTGACGTCGACGGAGTCGATGAGAAAATTCGTTTAAACGGGAGGGTTCAATGATTCGCTCCAATCAGATGAAGAGAAAATTTCGCACCGGCGAATGAGCAAAATTGATAAAACGATTTGAACATTCTGAATTTGATTTCAGAATTTTTCAATAAAACTGGAAGGGAAACATGACGAGAACATTGGTTAGAAGAGCTATCGTCGAGTTAAAATGACGGGTCCATGAAGAGTTGAAATCTTCGGAGGCACGACATAAATTTTGGGAAATAAAACTTGGAAGGTGAATCAAGATATTCAGAAAAGATAGAAACCGCTGTCGAAGAGGCAGTTCGTAAAAACGCTTTGGAATATTAAGACCTCGTTAGATCGTGGCCAACCGGAAGGAAAAAAGTATTGGAGCAACAATTAAATGCACCACGTGAGAAAAATGGGGGAAAAAACATCATTTGTATTCCAACGTATGTTGAATGGCTGTGAAACCAGAAGGAAAATATTAAGCAGCTACGGTGCGCTAACTGGCGTAGCGTATAGAAACTGAAAAAAACGACAGGTCGTATTATCGATATTCATCTTAACGAGGGATCGTTTCACCTTCTTGATGTTTCCTTCATGAGATTTGCAAGCCATGAAAACAGGTGTTATCTGTGATTGTAATATCGCTGATAAGTACGTACGAATTATTACGTCCATATGGGTGAATGCAAATATTTGAATGGGGCATTCGAGACTCAACGTACCTTGACCCACTTATTCGTCGTTTCTTCACTCCCAGTGCCATGGTTTTTGAATTTTTTAATTTATTTTTGTGATTTTAAAAACCAAGGAACGACGCATCGAGAATTGGAATATTGAGATTTTGAGGCGAGGCAACCGGAGGCAACTAATTGGAGTTCAACTTGAACTGTTTTTTTTTTCTGTACTGCATTGAACCTCGTAATTATTACAAACTTGGATATTCAAATCAGCTCACGTATAGAAAATCGAATGCATGTCACTTTCAATGCATTTCGTTGAGGGCAAAGTTTTCAGGTCATTAAGTGACACGAACTTGTCCAGTTCACTGTATTGGAAGGGCGACACGTTGAAGAATACAACGAAACATTTGTACAAACTGATGAAAATTTTTCAGGATTCAATAACGCGACAAAATGTTGATTCGTATTGTTTTGAGAAGTGGCGCGAAGAAGTGCTCGAGAGCAAGAGGTAGGTCAGTTTGGAGTCGAATGTCCCATATCCGCAGTCAGCTTCGTTTACGTCAAATGGCAGGAAAAAAGGGCGATAATCCACGAGAATTAACGGGTGAAGTAGGAAGACTTACGACTATGTGTGTGCAAGCAGTTGATATGAGCGAAACTGTACCGTAAGAGCGGCAGAATGGCGGCAAGCGACCGTGAATAGAGCTCGAGGCTCCCGCGGGATACACGCGCACGTATAAGTAAGCAAGACTCGAATTTTTACGTTTCCCGTACGAGGTACGTAGTCCTGATACCCTCACTCTTTCTCTCTCTCTCTCGCCCTCTCTCTTTCCCTCGCTCTTCGTGAGAAGGTGCATCGTGTACGTGCATTGCAGATTTATCGTGCGAGACAATGATCTCGTACGTACACCTCGCTTATAAACATCCAGGCTCACACACGCTAAAGGGTGTCTCAAAAGTTCTGAGAGTTTCACCCTTCAGATAAGCAACTCGAAAATTCCATAATTTTTCGTTCTCAACGTTCTTACGTAGAAACATTTTCTTTTCCCGAAGTTTACAGGTTCGTAACTTTACTCAAAATCAATATTTTCCAGTATTTTTATTCTCGACAAGTGTGAAAATTCTTCTAAACCGTTCCGATCGAAGGTCACTATGAAAAAACCGTTATTTTTCGAGCGGTATGCGTTTGATGGAAATTTCAGTTCAATTTTTTCTTGTCAAGTTGCTTTTGGCTTGAGCCGATTTGTTCCGATGCAAGGGCGCAGGGTTACGATAGTTGAAAAGGTGCACCGTGGAGGAAGGAAACATGAAGGGCATCCAAAAATCCTCGAGGTCTCATCAAGGGTGTGAAAAAGAAAATTCCACACAAGAGTTGAGGGCTCTGCGAGGTGAGTCGAGAGGACCGGAGACTTTAATTGACGATGATTAATTGCTAGACGGTGTAACGCGGTTGTCAAACTTCCGCAATTAATCAATACCTGGAATTCGTATTATTGTAATGCTAAGAATCGTGTTAGACCACCGATCTAAGAATGCATTTCCACGCGAGGTCGAGTCAAACTTGAAAAGTGATAGCAAAAAGAGCAGCTCTTCGTGCCTAGAAACGCAGTCAGTATCGGCCACTGACCGAACCTTTAATTTCATCGGTCGAATGTGAGGCTCGGGCAGTAGCGTTTTTCCATATATTTGGGGCACCTTGTATAGCGAATTCAGACTCAAACGAGACGCGTACATCACAAGCAGTATAAATGGAGATTGGGCATGCATGGATGATCTGAGAACTTCTGGCGGTTGCCTCAATTACATGCTCTTCAAGGTAAGATGAAATATTCGTGATGATTTAGCAGCGTGGTGTGTATTACAGGGTGAAGAAAAAGAGTGTGGATTCGATGGTAATTTGATGGCCAGTGCATATGTAAATCAGCGTTTTTAATTAGTTGGCTAAACGAACGCTAGCAATAAGAGATCGATTATAATGTTAATGGTGCGAGAGCGTGTCGCGATGAGAGTGAAAAAAGATATTTCATTATTTACCGATGACCCTGGTAAGAAGATTTGACGAGTTTAACGGCGAACAGGAACTGAATGGCGCAGACGAGTAGGCAGCAGAGATTCAAAGAGAGTGCGAGTGCGCACAGGGCGAGGGTAACTTCGTAGACGATTGTATATTCCTCGGGGCTGATAAGGCTGCTCGGTGTGACGGTTAACGGTGATATTTTGAGAAGAAATATGTGGGAGAGCATGGCGAGTAGCAGCGAGACGAGGCAGAGGAGGCCTAGGAAAGTCAGCATCTCTTTGACTCCGGCCTCTTGTTGTTGAGCTGGTAACGTAGTTCTGTTATTGTTTTTCGAGAGCGTAGACGACCACGAAGTGTTGAGGTGTACGACGGGCCCGGTGTTGCCACTTGCAGCGGGTGCCTGTATGATCTGGGAGACAGGTGCGTGGACGGCAACAGGTGCAACGGGCGACGGTGTCGTTTGGCTGGGTAGCCTGGAAACTCTGGATATGTCCAGGCCGCCATTAGCGTGGACTCTTTCGCGTTCGTGTGGGACGTGAGTTAAGGTGGTGATTGTATGATGGGTTGCGTTGTTGTTGTTGTTATTGGTGATGTTATTGTTGTTGGTGTTGTTGTTATTATTGTTGTTGTTGTTGTTGTTGCCAACGATGGGACTGGCGCTGTTGACGGAGTGCTTGGATGTTGACAGAGTCGAGAGATTCAACGGGTGGGAATGATTCAAACGTTGGGAAAGATTGTTGACGCTCAATTGGGAATGGTTGAGGGGATGCCGATGAGTCGAGGAGGGCGTAGGCTGATGGGACTGCACGGCATTGCCCATGACGCTCCTCTGGTTCGGATGCAACACCGAATCGTAAACGTCGCTGGAAAGATTCCGCTGACCACCGACTCGATTGGCTGGTGATCCAGCGGTAAAGTGCTGGTGATGGTGGTGATGATGATCGGTGTGGGGGTGCCCTGGATGATGGTGGTGGTGATGGTGATGCAGCAATACACCGGACGATTGACTCCCGCCGATTGGTGCTTGCTGATGAGCTTGCTGGCCCTGGGTCTGATAATCATTGTGATGCCTGGAGCCAGCTGTAGACGGCTGCCCCGTCAATATGTGCTTCAGCATCACTCGGATAACGCGCGATTGCCGCTGATCGCTTCCTTCTATTCGAGCCTCATTCGTGATACTCCATTATTCCTGGAACTGGGCCGGTTTGATCTTCTTGGGGCTGACATCGAGTCTTTCTTCCGCGAGGTTCTGCTTTGTCTGAAAAACTTCAACTTCTCCTCGATCCCCTCGATCCATGCAACCGCTTTCTTGCAACTCTTCTTGTCAGCGCTCTCTTCCTCTGAGATCTCTTTTTATTCCTCTTGATTATCACTCTGTTTTTCAACCAATTCTTCTCGGTACTCGCCTCCTTACTTTTTTCCCGCTCGCACGGTTATTCCGACTTTACGGAAGTTCAACTACGAACTCGGCCTCTACTCGCTCCGTACCTCCAGACGTACCCTTAGTCCTTCGCGCTTCCTTACTTCTCTCCTTCAACGGGCTTCCGATTGCGGCAACCAACTGAAGCCGTCTTTTTTTTCCACCTCGAGGCAGCCTGACTTACGGCGGTTGAAGCGTGGGTCTGGTCTCGCCTCGTCTTCCCGCGCGCACCTCAGCCAGCATAGCTCCCGTGATCGTGAGACTCCGTCTGTAATGACGCGAAAAACGGAAGGAAATTATTAATCGAAAGCTCCTTTGAAAACAGGCTCGTCAATGACGATAATAATTACAACTATGGCTACGTTAACAACATCTGCGGATCTGCGACTTGTTTGGATTTCAAAGTGGCCCCTTTTTGGTAAAAACTAATGCTGGGACGAAGCGCAAGACGCTTCGTCCCATCTGTCAAAGGGGGAAATCATGAAACGCTCTGAACTCGAATCCAGAAGCCGCGAAGAGTCGATTTTTTTCGGAATCTATTGCACAGCACATCTCCTTTCGGTATCTCAAATCAGTTGACGTTGGCCTTCGATCCGGAGCCTCATATAACTCAATGTCTCTTCCCATCCTGCCTTTCCTCCAATGATAATGGAGGTAAAAAAGAGCCTGGCAATTTTTAAACGAAACTCGTTCGCCGGCGCGTTGGAATACGGCGAACGAGTGTATTCCCGATGATCGTAGAACAAGTACGAGAAGTACACAGACGAATCGCTCCGAGGCACATTGCGCGGAAGGTAGAATCATCTGCTCGCGGGAGGAAAAGGAAACGGGAGAATGACGATTGTACGATGTTGCCGGGGATCCAAAACGCTCGAACCAAGTTGTCAATAGCTCACAGCGTTTCTGCGGTTCTACCGCTGCTGCCGTCGCCGCTGCTGATGCTGCTGCTTGTGCTCGACTCATAGAAACGGGTTCCGCTCGCATTCCCAACATCTAACCACACACGGGATTCTTGTAGACGTATAAAAAGGCGATTCGATCGCGGATGCTCGGCCATGACGATCCTCTTGCTCCTCGTCGAGCTAGACTTTCGTCAGGCTTCGACTAAGACCATACCTATAGGTGTACAGGATCGTTCAAAAGTTCGAATTACTTCCTGGGGGCGTCGATCAGGCTACAGGATTTCAGAGGGGTCCATCGTTGAGCGTTTATCGTTGTGATTTCTCATCGTATTGTGGATTTTTATGGGTTAGGAAACCACTGATTTGGCGTTCGAGAAACGAAGGGGGTGTTCCTCATCTACAAAATGTCTCTCAAGCCTCAGCTAGAGAGACGAGAAAGTATTTGCCTTCCCTTTCCCTCCAGTGCTTCATACGATACTTTTTTCAGTCAAACACTAGCTGTAGAAAACGTCATTCGGCATTGAACGCCGAATGGGTTGTTCCAATATCCCCGAATCGTTGATCACAAAACATTTGCTTGGGTGATTAACAAACTTCGTTTTCCTTCCTGCAACTTTGATGGTTTAAGGGCTTTCTATACTGAGAGCAGTGCGCTGAGACCAGAAAATTGCGGATCCAACGAAACTTTTGTTGGACCAACGCATCTTGTGGGGAACAAAAAATTGGTTGCTTCCGCAGTACTTAATTTGATGCTTCTAATAAATGTTTCTCCTCGCTCTGCACAGGAAGATCGCCGATTGAAAAAGTATTGCTAGGACCGAGATTCGCTATCCTAGGGGACGCAATCCTCCCCGGAATTGAAGCGAACGTAAAAAATCATGAAAATTCCGGATTTTAGGACTTCCTGTACGTACTACGCAGCCTCGGCGAATCGTATGTATACCATCTCCGCTGATGCGTGGCTTGTATTTAGTACGAGAGTGGAGCTTAACCGCGCATGGACCGCGCAGCCTGTACGGTACGGATACCCACGTGAACACGTGCGTTACTTTTCTCGCGCATTACGAAAGGATTCCTGCGCGCCAACAACTCGGTAGCACGTTGCACTCTCGGGCCTTACGAGCATGGCGCGAGGAAGAAAAAAACTCGCTCCACTGACTACTTTCTTCTCCTTCTTCTTCTCCTCCGCGTCTTCACTCTTCTCGTCTTTCCCTGCGTTGTACTCTTCATTCTCGGTGTACGCACCCGTCGACACCCGTACAAGCCACAGCGGCTCGATTGGCTGTTCGAAGAAACTTTACTATATATAGAGCTCGGTGCTTCCTGAAAGCTTCGCCCTGACGTAAATTCGGATTGTTCGCTTTTTCGACACTCCCGGACAACACGATCTGCAGTTACCTCTGCAGCAATGAGGCTCGAGCAAAAAATCTGCAAGCCTAATGATGACGATGCCACGAGATAACGAGCCGCTTGAAAAGTATGCAAAAAATGCTCAATGCAAAATCATGGGGCGTTTGAATCGAACCGGAAAAATGACGATTGACAACTTGCTCGTGGAGCAGTTATGACGACGGTGCCAAACTTCGCGATGTGAAAGCAACATTTGAACTTTGGCACAACGAGTCCGGAACGGAATGGAAAACTGAGAAAATCCCAAAGTTCTTAAGCACTTCGGATGATTTTACGTAACACAAAAAATGTAGACCAACCGAGGTTCACATCAAAACCAAAGGATCAAATTAGTGATTCTAAATTCTAGCTCCGTTGTAAAGTTTGTTAGACTCGTTGAACTGTTCATCGTCTCATGCATCGAAATCCATGCCGAGGCATCGAAAACTCGTTTCTTTCCCATGGAATCACGATCTTATAAACTCCTAACATGATTATAAGTTACTCTCCATCGCTCATGACGCCTCATAATAAATAATATCGAATTTCATCGCTGTCAGTGATATCTCGCTGTAGAAAACGACGGAATAGACCGCGAGAAGTCATCGGACGCGTAGAGCATAAGTTCTTGTGAATCAATTCAGAATGCAGTCACTCCACGGCCGATCTAACATTTTATTATGGGTATTGGAACGTCCATGTTGCTTGAAAGCTATTCCAATAAAAAAAGTATTATATTTTACCTGCTTTCACGGTCTGTATTGTAATTACCTCGAATTGAAAATTACGAGTTGAAATAAGAATGAACGATTCGTATAGCGACGATTTTGCTGTGAACATCGTGTATCGGTTACCATGAGAAAGGAAAATTGGCGACCCAGCAAAATCGTTGCATCGAAAAATCGTAGTTAACAAATTAAATTCATTGATTCGACAAAACTTTTGTTGGGTCAACATTTTTACGAAACATGCGTGAATTATGAAAAGATTCGAATTAATCGATTTTTATAGACAGATCTTTGGTCTTTTCAATTTGTCATTTGTCTCGAAATTGATTCATTTGGCGCAACGTTTATTTCCATTAACCGCGATTTTCACTGTCCCCCTTCAAATTCTTCCTCTTGTTATTCTTCATTATTTGATTAATTCTTCGAATTTGCCTCCAGCAAATAACGAATTACTCGAATGAAAAAGATTTTTTTGCAGAATTTTTAAGAGTTCGAATTTTGAGCACCGATTCGGAAGGTTCGTTGGGTAAATTGCTCAAATAAATATTCGAACGAATGATCGAAGTCCACTTTTCGTTGAAACGACACTCGATAATTGAGTTGAGGGATTAAACGAAATCGTATACGTATATTTGCGAAGGAATTTACCCGGCGCGAATCTCGTCGATCAGAAGTGGAGCCTTGCGCGACGAGAATCGAGTCGCAACTACCGATTCTCCTGCCTGGCATTGTAAGCTCGCTAGATGAACATAATCCAAGATTCATATAGCACGTACACGACGTACACGGGATTCGCGGGCAGTGTACCAAGCGGAATGACGCGCGCAAACGCGAGAGCAGGGGGAGGATTTTGCCAAGAGAACTCCCGCAGTCCACAGAACCGGCAGTAAAATTATTACGAGCTTAAGTCTACGTGTACGAGGGGTTTCCACGACACCGATGAAGTCCTATTCGAGCGACGCTCTATCCAATTTTACAGGTCAACCAAACAGAAAGAGAGAGAGAAAGAAAAAAAATTCTATTTGATCCTGAGTATCAGGAATTAGGCAATTAAGCCATTTACAAAGAAAATTTAACAAAATAAAATAAAATACTCTAAATCATAACAAAATAAAGTGAAATAAAACGAAAAATAAGCCAACATAAGTAAAAATACAATAAAAGAAACAAAAGCAGGTGACGAGTCATACAAAATCATACACACTCTTAGCTAACTATCGAAATACAAAATAGACAGAAAGACACATTGATTGATAAATTTATTGAGTTTTGGACATGTCCTTGAGGCTGAGAATACAAAGTATAAGGTCACATAAGTAATTATGAGCCACGATAATAAGTATGAAAGTAGATTTTGATTATACAAACGGTATAGAGTTGATGAATAAATAGGAAAAAAATACATTGTAGGACAACTCGCTTTGACTAGAGTAAGTGACGTAGAGGAATAAGTAAATAATAATTTATCTGAGATTAAGAATAAAGGACATTATCATGTTTAGTAGTGTTATGACGAGCTAGATAATTTATGAAAATTGATAAATAGCAGTGAGAAGGGGGGGGGAAGGCTGGTATATCTTTTTCCCTTCAATTTCTTTTCGCTTGTGGTCAGCATAATAAAAATTACGTGGAAATGGCGATCACTTCAGATAAAAAGCTGGGGGAAATGAGGATCACTCGTTAAGCTTGATCGACTCCCATTTTTTCGGGTCTTCGACATCATTGCCCCGGAATTTGCGGTCACGAGTCATACATTCTTCTGAAAAATCATCAAGAGTTGATATTTTTACGTGACTCACACATCCGTGTCCAAAAAATCAAAGCGTGTCTCGTCGAGTCCACGTTTTCTCGATCTAGTGGATTGAAAAATTCATGCACAAGATACAATAATTTATAACTGCAGCATAAATCCGTGCTTTGGCGAAGGCAAACTCAGTCTCCTTTAACGTATTCTTTTTCAACGTTCAATTCAATCATAATTCGGATATTTTTTTATGCTTTTTTACAATAAAATGCTTGAAATCATTCGCTTAGTTCCGAATTTACTGATGAACATTATTCTCTAGAAAATGACTCAGAAATTCGACGTTTTATGTAGTCGTAACAGTCGTTCAATATTTTTTATGTTCTGATTCATACACTGTTTCTCAGAAACTAAGATCACAGTCGAATTTTTCTAACGCACGATTATATCTGAGAGCGCATGAATTAAAATTACTTCCACGGCGTTTTAAGGGAATTCGGGCCGGTTGAAGCGACGATACATCAGAAGATGAAATTTGCATTCACTCGTTTGAGAAAATAAACAGCAGGGATTATCCTTGTTATTTAAAATGTTAAGTATGTTTTTTCTTCTAACGATAATAGACTTGAGTTCCGTTGAAAAAAGTGCACATTTTGACGGAATGGATGATTTATTTCAAAGAGAAAAATGCGTGTAACGCCCCGGGTCGATTACAGCAATAACGCGTTTGCTCGTTCGTTTTTTTACGAAGACTTCCGGCGAGCGAGCGAGTTGTTCGGTCCTGTTTTTCATTTAGCGGGAAAGGATGCTTGGCGGATTCCATTACAGCAGAATTGCCAAGGACGTTGAGCAGGAAGTGGAAATGCCTGCGAGGATGGTAGACGCACTTGATGGCTGAGGTCAATGGTTTTACAATGAGTCCGTGAACAATGAGAGGGAAATAACAACGGTCCTCGGGATTTGTACTATAGAAAACAAACGAAATGACAATGATTTCTGTTTCCCCCGAATTTCCTTTACTTGTAATTCGACACGTTTCGCGTTTTTTTGTCCGTTAATATGAATTTTGCTTCGGGGAACACTTGCTCGAAATTTGGTACTTTCAATTTCTTGAGCTTTCTGCTTCATTGATATTACTCGTTTGAAATCGTTGCTACGATAATCACTTGAGCGTGAACGACTGAAATTCGTTCTTTCAAAAAAAAAAAAAAAAAAAAAAAAATGGTTGATCGAACGACGTTTTTATCGAGGCGAGAAACATTTTCTCGAGGAGCTAGTGATTTGTCGAGAACATTCGACAAATCGGATGTTTGGATGAATTCATTTTTTGTTTCGATTAAAAAATTGCGTGTGTTGCCCACGACACTTGTCGAGCCAACGAATTCTTTTTTTTTTCAATTTCTGCTTTTAGTGTAAAGAGATTTTGACTGCACGTGGAGGTGGAATTTGAATTTTATCGTATTTCCATCTACACACTAATTTCTCATTAATACTTTTCAAGGTTTCTCTCTTCTGACTGTTTTTATCATCGATCCGTCATCAATGATCGTTGAATTTCAATTCCAATATAAAAATATGGAATGAAAGAACTGCAGGAGGGAAGATTCTCTAGAGATATAATAAATGAGAATCCCTCACGAGTCGATCCAGAAGGGAGTTCGTCATCGACCACTGCCCCGGGGAACGAGAACTTGAGACAGAGTATCACGAGTACTCGTTAAAATAGAATACTTTTGGGATGTGAAATTCTGCCTCAGTTCGCAAGTTACCTCTTCTCGTTAACTGCAAATTATTTTTAGCGAGACGAGATTCGTTCGAAGCAACAATCCCGATGCTTCAGATTCGCATGTTGCAAAATAGTTTATCAATTTTGATAAACCATTTTTTTTTGACGAACGTCGCCGACCAGGTGGAAAAAATGGGTTCCGTGAAAAAAGCTTGGAAACTCAGGCATTTTGCTTGTGGAAAAAAGAGAATTGAGTGCTCATCGAAATTGATTGAAATACTCCAAAATTTGCACAGTTATGCTACATCATCATTCTGATCTTCTACACACACACACGCACACGCGCGCGCGCGCACACACACACACACACACACACACACACACACACATGTGATGAAATTACTCAAAGTTGGACGAACTCTGATCGAGTCGAGGCACAAGGTCGTTGCCTACTGAGGTTGTAATACAGTTGGTTGCGGTGGATCACGAATGCCGGAGCATAAGAACAGATTACCGAGTCCTCGAGAGAAAGAACACCAAAGTTGGACTCAGGCATGGTCTTAGATATCTAGAAGCGAGTTAGAAAACAAAAGAGGGAAAGAGAGTGGAATAGGAAGGATGCTGTGTTGCTTTGCCTCCTTCGGCGACTATCTTGTGCCCTCGCGTGTCTCTCTTACTAATATGTGGCGAGGAAGAAGTGAACGTGTAGAAGTTTCTTGTGGAAAGGTACGTCGCTCAGGAGCGTAAAGAACGCTGGCAGTTCGTATAACAAGAAATGAAAAAATTGAACATTCGTTTTCTCAAAACATCATTCAAACACTAGCTACAGATAATTTTTCAATCGCGACAAAATCTCGATTTCGTCATGGTTCAAATTCCCAGTTATCCCACCCAACGATTGACGTTTATTTTTATATAAATTGAATGCAAACACAGTACGAGAATGCATGGTTCAGGCTTCGAGAAAGTTGCGTTGGGATCGACATTCCCGAAAGTTAATGCCCGCTGAAGACAAGAGCGTTATAATGATGAAGCATGATTCCGATGATTGTCTCTGGTCAAACTTTTATGATGTACAGTTTACACACACGATCATTCGTTCACGTATAAATTGACATCCTCGTCAAGCGGAACGTAAACGTTTAGTTCCACTTTTTCAGCGTGCTTTTTTTCATGCTTCCTGGGATCCTATTTCCTTTCATTTTGTCTCCTGATCCGTTTGGAATTTGGCAAACGGAGAATTACTCGAGAAATAATTATCGCGATATTTCAGCTAATATTCCGTAAGGGATCATGCTAATTGATGAATTGCTGATAACTTTCCAAAAACCGTACCAAATGACGTCAAATTTTGCTAGTATTTTTCTCTCTGTAGGTTGCTTACAAAAATTCATTAAAATTTTTCCATTTCAACGTCATAATAAACTTCAAATATGTCACTTTTCAACATTTTCTTTTATTAATTCATAACAAATGAGGAAGTAATTATGAACGAATGATGTAAATTTAATTAGAAAATTTACTGGAATTCGTGCAATTCAATTCGATTATTAAGGCGGTTTAATTTGTGGCTTGAAGGGAGAGAACGAAGAACAAGAACAAAAGAACGAGAAAATGAGACCTCATCATTCTAGTTTTTGTGGGGCTTTTTTCTAACGAAATTCCATCTTGCCTGTTCGGCCTTCACACCTAAAACACAATACGTAAGGATTCAACGATACTTCGTACGATATTTATACACACGTGTGGATAATTCAGAGAGAAAATAATTCGCGAAATGCTCTCATGCGTTACGGAATTTTTCATCTCGAAGAAATCACGTTTTTGAACTTTCATTATTATTTGGAGGAATTAGGCTTGGATCTTGAATCGCTAAATCACTTCTGACAAACAAAAATGTTCTGATGTTTCTGCGCATTTGTATCCGTAGGTGCGAACGTTTTATTCGCCGAACAATAGTTTCGTTTTTTCGAGCTCGCAGTCACATTCAATTTGATTTTTCCAGAGCAACCAGGATCAAGATATATCGCGGTCGAAGTTTATTTGTATAGATATAGCTAAAAGCAAGATCAAATTCCTCAGAGGGACACAGGATACGCGAGAGCAGGATCGGTGAAAGTCACACGTCAGAATCGCTCCAGCTTCACGAACCCATGACTTCTCGACTGTAATCGGCAGCTGTGCATATACATATACGAACTCCCTGTCACGACAATAGTGCGACCCTGACAAGTCGGAAATATGAACTCTGGAATTTATTGATTATTTTTATTTATTGAACATTCACTCAACTTCAAGCTTTCAATAAAATAAAAATCGTTATCCAATCCAGTTTAAGGATTGTGAAATCGAGCAATTGATACATATTTTCTGATAGCTCAGGAATTAACGGAATTCCTCTTTCCGTAAAGATTCACGTTTTTCCATGTCGTTCGGCCACAAAAAAAGAACAAGAGTTTTTTGGGACTTGAAAACTAAAACTATGAGCTGCAATGATCCAGAGAAAAATGTAGAATTTTTTGGGCGAAGACGCCGCAGCGATTCGGTTTTTCTGTAAAATCAGAGGTTTCGTGTCGACGAGACGAGAGTTATACGGATCGAGGCGAAAAGATTGACGGACCGCTCGTCCGATCAGAGTGTAAAGTGATCAGCTCATTTCGGCCATATTTCATGAGCTCTCTTGCACTCCGTTTGAAAGACGGCACGGAAATATTGAACTTTCGAAAATTCGGAGCGGGTGGGAGACTGTACCCTCGAAGAAATTGGGAAAGCTGCGGCGAATGTTGATTGATTAAAAAGTGAACGGTGTATGCCAGATTTATAGCGATTTATAACTGGTCTCGCGCCTCTTTCGAGTGTAATGATCGTTGGAATAAATAAATTTGGTTTGTTCGTATGCTTCGCGGTTGCCAGATGTGTGGGTCTCCAGGGATGAGATATCGGTGTGTTTGGCAGAGAATTACATACCGGGTGAATCGATCGGTAAGAAAAATCGTACTCGGTGCGCGTAGAAAGGGAGAAAAAAGGAGAGAAGAGAAAAAACAGAAAAGCAGCGAAAGAAGGAAAGAGAGGGAGGAAGGGAGCAAGAAAGCGAGAGAGAGAAAGCGAAGGAATAAACTTTAATGGTAAGAGCAGAGAAAACGTGGCCGTGCACTATCGGAAGACTCGAGACAGGTAACAATTTACTTTGCGCTCTCGCGCAAGAGAAAATGCTCTCTTCTTCTGGCTTCGTCGTGATGGCCGACGAACAGATCTCTCTTCTCCTCGACTGCTTTACGCTACTCCAACGCGATCGAGTCATGAGAACCAGCATGAGGAAGAAAGAGAGAAGGAGAAAAAATTGCAGACCAAATAAATTCGCGTCTCGTTTCTTCCTCCTAAGTGCCGGTTTTAACCGTCCATGTCTCTTGCGGCGTCCGAACCTTTGAATCAACCAAATACAGGTACACGCGTGAACTTTCATACACGTATACAGTCACTTCCAAAATCAATGAAACACGCTCGCTCTTCTCAACTCATCATCGTAGAATTTCGCCAGCCATTTTTTGTACTAATTGTTTCTTTCGAAAGTTGAGAAAAATCGCGAGAATCAAATACAATTTAAAGTTTTCCTGAAATTAGGGCACATTTTTCGGAGCAACGAATTACAAACGCGGCCAAAAAAGCTCTTTCTCACTCAATTTATCTAGTTTTACTCGATAATAAAAACACGCTTTTGCACAAAAACATGGTCGATTTTTAAACCGATTAAACAGCTTTTTTCAGTTCCAAAAATCGTCTTTTTTCCAAGGCTTAGAAACCGCGAGGTTTTCCGAGGTATACTCAGCTCCGATTTTCCTTTCACTCGTTCGCGTGACGCGTTGATGTTTTTTATTGGTGTGTTGGATAAATTATTCGAATCTAAAAATGCTTAGAATCGGAGGGGTTTTCTTTTTTCACAATAGAAATAAGCAGCTTGACGAAACGACATGACTGGTAATTAAATTTAAGTCGCAATGAATCGAGTTGATTGAAGAGCACGTTTAGCGTCGTTTAATGTCGTTGAAAAGTAAAATATTTCTTTTATTTTGCCAGTTACATCGTAACTAGGAGCCGCGATAAGACGCGTGCGCGTCTTTGATTCTCGTTATGTGTGGAAAGACGAGTTTCCTGACGGAGATTATTACTCCGAGGTGGTATGTCTAAATTATACACTGCTGCGGAGCGTCATGGCAGAGGAGCAGCACGCGCTCGCGGCGCTCATGTGCGTTTCTGCGTGCACGTAAAAAATGAATCTACATTTAAAACTCGTTGCGAATTAGTCATATCCGTAAAATGTGTATGAATTGCAGAACAAACTGCGTACAAGGTGTCTGGGACTGGAGCCACCGAGGAAAATGATTTTCATCGTCAAACCTGATCTTTTTTATGGCCTCAACAAAAAAAGGCCTTCGGTAATCGTTAGCCAACTGTTGCATCAGTTATTTGATCACAGGAACGAAACTACTATTTTCACCGTTATCACATAAATATTGTCACGAGTTACGACCAGAAGTACCGTCATTTCCTTGAGTTTGGAGTCTCGTTGCAGTGACGTTCGGAAGAAAAGTTTCTCCTTGAAAAAATCGAATAAACCATCTGCCAGAATTGCGAATATCAGAGCGAACACTAAAAATCCACTTTTTCCACTTCCCCTTTCAGACACCGCGATCCAAGAGCTGGCTCGTGTGTTCAGAAAGAACAAGTTCCATGCACTCGTCAGGATATTCGACGGAAAGGTTTACACGCACGTGCAAAAAATATGATATCATAAATGAATCCTTACGTTTTTCTTAGCAATTTTCATCGTGAGCCACGCTCGTCTGTGAAAAAGTGAGAATCGCGAAGCGTACACCCTAATCTTGTGCATCCGGTGTGAACATCGTTTGCTGCGCTCTCCTACCACAAAACACTGAAAATATCTATCCTACTATTATAAATAATTTCCCTCCTCTAATTATTTTATGCGTAATTAGTTTAGAACTCGAGTATACGGTTATTCCCGTGCTCGTATACATCAGCGTAAATCAAAATGGATGGTCATTGCGCAATAAATCTATTTTACGATCGCACGAGCTATATTACAGATCATTCAGGTGAAACGGATCGCCATCGTTTTTGTCACGAATAAAGATAAAAGAAATTCACGAAAAAATTAATCAAACGGATTTTTCGTTAGTATTTTTACCTCCATGGATAAATAAACGTACGATACGAAGTCGACTTTTCAATGACTTTATTTTCCCAACACATTTTCTTTAGTGATTTCCTAGAAAAAAAAAAAAAAATCGAATTCTTTTTAGTGGATAAAAACGACAAATTCGTTCATTGGATTTTATTGGGTGACGAATTGCATGGTTCACTTGAAGTATTTTCAAAATTTCTCGCAGAAAAGTGGACCAAATGTTTGTAAGCTGCTAAAATAGTTTAAGGGGGGTCCTACTTTGAAAAATCAAAAAAATCGATTGTTTTCGGGAATGTTTTTGGATATAAATAACTCAACGTATAGCGAACTTTTCGGTATAGCTTCAAGAATATTTCAAGAGTACGAAAACACTTTTTAAATGTGAGAAATACTTATTTGTACTGGTTTATACGCCAAGTCTGATTGCCGAAGTTTATTCTCAGTTGCGTACAATGTGGAGATCTTAATTATTGTCTGCAACAAAAATTCCAAATTTTTTTCCATTTTCGTATATTTTCCTTCCATACGAACCTATAAAAGCCGGAAAAAATTGCGAAATTCTATATTTACAGCGCGTTGAAGTGATATATTCATCTTCTATGGAAACGATTTTTTTTCAAACTCCCTAAAAATAATGTTTTTGTACTTTTTAAATATTCTTGAAACCATACAAAATAGTTCGCTATGGTGAGTTGTTTCTGTCTATTCTAAAAACATTTCGGCAAACAATCGATTTTTTTTGACCCTCTAAAGCACGACCCCCCTTAAACATATGATTCCATTTATTTCTAAATGGAATAGTTCTAGCTGAAAAAAAATAAAATTATTCTTCGTATCGAAGAAAAGATGTTGAAAGTATCGGCACTTGTGTCTTGCAACCATATGTTTTTATCCGAGCATTGATTAGTTTCGATGCACCAGAAAGAAAAAATGTCTGTACTCTTTTTCTGTATGAATTTTCGTGTTCGGAATCGATGGAAAACGGATCGAAGTCCTTCAGGCAAGAAATCGAGTATTCCAGATCACAGTCGATTGAATTATTGATCAGACGTACATGCGATCCTGTATTTTAGTACCAGTCGCACAAGAAATAAGGGAAAAGGAAGCAAATCGGAATTATACCAACGCACACACACGCGCGTATGTGTGCATTTATATATTCCAATCTACGTATATAAATGTATATAAACATACGAATACGCACGTTTGTATAAAGGTACGTGTGTGTGTATACAAGTATCTAAATTTATCGTAAAAGCGAACGACCGCAAATGCTCGATCGTACTCGCGGACGACCATGAAACGTCTACACGAATCTCGGGAGACGTGGCTTCATATTTTCTTCGGCCATCGTATGGGTCATTCCGCGTCAACTGTGACAAACTCAATTTTTCATCTTGAATTTCGTTAGAATTTTGAGAAAAGTTTAAAACAGCTGTTTTCGTGATAATTTTTTGCTGCGGATTTGCTTCACAATTCAGTGTCGAATGTCCAGGAAACACGAAGTTTGTTGGACCGAAAATTTTTCGATTTTACAGAACTGGATAAGGCTATGAAAAGTCTTTTTTAATTTACGACTCTTGTGGCTGGTTATCGAGAACTGCATGCAAATTTGCTGGCGTCATTCATCTTATGACCTGTGAATTGCTTCGAAATCATGGGCTCTGAAAATTTGAAGTTCGAGTGATCATTGAGAAAATAAATTTGCTAATTCAACGAAGCGTTCAACAAAAATTGTGCCGAACGAAATGGAAGTGGTTTATTCAAATAAAAATTTGGTCGATTCAAACGCTGAGTTTGTTGACTCAGATAAATATTTCTTGTTGCGATAAAAACAACAAAAGTTAAATAAACAAAAGTTTCCATGAAAAAATGGAATCGAAGCTCCATTCCGGACTCTTGACTGGTCAAAATTTCTTTTTTGTACCGGAGAAAAGATTTTTTCCCCGATAAAATGATCTGCGATGCAGAAAGATGGTTAGAAATCTGAATGAATTCGTGAGCACTGTTGACGCTTTGAAGAGCTGTTAAAAGGGAATTCGACGAATGCATGAATAAATTGAAGCAAAACGCCCCATACAAGTAAACAAAGCCTTTTTTTATTTATTCATTTTTTTCACGGTCAAGAGACTCTCGAATATTTTTCGTGCAGCGTTCCCATGTACGATATACCAAGAAGGTACATGCATATGGAAAAAAATCTTTTCCATGGACCACGAAATGCAGCCTCCCAAAGTAAATAGAAAGCCTCGAGAGGGGCTCGATATTAGCATACCGTCGTAGAATAATTAACACGAGAGAAGAGCTCCGGAGACAAAACTGAGCAAAGGTGCAAATGCAGTTGAAAACGTTGGCTAATATTAAAATTTTATTCCGTTGACTCTTCAATTTCTTAATCAGTTGGAATAAGAAACTTCGAGACACGAAGAGTGTTTGAGTCAAGAAAAATAATGATTTTACCGATTGGATAACTCGAAAAAAGCTCGTTGCACGAATGATCGGAGAAGCAATCATTTTTATAGTAGTCACCCGAAGATATTCTTGGCATTTTGGACGACAAATCACTGGAAACGCAAGTTGCAGTTTGCATAAATTGAATCAAATTGTACTTGATAAAACAACGCAGCTATTTTTTGACGACAGAAAACAATTTCGGGATAAAAAATCGCTTCGAAAACCCATAAAAAAGGGAACCGAGACCACGAAAAAATGTTACGATTGCCACAGCGAATATTAATGAATTTAATACGAAAATAATAATGTTCCGCGACTGATTCGTTTGCGCTGTTCAAGTGGGTGAGACTGACCGAATAAGGCAATTGATATAAAACGCATGTACGAAAGTAGTGTGTGCATTTGCAAATGAAGGTGTAGGACGTATTGAACGAGGCCTCTACGGAGGGAGACCGCGGAGGGTTTAGTCCTCGAGTATCCTGTCTCACTGCCTACGTTCATTCTCTGCTCAAGAGCTCATCGAGATCCGACAGAGAGCCTGACTCTCGTCGTACGTTAATTCTTGAGACCGTCTCGCATTTCCAATAAAATACCATCGGAGCGCGGGCGATACTTGCAAAGAGTAAAAAAGGCCAACTAACAAACGAGATTATACTCGCATTTTTCATCCTTTTTTTATCTCCAGGCTGACTCGGTTTTTGCGCCTCGCTAAAAGTATTGTGTCTCGCTCTCTGGAACCGGACACCCGGGCGTCCGGTCCCGGACGATTTTGTGAGAGCGAGTAGCCATCAACTTTGCATTCATATTTTCATTAAGGTACAAAAACTTTTCATACCACCAAGACAGAGTCAAGATTAAATGACTAAAGAAAATCCAACGATTGCCCGTACAACTACGGTTCAGCGTTTCTATTCTCGTAAAGCAGGGCTGTGGCGCGTGAATTAGCTGTTCATTGTCATCATTTTTCCACGATTCTCGTTGGGTTGCTGCTAGACCGTTGCACGTGGCTAGCGAGAGCGCTTGAATCGAATTATATGGCTCCGGAGTTGCTGCGTTGTTGGCTCCCAAATGTCACAACGACAGCTGCGGTCTCCTTCGCTTTATGACGGACTCGTTCTTGAAAAGTCGTCAATAGGAAAGTACAACGGGGCATAATTAATGTAGCCAACTTCGTGAAAAGGCAAATTTTATTAAAACTCGAATAAGTATAAACGGCAAGAAGAATCGAAGTACGCTTGAAGAATTATTGTGACCGAATTTATGATTTTCAATAAAAATGATTCACCGTCTGGTTTCCGTGTGTAATTTTAACACAAAATTCAACGATCGAAGCTACGAGAGAACTTCCGAGGGTCTCCGTGCCCTTGAGAATAATGAAGCACTGCGTTGTAATGTCACTCGAATTGAAGCGAGGATTTTCCATGGAAAGTTTCGCTGCGAGGAAGTGTCTATGTAAGCACAGAGTGTCACGGAAATGTCAAACTTCTTGAGTCGCAATGTCAAGGTGATCTGATCGCGAGCACCCCCGACTCACACTATTCGAAGCGAAGTATGTGCAGCTGCAAGACGAGTCGCGAACACACTGCTCTTCCTACGTCTGGGACCGTTGTCTCCAACAAAGTTGCATTCTGCGCAACACGTAAGCTTTCGAATGCAGACGTCTGTGATGTGAAATTCGACATTTTCGATGTTGTTTCAATCGAGGAGAGAAGCAGAATTTATTGGAGTGAGAGAAAGGAAAGTCTTCTTCGGAATCTGGTGAAATTTATTCATATACCCACTAATATTGATGACCATCCAATGGACCCTTTTAATTAACGTGACGAATTATTTTATTCCAAAAACATTATTTCTTAATGATACTGTTGAAATCAACTTTAAGAACGTCCCGATTCGTGTAGATACGAAAATAAAAAAAAAAAAAAAAACTTAAAAAATACGATTAAACTGCACAGAGATCTCGAAGCTCCTGAAAATGCCAGACAATATTTGACCTCCGTCATACGAAGTTTTCGAAACGTACATCGGGCAGTAAATATTGTGTGAGAAAGTCATTCAAAGTTATCCTCGCACCTCTCGAAGGCTTTGTCTACGTTTATGTACGTCCGCATGTTTGCATTTAAATATCTTAGAGTTTGCAGGCACAACAGCAGGACCCTCGGTGCGCTCGATATTGCGGACTCGCAGCTGTTAACTGACTTCCTGATCTTCCCGTACCGTTAAAACTCCCCGTACGCGTATTCGTTCCGCCGTCGACGTCGCAACATTTGTTCGGTATTGTTTCGAAGTAATAAAATAGAATTTGTGTCATGTGGTGTTGACGAGTTATCTGAAAATGTGTAAGGACGAGGAGCGGAAAAGGTTGTTCTGTCGTAACGAAGTGAAAGAATTTGATGCTCACTGAAATCGAGGATCACGTGGCCGCAGCATCCCTAATTTTTCTGAAGTAGTCTCAACATCGAGTGAATAAATTCCAACGAAACTCCAACGATAATCTGTTTTCTTTTGTTTTCGGGTCTGTTAATCGTTTCAGGAGTTTATGAAGAAATTTTCACGGAATGAAACGTTATCTTAGCGCACCCCAGGACCAGCTTTAATGATGAAAGTCGTTTTGGAGACCGGCGCACGTCGCGGCTTCGAATAAATGTGGGAAATAAAAATAAAAACGCACAATAAGTACGAATCGGCAATTAAATCGACCCCCATCACCCCTCACGGTATAAATAACTGACGAAACATTCGCGCTGAGTATCCCCCCCGTCCCAGTCCCAGCAGGGGAACGATTTTGAATGAATCTTTGGCGGTTTGCGACCAAAAACGGGTTCACGATCCCCCTCCTGTGCCCCTCGCCGACTCATTCTGCAAGAGATCGTGAGACGGGGGCTCCAGAAGCATCAAGCAAAGAGATGTGCTCGCGCGCCACGTCTCTCCCTTCTCGATACTCTCGGGAGAGACGAAAGAAGCACGCAGAAGAACCGTTGACGTCCGATCACAACGTACTTTATCGATCGTTAGCTGACGATGTGGGATGCGGTCGCAAGAGCATCTCGTGCCGTCTCTCGTCTCTCAAAAATAATATACTGCTTCGTAATCCCATTTCCTATACTGGCTTTCGGATTTTAGTACCGTTTTTTATTGCACGAAAATATCTTCGAGACCAAAATTAACAACGTAAACTGTTATTTCTACACCTTTCATTCCGGTCTCCCGAAGCGCTCGGTTATACCTCAGAATGATTTTTTTCATTCATTCTTGAAAGGTGATCCCGCGTGCAGCGAAGCTCCGTGTCGCACCTCTCGATACTCAAGTTAATAAACTTTGAGGTCGGATAACTCCAAGGTTCCAAATTCCTTGATGTCGTAATGGAGAATCGTTTTAATTACGACTCCTCGCTGGGCATCAAACGCTTCACCGTGAGCTCTAACATTTTTTTAATACTCGTCGTTCCTTTTAATGCATCGGAACTTATTCTGGGTAAACAAACTTTCACAGCCCCGTCAATGAATGCTCGAAAATCATTGAAAAGTTAATTCAATTTTAAAAACTCATTCCTGCCAACTTGGCAACTCGCCGAAGTGGATTCAGTCGCTCCGAGTGTCCCGGACCCCGAGTAACATTTGAAGATTCGCAGGTAAGCGAAGCTTAACGTGCACATTAATTACGGTTTTGAAGTTTGCCTCGCCGGAATGCAGCCAAGTTTTTTCGGCCTTTTTAACAGGCCGAATTATGTGAAGGTTGTTGAAGTTCGCCCCGCGTTGGCATGCGCCGAAATATCTTTTAGTTTTTTTGCAGTACGATACATAAGTTATCGAAGTTTGCATCGTTCGCACGAAAAGGTATTTCGTGCTCTCCTGCGCCACCCTTCAAACACGTTTTGAAATCCGAAAAAATTAAACACACCTCTCGGAGTAAAAGAAAATACAAAAAAAAAAAAACATTCAAGGTCGAATATTAAATCGCCGATAGCGTGAGAAAAGTATTGGAAACGACGAAATTCATGAATTAAGTCACAGCAATTATTTATAGTATTCCAACAAATTTAATGCCGGTGATAGCGAATAAAATGTTCGCGTCGTAATTTCTGTGACGAAATTATTCCTCAGTTCTCATTCTCCAAATGAATCGCTGCTTGCACACGAGAGAAAATCTCTCACTGTTGAGTTTCAGCGTGTAAACAACGCGAGATCGTGGTGGATTAAAAGACGAAGTTGAAAAAATATTTGATTAATCATGTCGCTGTGTCATTGACACGATTATTTTGATCTCGACGAGAATAATTTTATTAGAGACTGAGAGTTATGTGGTAGTAAGCAGGCTCGGAAAATGTATCATTAAAAACGAGCTCTCGATGATATGGGAATTTATATACGTTCCTATATACACACATCTTGTGGTCAGCTAAGAATACGACCTTAACATTCCGAAGTGCTTGCTGGCAAATGATTGGCCGCAAGCTCATTCCGAGCCCTATTTTTTCGAACTGATCCCGAAGGTCTGCCGATCGGTTTTTCTTCGTTAAAGATATTCACTCTCGGACAGTATATTTCGATACGAGAAGAAGCCACTAATGGCGAAAAATTTGATATTAAATTCTTTAGTGAAATTCACGTTCACATCAATTAGGAGATAATAACATTTTTACGTTCGGTATTTTAGTACCTTTTTACAGTTAGACTCTTCGGAAAATTGCTCATCATTATTTCCTATCAAGCTTTCGCTACAAGAACTTCGCTACGACCAATTTATTATATCCAACGAAACCGATTCTTCGAACATTCCGCGATTTTTCATTCACGAATGTGAATGATTTAAACAAATAAATGAAAACGCGCCAGATTCTTCTTCTTCGTACTTTTTGACGTTTGATAGCTCCGTTCGAAGTGAAGAGGCATGTTCCATCTCGTCTAGAGCAATATTACGTTTCTATATGCATGGATATCACGATCCGTAAGAGGGAAAATAAATACAGAAAGTGTACGAAGTTTTAAGGAGGGAAGAAATAAAAAAGGGCCTTTTCGATCCGTCCCTGGCCTCGAGACTTAATCTCTTTCTCTCTCTCTTCCTCTTTGGAGCTCGGGTTCTCGAGAGAGTTGCCGCAAGATGAAAAAAATAAAGAGAGAGAAAAAGATAGTAGAGAGAAAGACCGGCGCGCGGGATCGGGCGGTCCGGCCGGGCGCTAACTCACCTCGTGCCACATTCCGCTGGTTATCCCGACGTAGCGAGACGAGAGACGAGGCACAAATCCCCGTTCCGGCGACGCCTTTCGGCACTGCAAAATTTACACGAACTCGGCAACAATAAAGAAAGCAAACGGGGATTAATGTATTCCCGGAAATTTGAAATGCTTTAATTTGACGAAAATAAAAAAATAATAATCCTTTTCGCGTCAGATTATGTGAGAAAAATAAAACAAAGTGAAGGAAATCACTGTCACTTGCAATAAGATCGTAGATACGAAACTTATCAAAACAAACACACACGCGCGTGCGCGCGCACCCACTTGTTACGCCATCGTAATAATAGGAAAAACAATCCAGCGCGCAAGCTCGGGCAAAACTTTGTTTTTTCTCGATATTCGATTCAAACTGTTTCACGATTATTGTAACCAACAACACTGCTGCACACGTGTCCAATGCGTCGCCGAAAGCTTGCCAATGCAGAGCCGAAAACCCGCGTACGCCGATTTGTTTAAAACTCACTTTGTCACAATTGTAGAAAATAAAAATGAACCTGCGCGTATTGCGAGATGATTTAAAACGTGCGTTTTGCCTCCGTTCCACAAGGACGCGATGCCAGTCCTTTTATTTGATTTTACAGGATGCACGCGAATCTCTCGCGCGCGAACTTTGCTTGCTCTGCGAAGGAGCAGCTGGTTCAGACTGCAAAAAAAAGCGGACTCTCACGGTGGCCTCCTTGACGACGAGGATGCGCGCAAACGGGCAACGGCGGTGCGCGGCCTCTGTACACTCTCACGATCCTGCCTTTTTGTTTATATCTTTTCCCGTGTTATCTCATTTTTCTACAGAGCACGCGGCAAGCGAACCACGCTTGAACTTTCGCTGATTTATAAATGAGAAGTAAGAATATTCCGTTTTCCGTTATTTAACGATGTTTACGATATCGATTTTCCGTGTTGTAACGCGCATGATTTATCGCGCGCGGCCGCGCCGCTTATTTGAACACACCACCAACCACTCGCGATTTATTATGATTTTTTGAGTACATTTCGTACCGACATTTGAGCCGAACTATTTTAATTGTGGATATAAACAGGTGATAGCCCAGCACGTAAACAATATGCGTTCGTGCTTTTGCAGAATTTATTATTTTTCTCTAAAAATAACTTATATTCAACGAATTCGACTATCAATGTTTTGGATTGTTTCGAGCAATACGAAACACTTGCGATCGCATGTACAAACTCCTCGGAATCTCCGAACCCTGTTTCTTCGCTCCGTTTAGATTTTTCTCTTTCTCTACGTGCCTCGACGATATTCTTGCTCTGGTGGAGGACCGCGAGCTATACCGCAGTGTGTGTGGCACATCTTCCAACGGTCACGGGATGCGATCGCTCTCTCCTTATCCCCACTCCCTTTCTTGCCCCCTTCTCTAACATTGCCCCGCGGCACGCTACAGTGGAGAGGGAACAAACATTACAGCTGCACTCCCCTCCACCTTTCTCTCTAGGCACTACATCCACGTTTTTGGCTTTGGCTTATTGCTTACCGGATTCCGGACTCGCCGGAGGACTCGGGCTCTCACTGCTCGCAGTCGATCGCCCTTCTAATCTCTTGAATTAACCCCTTTCAGTCAAATGTATGGATGTTTTTATAACAAATCGTTTGGGGGTTGTACAGTGGTTCGTGGTAGTGCAATTAAATAGTTCAGTAGTGAACCATCTTGTTAAAAAATAAGGTTCAAAATTTAACCTCTGAGTTAGCCTCCTCAAGTTGAACAGTTGATTTTTTATAATACGTTTTTTGGGGATTGTACAATGGTTAATGGTGGTGTAATCAAATAATTCAGTGGTGAACCATTTTTTCAAAAAATAACTTCCAAAATTTAACCTCGAAGTCAGTCTCGACATATCAATTATATTAGGGTTTCTTCTCCAGACCGTTTAGAGGTCATTCAGTGGTGTATGGTATCGCATTTAAACTGTTTGGTAGTACACCATTTTTTCAGGATGCAAATATCAAACATTGGCTCAAGTTATCCCTTGCCCGTATTTGTCCTTATGAATTTCTGTTGTAGCGATCCACAGCTTCTCGAGCTCGCCGCTACGCGGTCTAAAACCCGTAGCCGGGGCGCTCAATCTTCCAAACATTCTCAGCGCATTTAGAGCAGTGTGGGTGTGTCACATACCCCAGTGATGAGTCGTGTCCGGACCAAAATAAAATGCGAAGACTCTACATTTCCATTGCTACACTCAGTATAGGGATCTTCTTTACCGACTGCATTTGCAGCAAAAACGTCTCAACGTACTCGTGATGAGTTTCGATCGTTTCGATCCTAATTCTGCTTCGTAAGGTAACGTGTTCTTTCCACCGACACGTGCAACGAGAGCGTGAGCCACTATACACGTAATACATAATGCAGTCGTCGTGATGGTAGCACCGTGCCAACGATCTCAAATTGTGGGAAAGTTATTTATTGGGCAACCATCACCTCTGTTAAGTTAGCTCCGTAATCTTGTTATTTCGAACTTTTGTTAAAGTAAATCGTTTGAGAATGGTGAGAGGGCGAAAGATCATTTGAGTCATATTATTTTTTTGGTAAAGATTGAAAAAAAAATTTGATTGCTTGAGAGAGATTGAAAGACAAAGAAAATCATTCGGAAGTTGAATTATGGAATAATTTATCTGTACACGATTTACCAAAGAGCCCCGGTATATGCAGTGGGTCTACGGAGTGTACTTTGGGCTTTCGCAATCCATGCGCGAAAAATAGCGGTCGATCATTACTAAATTCTGTACTAATAATACTGGAACGCGCGCATAGCTTTTCAAGAGATAGTCCACGTAGGTGCAGCTGTCTGTCACCAATCGACTGTGTATATATTCCTTATCAAAGTTTTTCATTGACACCGCGGGCTTGTATACAAAAGATTCATAGATGTGAAATAACCAAAATAACCAATAGAAAGTATATTTCTGTTATACCATTCGTTATCAGAATTATTCATGAATGCAGCACAGATGGAATGTCGAGTTGTATTTTTTGGAGTCAGCATCGCGGACCCTTCACTGATTTATATTCGAGCGCCGAGCAAGAAAATCAAATGATTATGAAATAATTAAATCTCAGATTTGTGTAATTAACTATTAAATGATGATTGGTCATTACGTGCGCTTCGAATCTCGAGCTTCTATCTTCTTGGTCCATATCTTTTGTGCTAATTTCAGGGAATTGTTTCTTGTTCTTTAGTCTTTAATATTTAATGCTTGAGATCCGTGAGTGCAAATACTGTTGTATTAATCGTTACTTCGAACTCTTCATTTTTATTTATGTTATTGTTCCATTTTCTTAGAACTATTGGCAAGGTCTAACAAAGAAGCTATATGGCAGCAAAAAAGTGCTACGAAAAATCTTAGATTTGAATAATGAATGATGATTCAACATCGAACGATAAAAAAACTTTGCCAACCGAGCAAATGAGATGCAAATGACATACAAAATGAAGGTTGAAATATCAACTTCGCTGGAATTATTAAAATTGGATCAGGTTAAAAAGTCCTGATCCTTAGTAGAAAAAAAAATTCATGCTGTTGATTTGAAGCAAGGATCCACATGGAGCAGTTTCGATTTCAATTATTAAAAAAATGGAAATGTGAACAAGGCTGTGTTCTTGCAATCAGTGACTGAGTTCATTTGACATTCTTCAAGAACAATTCCTTTATTACTGAGCAAAACGACTCCGTTATCTCCGTCTGTTACATACGCGTATAGAGTGATGCAAAAAACCACACTCCTTCCGGTAAATAATCATCCAAATTGTCTTTATGAAAAATTCTTTATTTTCTTGACAGTTATAGCGGTACAAATAAAGGCAATAATTCAAGTTTTCAAGTTCAATTATCAATAGAAATATTTATCTATAAAGACGAAGCAAGACATGCAGTGTAGCTCAAGTTGTAACAATATCGAAATTTTACGTTTCAAAGGGTGATAGTCAATTTTTAATACTTCTGCATGACAATTACTATAAAAACGATGATATTGATTGCAATAAAAAATGTACAATATTATAACTGAAGAGGTTTTTTCCAGTTACTTCTGAGATTGTTCTCTTCCTCACTATCTCTCTCTTTTTCTCTTCTTCTTTATCAGGCAAATCACTACCTGGCCAATCACTATCAATAGTAAACACTAATCATAGGAATTTCTATCGGAGAAATATCACGTGACCTCGATCAACTAATTTCTATCAACATTCAACCACTCAGAAAAAAAGTCTCCTGGGAAAATCTCTATCGGGGCATTCTCTACCGACTGTAACTAGTAGCATTTTTGTCAAGGACAATCTCTCTATATAGCGATGAAGATTAATCTTTACTGTCGGTATAGAGAACTGGGAAAGGTTATCTGTAAATTCGACAGATGGCGTACGTAATCATGAATTTATTTGAACACGTCGCCTAGGCAGAGCGAAAGGTGTTGGTAAAAGAATTGCAAAAGATAAAGGAAACCTCTCCGTACTGTTTAAAGTCTCTGCTACACGGTATGAGATATCAAGCTGTAACAGCTTTAGCGAAATTCATCAGTTCCATCAAATTGTTTATCTAACTTAAAAAGAGAGAAAAAACGTATTAAATTTTGTTAGTAGTTATATATTGTTGGTAGATAATTATGAATTTAAAGACCAAGATCGATAAAAATGTAATACCAGTCTATGAATCTGTATTCTACATGTGATGTTACCGAGTACATTGCATGCAAGATTGTAACCACCTGAGGCTAGATGGCGACACCGTAGCCTTCTTTATTATATTCACAATAAAAAAAAATGAACACGCCGCCTATATTTTGTTTTTTTTTTACATTTAATGCGACGAATATTTTTATTTTTAACAGTTTCAGTACAAGAATTTCACAGCCTTCTGTCTCTTAATACGTTAGCCACAGCCACGCCACAGCTCTAACAGTTTCTTTATTGCCCCCCTTTTTCGTTCTACTTTTTTGAGTTGGCAATCCTTTTCCCTCGTTCGATGCGCCGCCTTGCAGCTTCTTGCTCTTGTTCTTGCTGTACACTGCACACTGCACACTGCCAAACAATGCTGTGACTGCTTCCTGTTGTTTCCAACAAACATTCTCAATCGGATTGTGTATCACTCACGGTGTTCTGTGCTACACTATAATCTTGAGTGTTATCGAAAAGTTCTGAACTATATTTTTTGGAGCTTTTACGTTTTTGAGTTGCGGGTGTTTTGCGAGTTGTAACGGAAAACTTTTGTCGATCAAGACGAATTAACAATCTGAAGTTATTTTCGAGGACTGCATAATGGTTTCTACAGAAACTATCGTCATCGGGACCGCTACGGTCATTGCTGGAGCGGTTGGCTTCGTTGCTTTGCCGATTATTGGTTTCGGCTCTGGGGGAGTCCTAGCAGGCTCCACAGCTGCGGCGTGACAGTCAAGTATTGGGAATGTCGTAAGCGGCTCAATTTTTGCTGGATTGCAATCAGTCGGTGCAACTGGCACAGGGTCTATAGTGGGCGGTGTCATGGGGGCCGCGACTATACCATTGATTCGTTATGCTGGTGTTTTCTCTGGATCAAAAAAGGCATAAAAATGAGCTGATGTTGACGATAACGGCGGAACATTTCAAATGTCACGGAAATATCAAATAAAATATGTTCAAGTTATCATAATCTGTATTTTTTTTATTATCCATGTGACACTGTTTATATTTTGTAAACA